>NT_176533.1:1104782-1251313 GCF_000188095.3 Bombus impatiens | reverse complement strand
TCTGAGAGATATATATATATATATATATATATATATATATATATATATATATATATATACTTGCACTAAACATTTTGTAACTTCTATGTATTTTTTCAGATTTGTTTCAAACTTTAGCAACATAATCATCATAATCGACTCTTGTTACAGTGCTAATGAAATTTCAAAATTTTTCGTATAAAACACATAGTATATCTATAAAAAGTCTCGATAAGTGTTTGAATACTTTTGTGAGCTACTGTATGAAAGGAAGATTAGCGTTATTTTCTATAGACTTAGCACAATCATAAAGATAAGCACGCGTATTGCCCGAAAGTGTTACATATATTAGGTTGTCCGAAAAGTGTCTTTCTTTTACAGACACGTCTTTTACAACGACGCATCTTTATACAAACATGAAAACTAATCTGTCGAACGTGTTGTCATCT
The DNA here is from genome assembly GCF_000188095.3 of Bombus impatiens. NCBI lineage: Eukaryota > Metazoa > Arthropoda > Insecta > Hymenoptera > Apidae > Bombus > Bombus impatiens. The sequence goes on along the minus strand of NT_176533.1, from coordinate 1,250,885 downwards.
TTATTTTGATAGAACGAAATGGATCATACGTAATTCGATAAAGTAATATAAAACGGAAAATGTGCATCCATTATTTCCTTATAAAACGAAAGAAACTTTTTGGACGACCTAATACAAGTAAAACAATACAATAACGCGTGACGGTAAACAATACAGCGCAGTAGCTCCCTTGCCCCTGTGCCGCCCCGCTAGTCTTTTTCCCAACAATGCGCAGTACAAATAGCCGACTAAAAGAAGCAATGAATATAGTAATAAAATGAAAAAAGCATAAATGTAAGGAGTGAAAACGATTGGGTCAACGTTATCACGGATCAAGAAATAATTGTCCCGCCGAAACCAGTTTCTCCATTCGCTTTCTCTCTTTAGAAACATGTCATTCACTGCATCAAGGTGTGTTCTCGCATGTAGAATGTTATACAGAAAATATGCACGTGTCATGAAAAGTTGATTCTTAGTTGACATAATTCCTCGCCAAGTGCATTGAAATAAATTTAATCTATGCATATTGTTCATATATAAAGATATTTTTTAATCTTTCCAAAGTTAAATTTCAGGTACAAATAATTACCATAAAATAAATTTACACAATGCAAACAATTAGATTTAAATTAAATTACACAATGTAACATAGCATTTATTAAATTTCGTTCCTATAGCTGATTAAAATCATATTATAATTTTTGATACAGACCTATATTTAATACGTTATAATTTTATATAGATATTATATTTTTCTAAATTTACAATGTAGTATAGACTTTATTTGAAATACTTAACAACTTACAAAATTCGTGAAATACTTTGGAATCCTATAAAAGCTATTTGAATGAATTGAAGACAAGTAGTTTGTCAGGAAAAAGATGATAGAAAGTCTAATTCTAGTTAAATGTTTCTTAACACTCGTTACGAATTTTTCTAACAATCCAATATTTTATATACTTTTGTACATTCTATACGTTCTGTGTATACATTTTGCACTTTTAAATTTCTCATAAATGTATAAATGTCCGCAGTTTAATAATTAGTTACCGTTATTTCAAAATCTACATATAATCTAATGTAACGCTCTTTTTTTGTTTTAGCCTTTATCAGAGCTACGCAAGAAACAAGCCTGATGTCCATATGGTCGACAAGCACTGGACGCAATTCAGTGTTTGGCGCGGAGGACGGAGCAGTACTCCCCTCCTCGCACTTACCCATCCACGTACACGTGGCACGCACACATCTGCGCAACGCTGACGGTCACTGCTTCCATAAGCGGTTTCACAACTGTCAGGTCGGTAATTCTCCCCTTGTCTCTTTGATCTCGCAGTTCGTTTCCTTTTTATCTCTCTCCGGGTATTACGCTAGATATTATACGGTTATCTCGTAGTCTTCTTCCATAACACCTTATATGTACGTTTTGACATATACAGTTTTCACCTGCGACAACTTTTTCGTTTATTTTCTCGTTTATTAGGATTATATCGTTCACCCGCATGTGCATTGGCAGATGCTTGGTCATTTTGAACCGCCTTTGATACTACAAGCAACTCCAGCGAATCTTATCGCTGAAATATAAATATTGATACTTTTGATGTGCTGTAGAAGATACTTCAAACGTTCCGCATGGTAGTCAAATAACGTATTCCGGGTATTACAGATGTTATGATTATGTTATGAATATTTGCGTTTGTAAATAATTTTAAAATAGAACAAAATTGTTTATATATTACAATTGCATAGAAGAAAGATGCAGAATTATCTGAAGAGTTCTATGTTAGTATTAATGTGTATAACGTATGGACATCTAGCTCGCTGATAAAGTACACATTCACAATTTAAGAAAATTAAAAAAGCATGTTGAGGTGATAATAAATGTATAATACAATCATATGAATTTATGCTAATTATCGATATCTCATCAACATATCTTATCAATGATTCCGATGAATTTTTAACACCTTGTAGGAATCAACGCTTGAACTTTTTCCTATACATATAACCGCCGCTCAGGCTTAGTTTTCTAGATATTCGTAATAAACTGTCGGTACCGCTACAGCTAATTCTGCCTATATTTGGTGACGATATATGTACTAGTATTAATTGCCGATATTAATGCTTAGAAAGTACGAAAACGTTATTAATATATTAGATATAATATTGGTCGTTTTGAACCTTTTTATATATATAATATGCTTGTCAGAGTAGTCGGTCCTCAAAGTATTAAATTGTGAATCTCCTTAATAGGATAAACGTCCATGTATTATACGTATATAATAATATTAACATATCCATGAAAGCAATTCGCTTTGGATAATTCTACGTCTGTCTCCATATCCTATTCGTCAGAATTGCCAAGCGTCTACTATCTCACTAAGAATTAATAAAAACTCCTTAGAATCTCCAATATTGAAATATAAAATTCAGTCGACTTTATGATTACAAACAATAACGTATATCGAATACTCCATGTGTTTGCTATTCAATTGAACTCCAACTCCAAGAGATCATTTTGTTTGTTGCCCGCCTTGATTCGATAAATCATGCTCTCTTGATATCATTGTTTAAAACTCAATTCCGTTGACGATTTACGATCTGGTGAACAAAGTACTACGTATTAAAACTCATGAGATTCGTTGATGATCTTTACCTGGAAGATATTCATGTTGTCGACAGAGAAGCAGAAAATTGAATATTATCTAACGTTCATGGAATCCTTGTAAATACCGATAAGATCAATCGAAACTGTTTCTTAAATTATATCGCTACCAATCGCTTCCTTAGTTTATAATGAAACATAATCATTTATATCGCATAATTATTCTCGCGTTAACGATCATGTTCTCGGCAACGAATTCACTTACATAAAATACAGACATACACGAAATACGTATAAACAACTTTGCGTTAGCGGAAGCTTGATGTATAAAGTATTATGTGTATACTAACTGTGGATGTGCGTGAATCGATGTTCAGAGGAATTGATTTATTACATGTTGTGTACAAGACTAACCGTAATCTCAATTCATAAATTTACTCCACTGATTTAAATGAACAAGAATTATTTATAGTTATAAATTATTTATATAAATATAGAAGTTAAATGTAAAAAGGATATATCTTTCCGTTCTCTAGATTTATTTTATATAGATTAAAAATGTTCATTTTGTAACAATTTACTACAATTACTAATTAGTTGAAAGATTGTATTATTCTGTTTTTTCTTTCATTGGTGTATTGTACTTGATTATATCGTGCTGTCGCTTGCCAGATTTCCCACAGATTCAATCTATCAATATTTAGATGAATCTCTCTCTCTCTCTCTCTCTTGCGTTGTATCTAGAGGCTTTCCATTAATTTTCCTTGTTATTTGTTTGGTTCAGCACCCGTTGGTTTTTTGTCCTACACAGGACTTTTGGCAAGCTCTCCTGTTGGCACCGACGTTGCCATCTACTTTCGGTACGTGCCTTTCTTTCTTACGTGTTTGTACAGTTGAACGCCAATTATCCAAACGCTGATTACCTCTAGATGTACAATTATCTTAGATGTATTTTTAACAACGATTTTACTATACGGACGGTGTACCACGATTCTGAAATGCCGAATGGATACCACCGTTGTTGGTCTCCCGCTATTTCAAAACGGCAATCATAGTTAGGATACTTACGTGTAAGTTTCATGATTGTGATTCAAATTTAAAAATAATTTATTCTAATACTCAAGATACAGGCTTTCCATGAATCAACTTTTATATTTATAACTTCCTAAACATTTTGTAGAAATCAGTATGCCATATAACAATTTTCTGATTTTCCCAAAGATGTGAAATTTCTTAATGAAATTTTAAAGGGGAAAAAATTGACTGATACAAAATTTAATAGACAAACGGCAATACAATATAATATATATTGTATATTATATATAATATATGTACCAATAATTGTATTAATTATAATATTATAGTATAAATCAGTGAAGTTTCAATTGAATCATATAATTGGTCACTATACTCACGCGATACTTGAGACACAAGTTAGCGTACTGTTTTCGATTAAGCATATTATGCAACCATTCGCTTCCATTCAATTCTATTTTACAAACGTTGTGTTAATAATCCCTCTATATTGTCTGTTATTCTTTTCTGTCAACCAGTCAAAGATGTCGCAGTCGGGAGATGGCCTTCACACGCCGGGTTATCTCTCTTGGAGAAAACTGCAGCTCAGTCGAGCGAAACTTAAAGCGTCGAGCAAGACGTCTGCTCTACTTTCCGGCTTTGCCATGGTACATAACTGGATATTTTAATAAATCTCTTTTTCGGTAATCTAAAATACCTCTGAATCATCAAAGCTTTAGAACAATACTTTTTTTTAGGTTTTAGCTTTTTGTTCTCCATTTTAAAAAATAACAGACTTAATAAATTCACATTGTGATAATAACAGTACAATAGTAAAGGGAACAAAGGGAACAGACAGGGGAGGAATATTGATAACAGTAACGTAGATTATAATTTGTTAAAAATGAGTTCAGGAACAAGAAGAGATATATCCCCGCAATATTATTTCAGCATTAATAGAATTTCTTAAAACTTAGTGGTACAGTAAAGTTAATATTTATTTTTTAATTTATATACAAATAGTTAGTCTAGAATTGAATTAATTCTGCATAAAAATATTGTAAAATTATTTTAAAAAGGACGATTACATATAACAATAAAGGAAATAACTCTGAGCAATTGATTTCATTACACAGATTATAAACTCACTGTTAAATATTTCATACACATTTTAATATATATTAATAGATATTAATAAATAAATATTTTTCCTTTACAGGTAGCTATGGTGGAAGTACAGTTGAATTCCGATACGAAAGTACCTTCAGAGATGTTAATCGCCTTCGCCGTGTGTACTACGTTGTTGGTTGCGGTTCACATGTTAGCTTTAATGATATCAACGTGTATTTTGCCGAACATCGAAGCTGTATGCAATCTGCATAGCATAAGCTTAGTACACGAATCTCCACACGAACGTCTACACTGGTACATCGAAGTGGCATGGGCGTTTTCTACTCTTCTAGGACTTTTACTATTTTTATTGGAAATTGCTATACTTTGTTGGGTGAAGTTCTATGACTTTTCACAAGTGGCTGCTTGGTCTGCTTGTATCGTGTTAATACCAGTACTAATAATCTTCCTCGCATTTGCGATACATTTTTATCGGAGCTTAGTGGCCCACAAATACGAAGTCACTGTGTCCGGTATAAGAGAACTGGAGTTACTTAAAGAACAAATAGAGTCAACCGATGTTGAAGGTAGAAATGGTGTGAATTTACTACAGACCGCTGGCATGACGCACGTAGTCTGAACATGGTAAAGCACAATCCATGATCTGTGTTACTTTTACAATGTGATAACCTCTCTGAGTGGAGGATAATGAATCTCTAATTATCTGCATATGCTGCATTGTTTAGCTTATACATGTTATTACGTATTAAAACAATTCAAACGATAGATTAGAATGGGTTATGAGGATGAGGATTGGTATTGTATTGAAAGCATCAAAAATGACTGTCTATAATATTTCTCAACACTTTTATTCGCCTACGTGCGACAAGTTTGAAAGGGAACACCTGTTTTTTTCAGCGAGCGAAGCGATATATTGCTACCGATGTTTAATTATATCGCAATGAATTTGTACACTTACTGAAAAGTAATTTTTGGTAAAAGGATATATGTATGTATAAACGTGAAACATTCCCCTTCTCGCGTAGCGACTTAACCTATAAGAGCAATGATACGCGATAAGATTTATTGTATAACGTATCCTTAGCTATGGCTCAAAAAACAACAGTCTTGAATGGGGGTTTATATCTTCCATTGACAATGCGTGACTAGCTCGCATTGAATGTACTTATTATTAATTTGTTCGAAAACATGCCTCTCGTGCGGTATTATTCACAGTTCTTTTTATGTTGTTCGTTTATTTCTTTTCACATAATAAGTCCCGTGCTCAAGTAACGTTTGAAAAGCTTTTTACGCGGAGACAAAATAATTTTCAGTCTTATTGTCTCTGTCTGTACAAAATTACTGCCGTCGCTAAAGAAGCGGCAATTAAATTATTGTACATAGCTTTTATTGCGAACAAACGGTTTATACGTGTATACATATGTTGATAGAAAGAAATATATGCAAAATTGAAGTACTTTTGCTAGAATAAATTATACAAATAACATCGACTCATTCTGTATTACGTGTTATTTTAAACTGTAAGAATATATGTTCATAAAACGGAATTTAAACAAGGGCACGTGTTTATGGACACGCATATATTCGGAACTATACGCTTCGATGCTCTCTTACAAAAAGGTTCAGTGAAAAAGGATTCCCCCTTTTTGTTATCATATATAGTTTCCGAAGTATCTTGAGCATTGTTAATATCCGTTATCACTTTCAGCTTTGAACCAAATAAAAATTATCATCAATGAATAAAAATTTTACAATAATGTTGATAATTTACTTATAATCGTTACGTACTTCCGGAATAGGATATGGTGTTGGACGAGTTGCAGATTGTCGAAAATCTGCATCTGACATGGTTCCGTTTATAAACCAATCATTTGTCCAGAAACCACGCTGCTCTTGACCGGTAATTATGTGATAAAATGTGCCGTAACCTTCTTTCTTGCCCTTAATAAACTGACCCTCATATTTGTTGCCATTTTCTGCAAAAGTTAAACATCTCACCCACTTTTAATTAGTGTATTGGAAAATAACGATAAGTTATTCGTTATTTATAGCCGAAACATTATTAAGGTCGGTTGTAAAAAGAACAGATGACATCAATTAGGAAACCTTTAACGAGCAATCCCATGCCATGGTAAAAATCATCCTTCCAAGCGCCCTCGTAATAATCTCCATTACAATGCCACATACGGCCATAACCATGTCGTTTATTTCGACAGAAGTCACCTTCATAGTAAGAACCATCTTCGAACCAGTTATGTCCGAATCCTTGCTTTTTTCCAGCCACCCATTGGCCAATATAATATCGATGAATAGTATGGTCTTCTTTTGAAATTTTGCTCAAAATACCGCAACCATGTTTTTTATCATTGAGCCAGCTACCATTGTACATCCATCCATCTCTATGAAATTTCAAACGAAATTGAAATTGTTTTCGAACATGTGAAAAATATCAGAAGACTGTACAAATATTAAATAATATTAATTAATAATAAAAATAAATATTTCAAATGATTATCCTTATTCAGAACTACTTACAGCAGTTGTTCTAATTCATTGACTGTAACACAAATTTTATATATTTTGAAAGCCGCAATAGATTGAAATATATTATACCATAACATTTAATTGTTGCAAAATACAATATTATATTTGCGTAATTTTTTCTGACAATGTTATCTGAATTATTTACATTGAACAAATTTTATTTTGATCATTCTAAAATATTTAGTTCATATCATAATTAATATACCTGTCCACTTCTTTACCTATGCCTTCTCTTATGTCGTCCTTCCATTCGCCAATGTAATGACTTTTGAAAAGTCCTTTGCTTTGAGGGCTAAAAATGGCATGACGCAAACCATTTCTTTTCGAGCTCCCTATTCTCTGCTTAATGTATGAAGTTTTAACGAGTTCTAAAAAAGGCATTGTAACATTTATCAGAGATTTCATTTAAATTTTGAAAACATAATTTTTTTAACAATCATGTTAAAATGGTTAATCTTTCATTTTAAAGTATAATTGATCATTCATTTTGACAACGGCACCACTTTATGATCGAACAAACGAATACGAATAAAATTGAAATATGCAATAAAATATTCGATTTGCAAATGTAAGAATAATATATCAATGTCATGTATTATTAATAATTTTTTATACTTTATGATAAAAAAATTTCAAATAATATACAGTAATTAACCACCTTGAAATGTGCGAACGAAATATTCTTTTCTACTAAGTAATAATGAAAGATATTAATATAAGACCGCTAAAATTCATTGGAAAACTTATACCTTTTACGATTTTATGTCATGCTTAAAATTATTGTATGACAAATAATTATCAATAAAAAGATTGCTCGTTTAAAAAAATTTGTCATACCGAATAATGAAATTCGTGAAAATCTACTCCACGCTTATTTGCACACGAATGAGAGCGCCCCTACAGTTAAGTTTTATTGCGTTTAGAAAACTTGATAAGATTGAAGCGTCGTGTTTTCATTGAGGCAGAAGATCGAAGGAGGGAAACTAGCTTCACATAACAAAAGATCATACGTCCATAATATAAAATAGTTCTATCTATGTTTTCGTATCAGTATCGATAGTATTTCCATGAATTCAACGATTACCATCAACGACACCGACGAAGAGGTGATTGATTTAGACTCAAGCCAAGATATCAATATTACTGACAATGACCAAAGTGAATGTTCAATTGAGAAAGATTCATTACCGAACAACAATGCGGATAAGATGAACGTAACCAATAATTATATGGATAATAATAAAAATGCATCTACAATGGAAACTTGCGATAGTGAGAGTTCATCGACACCACTTTTGAAGGTTATGTTTCGAGATGAAAACATTGCATGGTAAAAAATTATTATTTGCTATTGATATATAATATATGTACATATGGACATATATATATATATATATTATTCTTTATAAATTTTCGGGTAGAATGGGTAAATTTATACAAATACTTGTTTATATAACCTAAAACGACATAAGCTGAATAATGGCTGAATAAACATACATATATCAGTGTCGTTCTTTATTTCAATTTGTTATATATAAAATAATCATTCTAATTATATATGATAAAATAAGTTATTTTGGTCCTAAGTGAGTTGCATCACTTAGTAAATATATTAAAATAATAGTATGTAACTAGTTTTTAATGTAATTAATTGCTTTTTATCGAGGTAACTTTTAATTCCATTTCCTTTATTGAATTTTTTAGGCAATATAGTAAAAAAATAAAAGTGTTTCTAGAGGAGTTAGTATCTTCCAAGATTAAATGTCAAGAAAATGATAATGGTTTAACGTTAGAAGTTTGGGATAATGATACTGACTCAATAAGTCAATCTATCGATATTACGACAGGGAGTGATGATAGTCAGGATATAATATGTGATACATTATTTACTGTAGATAAACAGCCAAGACCTGGAGATGAATTTGATGTTCCATCTTATAGTAGGGTCTGTTTTTTTATTGTATTGTTCAATATTTACATATAAGAAAAAACTATTTAATACCGATTGCTCCGAATAGCTAAATTGTTAATTATTCTTATTGTTTTAATGTTATTATTATTTTAGAAATATATATTATGTGATAATGTGTTTGATGATACAAAATTGAAATCAAGTAAATATCCAGAGGGTAACTCACAAAGGTTTATGTGTTTTAATTGTTTGGGAAATCATAATTTACGAGATTGTACAGAACCACGAAATTATACTGCTATAGAAGCAAATCGAAAAAATTTCAATATGAAAGGAAATTCAAAAGGTGTTAGATATCATTTGGAAAATAATCATAGATTTGATCATATAATCCCTGGTCAATTAAGTAACAATTTACGTAATGCACTAGGTCTCAGAAGTAATGAATTACCTAGACATATATATAGGTAATTAATTAAATTTCATGTTATAATTTTTAAAAAATCATAGGTAATAGAATAAAATTAAGGAAAGTATTTAATTTGTTAAATGTAAACAGATTACAAATATGGATTGTATGATGTTTATTAATCTAAATTTTTGTATATAAAAATAATTTTCTTAGAATGAGGAAGCTTGGCTATCCTCCAGGATGGTTAGAGGAAGCACGTTTGCAACACTCTGGTTTGTCCCTATTCAATTCTGATGGCATTGCAGAAGAAGATCCTAATGATGAACCAGGACATATCGTTGAAGAAAGAGACAGAGATCAATATGATATAAAAAAAATATATGACTTTCCTGGTTTTAATGTACCAGCTCCACCTGGCACTTGGGATGTAAGCAACAGTAAATTTTATAAAAGTAGTAGATTTTTACAAAATCAAATATACTAAACATTTATTATGAACAATAGGAGGATGGGAAATATTCTGTATCAACAATGTTGACTTTTCATAGCAAACAAAGAATGTTGTCAAACTTAAAAGGAAGAATGGCAGACGATGGATATAAGAGAAAAAAACTCAAAGTTTTTAGTAATACATCAAAAGACAGTCCAGTTCCAGAACCTACTGAAATGGAAATTGAGGATCTAGAAGGTACAGAAACTGTATATTCACACACAACAATTCTTTCAAAATTCACGTATTCTACTAATTAAATGCATATGTTATAAAAACATTTTTATTTTGTATTAAGTAGATAGTCCGGTAGAGTGCGTACCTACTAATGGGCTGTTTATACCACCGCTGCCTCTGGACGACCCTGTAAAACCGCCGGAACCACTATTACCACAAGAATCTTGTGCAAAACCATCAGAACCACTATTATTAAAATCAACAACAATATCTGAGGATTCAGATTATCATTCTCAAGAATTACAATTTTCTGAAGCATTAGTATGTATAAAAGATATTACATACATTTAGCATTTCGTCCAGTATTAGTTGTAGAAGGATAAGGAGAAGGATAAAATATTTTCGTAGCGTGTATTAAAAGATGAGATAAACATTTTTGTACAAAACATTTCAGGAAGACACTACATCGCCTTCTTTACGAGCGAATTCTCCGTCGTTATCCGAATTGGAGAATATGAAAAAGCAACTGCTTGTAGAACTCCAGAAATCAAACTCAGATATTTCATCAAAAAGCAATTCTTCGAATTCAATATCAAAATCTGATATGCCACCACCTAGTAATGAGATTACTCCAGAATTAAATCGTATCCGTCAAAATGGAATTAATACAAGTCATGGAAGTGTGAAGTCTATTGACTTTGGTACGCCTGTATTACAGAGTACGTCTCCATATAGCAAATTGCCACCATCTGAAAAATTTTCAAAGAATATTTGCAATTTAATTAATTTTGAGAACTTACCTGATTCGACAGGTAAGTATGAACAAATGACCGGGGTTTTGCAGAAAGTAAGACATACATTAGCAAAGCTGCATCAAGAATAGTTGTATCTCATTACAATTCATGATTGAAAAAATTATCATATTTTATAAATGAGCAATAATTCCATTTTCTGGGAAGGTACAGAGATATAAATTTCATTTGATATATTATATTTCTAATTAAAAAAATGACATATATTTTTATCTGTAGTTAGTCCAAAATATATGGCATTTTTTAACATAAATCTTATGTTAGGAAACGTACAAACAACAGATTTATTCCCTATTGTTGTACTTATCTTTCGGAACAAAAAATACACCTAGTATATTTTATGCAATCTTCGATTTCCCCTTTTAATCCTCAATAATTAATGAACAAATTCAAAGTTTCATTGGCCTTTAATCGTTATAGAAGGCACATTAAAATTTTTCACATAATGAATTTATGTAGGAGGGCGGGCCTTGGAGTAAAATCCAATGGTCCTTTTAATTGATCTTTCTACTTATGTCTGGAAAACGAAAAAGCTTATAATTTTAAACAAAATTTCATGTCTTACTTATGAAAAGTACAAATACATACTATTTTTCTATTAATTAGTGGCATTTTCTCACGTGATACATTGTGACTGAACATAAACCATTTTATATTCATCAAAAAACATTTCAAGCTTTATTTTCTTGTGAATTATACTTATCACCATACATTGCACATTTCTTCTGCATGTCCAGTTCGTTTTAAAATTGGTAAATATTTTTATCCATTTATGAAAATATATAAATTCAATATATGCATTTAAAACATTTGTTCTATTATCGTAACTGTCTATGCATAATTATTTTCTTTAACATGTTCGCTACCACGCGGCATGTGAAACATCTATCTATTTTAGCTTCACTAGTCTTACACACTATGCCACACATTTTCATTTATGCACATACACAATATGCTAAACTAAATAGACAGAGCAAACATTATATGATATGACACAGACGTGATACTAGTTTCTAGCTATAAAATTCAGAATTTATACATTTTACTTATTTATGTAATTTGAAAATAAAAAATCATATCTGTCACAGTGGTCTCTTAGAATAGTATATACATCATACATACATACATATGCACACACACACATATATTATGATGGTAACAAACGTGTTAATAAATAACTGAATAATTAATTTTCTTTACTTATCAATATCTGTTTCGTGTTTTATACACACACACAGATTCTATAAACATAGAATTGAAATTGAAATTATTGTTAATTAAAGAATTTATTTTTGCTATTTTTATATGGAAATTTTCATTCATGTTTTCTAATTAGAAGATTAATAATAGCAAAAAGTTTATCAATTCTAAAAGATACTGTGTACATATGTAAATAAGGAAAGGAATGTCTTGTGTTTTGTAATAATTATAACAAAATACTAACAGAAGCACGCCAATGCTATATTTAATGTGTATGTCATTTATTTTCCTCTCTAAAATATTCGATTATTTCTAACATATTTGCATAGTACAAAACGTAAATGACGTGAGAACAGAATTTGATTTAAAAACGAAAATTGAAAAATATTACTAAAACTATAATTTTTAAAGCTAATCTCTTATATTCTCGATGTACACGGTGTCTGAAAATAATTTGTCACGAGCATCGTAGGGTTATTCTATTGTGAAACTCTAGCTCGGTGAAGATTTACGAAAAAGGTAGCGGCAAGGTAGCGGTATTGACTTTGATCTTGAATTTCAAGGTCGAATTTTTGTACTGCATCATATTTTACTCGTTATAAGGATTAACCCTTTGCACTCGAGAGATGATTCTCAGTCGCTATGGCGTTCCGTGTAGCAACTCGAAAGGAGAGTGATAGGCGACAGTCCCTGTTTATGCTAGATTTCGACCTCTCCAATTGATGAGAACACAGTATTGGTTCGTAAATAGATTCCTTAGCTCTTTATATTGTTTGTTACGAAGTGTGAAGTGTTACACTTTAAGATGGAGATGAAATACTTATGCTCAAATCCTTCCAAAACTATGGTTCTGGTAACGTCTCCGACGTTAGTTCAGATTCGACGATCGTGCCAGTATTATAGTTTTGTAAATCTAGAAGCTCTAAAAAAATGGATTTGGAAATTTCTTTAATTAATTCATATATTCTATAAAAAAGCAAAAGAACGAAAGGCCGCTGAACCACCTGCGATTTATAAAAACTTTAGTAGACCAGTTGAGAGGAGATATTCGACTACCGTGAGATCAAGCTTCAACGTCGGCTGCTAATTGTGATGAAATTTGGTTAAATGGAGAGCTCCATGTAATTTTAAAAAAGGATTGTAAGGTGTGTTCTTACCGAAACAAAACAGAAAAAGACACGAAACAACTTATTATTGCGATACTTTTGCCGATAAGCCAAGGATGCATCTTGACACATGTTTTGTAAATTATCGTAAAAAAAATACGGAAAAAGTATTAAAAAATGATATGTTTAAAGATGTAAATATATATAGATTATTAAAACATAATGTTTTTTTAATTAATGTTATTTTTTAATTAATGTTAATTTTTGTATAAAATCATTTTATATTACCTACAAGACACTCGTCACATACGTGCAAAATCACCTCGAGTTGATGCTATGCTCGACCGAAAAGGCCGTCGAGTGCAAAGACTCAAAGAAACTATGGATCGCAAATCATCTTCTCAGTCCTCTTGGAAAAAAATGTTAAAGTTTTATAAATTTTCGAATTCACATTGTTTGTAATGTACTTATATTTTGAAATCAGATGCATTAATCTATTACATTAGAATTACAGATTAATCTATGACAAAAAGAAGCAAGAGTCGAAAGTATGAACCAGAGACGGTTTACGAATATTTGCAACGCAACAGTGACCTTTGCTGCGATCATGTTTTGCTTAGAATCGATGCCACGATATAGTAAGGCAATATGATTCCCCCTCCAAGCAATATCTTTTTCTTACCGGCCTGCGTTATGTCAGACACTTTACAAAATCGACAGCCATATATCAGATATATAACAGATAATTACAAATAAAGTGAATTCTAAAGTTAATTAACATCTTTTTTTAAGAGAACGGTCGAATGCGACCCATGGTTCCTTTAAGACTTTCGATCCTCGCGATATAGTATAGAATAGAAGTATAGAATATGATGCAATTAAAAAATGACCCTGAATTTCAAGGTCCAGGTCAATTTTACAGCTACTTTTTTGTAGATCTTCACTGATCCAGTGGTGTAGAATGCTATGATGCACGTAATAAGTACTTTCTTAAACAAATAGTACGTGTTGTAGCATTTAATATACGTACATTAAATATCCATAAATATGTAATTAGAAAATAGTGTATTGATTCAATAAGATTACTTACCATTACACATGTTTTATCTTTTTTGTGAAATACACGTATATTTATAATAATTTTTTGTGATAATTGAGTCATGATGAAATATTATATAATTACAATATACATTTTCTTCAAACGATATAAATTACTAATTTTAAGCAAATGGAAATATATATTGTTATTCAGTTGGAAAATAATAATACTGTATTTTTCAAGAAACAAAACATTAAAACCTTACCAATATTCCACATTGTTATGATACCTTAATCTGTTCTTTTGTTACAAAATAAAGTAAACAATGAAAACAAATATAAGATACAATGCATGTTTATTGTTACAAATAAGACGGAGGAATGTACAACAAATTACATTAAATTACATTAAATTTTATTTTTAAATCATTTTGTGTATAGTAAAACCATTAGGATTCAAATAGGGCTCCAACGTAATAGATCATACAGAATAGCACAAATAATGTAATTCAACAGAAATTATTGGGGATACTGTCTCCAATGTTTAATTTTTGTACTGAGCAACATGAAACTGTAATACTATTATATTTAGTTTTTCAATCCTATTACAAAAGAAAAAAGATTGCCTCAATTCATTGTATTGTTTTTAATGTGTATTGTACGCCTATATTCTCAGAATCCCTCAAAACTAACATAAAAAGCATAAATAAACGGCAATATATTTTAGTTCATCGTTACATTGTTTTTTAATTCATCAACAAATTTTAGTCTACAAAGTTCAATTACATCTCCTATAAAACTTTATCGAATTTAATATAAATACTAGAATACAATACCCTTATCGAATTACAGGTACTCAGGCTATTTACAATAATGAATATCAAAATACATTTTTAACAGTTTTTCCCCTATGATATACAATATGTGCAATCACAGTAACAACATGATGAAAAAGTTCTTATTATTCCAGTTTAAAAATCGCAATTTCAATGTTAAAAGTGCCACGTGTTCGTAAAAGACTATTTCCAACAATCTGTGGCACGACATCGATGATTCGATTACGTATTATATTTAACGAAAATAATCTCGTTAAATTATATTTTTCTCTTTTGCACAGGTCCCCTGACATGTGATAGATTTTAATAAGTAAAACTGCAGAAATTAAAATGGGTATATATATACTCGTTAAAGTGTATAAATATAACGATTCTCAAACCTGTGAAAGGAAGTTATAGTTCTTATTTGGTTAGATTAAATATATACTAGTTATATTTTATAAATCGAACGAATGAATTAATTATTCTCTCTCCAGTTCTTCTGTTATCATAAGTTTGGCAGATTCTACTATGAAAATCCAGTGTTTGTCATATTACATTTCTTATTGTGCTGTCGGTGGAGGTACGGGAGGGTCGCCGTTTGAATCCTAAAAAAGAAGTTGTATGAATATTACGATAAAAATCTAAAGTAAAATAAAAACAGAGTTAATTATACTGCAAGTAATGTGCCACTTACGCGTTCGTTATCTCGATCTTTAGCTGTGTTGTTGGTTAATTGACGAAAAGAGTTTGGTCTAAGAACATACATAAGAACAGCGAATCCAATAATTAACAAAGTAGTCATGAAAAAGTTTGAGGACGACGAAGTATCGCGTGGTCCTGGCACTAGAAAATAAATGACGAAGATTATGAATTATGACGATTCACAAAATTTACATTATCTTCACTAGTAAAATATAGAAAAAATACTTACATCGCGACATGCTAAAGCATTCATTATCCGTGCAATAATTTTGATTTTGTCGCAACTGAAATGAAAAAATATTGACGAAGATCTATAAACATGACTAGGGAAATATTTTTTAGTTATTTTGATAATATGCATCTTACATACTATTTTTACCAGGTTTTTATCTACTTGTTCATATTTATTTATGTTAAGTAACGTTTGCGAAATAATCAGTAAAACAAACTCGTAAAACTTATCGCTTATCGCGACAAATTCTTACAAATCGGACAAAAATAATGTATTCGCTATTACGTACAGGAAACACACCTTACCTTAACCAACGTTGCGTTCATTTATATGCTATATTGCGAATTTACTGATTGTTGTAAATAAGTCGGATAAAAATGTTATAAAACATACACATCGTAATAATAAAAGCAAACGATGATGATATAATTTTTCTTGTATATAGCTTAAGAAACTTATGGACATATGTAATACTTTCTTTTACTGTACGATCTTGGAATTTTTATGTCTTAGTCTTTCCATCATTTTGTTTTGACAATCAAACACATCTTTGATATGTTAAGAAAAATTTTTATGTAAAACTATATTGATAATGATCGTTTATGTTTTCTCAAAATTTAAGAAATTTTTTAACAATAGAAAAACACGCTTGGATCGGCGATGACCCAAAAGACGTAAGAATTAAAAATAATTAAATTAAAAGTAATAACGAAAATTACAGTCAATCATTGCCACTTACGATCAAAAGCAGACGTTGCATAGCAAATTCGCTCCACATATATTCGCACATATCAAATCCCTCGTCTGCCATCGCAGTATCTGTGCTTCAAATCAAAGCAAGGGTTAATTATCATGTATTAAACTCCAAGTCTAGAATTACACGTTATTATAATCCATATTAATAATTAAGCTATATAATCATATTATGCAGTTATAATAACTATTCTAAAGCATCGTGTGTACAATATACTTTATCATTCGAATAATGAGTTCGCAATACACATATTACATATTCGCAATATACGTATGTAACTGACCATTACCATTCTCACCACTCCTTGCAAGTTCCAGCCTTATAAGCAATGTTTTATTGGATTTACAGTAGATTGAGACCTAACCTGGTCAATTATCGGGGAAGATAAATTTTTAATATCCAAAGTATTTCTTTTCTTCATAAAATGCGAGTAAAATATGAAGTTAACAATACCTTCCTATAATAATACACCCAAGACTTATTCCACGTAGATTGGGTTAAACTATAATAAGTATAAGTCAATAATCTTTTAAATGATGAAAATACTTTCTTTTTATAAAACATATATAAATAAATTTAAACTAATTTCTTTGGCAGATTTTGAACATTTTAACATTGTAAAGACATTAAATTTCTAAAATTTGTTCTTATATTGTAAAAGGAAAGAAAATAATAAAAATTCAAAGTCACTAAACTGCATAATTACCATACTAGGAACTTATTGCGTGGGTGTATTATCCTACAGAAACATGTAAAGTATTCGCACCTTACTTCCACTTAATGAAAAGGAGAGATATTCTGAGTGTTAGAGATATAAATATCTATCCTGATAATTGACTAAATAAGATTTCGATCTATGATCAATTAATAAAACAAAAAAAAAACACTACTTACAAAACTGGAACTATAAAAATATAAAAAGTTGAAACTTAAGGAATGGTAGGGATAATAGCGGTCAATTAACAAAATAACAGGCCAGTTAATAACACAATACGTATATTACGAAACTCACCACCAATCCATAATTACCAATAAATCCACATATTCAGCAAGACTATCTTTAACGTATATTATAATATGTCCATGTATTACAATATAATATATATAATGTATGTTGGCTATTCATGCCGTATATTAATTTTGTACTAAATATATGTTTGCAATAAATACTATATATATATATTTTGTAACTTATATATATATTTTCCTATTGGTTTCAAAATTTACCAACATAATTACGATTGTCGTATTTTATTAAACGGCCAAGAAATTCTCAAAATGTTTTATACACATACGATATAGGTACCATGAAAATGTTCTATGGTAAATATTCAAACACTTTCATGAGCCATTCTATATCAATTCTATGTAACATTATTATTTAGTTTTTGTGTTTTGCATTGTGTTTATATCATAATATATGTATATATATCTGAATAACCGTTGTAAATGAACTCATTTAGATGGCGATTATCAGAAACGAAAGGAAATACTCTAAATCGCGCGCGTGAAATCGTATCTTATACTATGTCACTTATAAGGTGGAATTATTCAATGTAATTTCGTCCCACGATAATGCTACAGTTTACAAATGAAATAAGTAAAGAAAGAAAATGTAAAAATATTACAATCATTGTTGTATGAAAATTATCACTAAGTTATCGTAATATTAGATTAATATTAGATTATTACATATAATAGCGCCGTTTTCTCCGTTTTTATAATAAATATAAAAATAAAACAAATTTATGTTTGTACTCAATACATTTCTGCGAGATTTATTTTAAGGCATTTTACATCCATTTATCCATTTATTTATATCTTCGAATTTTGATGTCCCAATCTTATTCTCTCATTATCGACAAACGGAAAAACGATTAATATATTAAGAAAAATTTCAAGAGAAGAAAAACGTGGTTTATTTTATTAATAACTAGACTGCGGATTAGTATGTACTTATGGTAAATTTAAAGATGTTAAAATGTACAAAATGCACATAATATGCAAAAATATAGAAAATGTTCAAAGTAAAATTCTTGTTACAAGATTTAATGGGTAATATTATGGTGGTTATGGTTATTAAAATTTCTAATTCAAATTTCTTGCATATGTTGACAAAACACTGTATGAAACTCGGCGCATTTCAGCGTGTGATTTTATTTATACAAATGACACGTGGAATGTGCCTCTGTTGTTTCTATGTATATGTTTATCAAACCTCTTTCTGTCATTCTTTTTTTCAGAATTTTAATTGTCGAATAGATTTTACACAAATACTAGAATTAGGTACATCTTGAAAAATATAATATTAAAAATGATAGATTAAATAAATATGTAGGAGAATATTTATATTCGATGTATAGAATAATTTTTACAGAGAATAGTACAAATTAAAGAAAGAGTACAAATGGAATATGATGAAAAAAATTTAACGTACAATGATCAAACAATTATCGAACAAAATAATGACTGTTTAACAACTGACAGTTCAACAGCTTGCTCATAGTCCATTAATATTAGCGTCAAATGAAGACAAAAAAAGTACATCAAACAAATAACGATCGTAAAGGAAAAAATGATAAAACCCTTACATACCTTAGTCGCTTTAGCAAAATAAGTATAATGCGAATAACCTTCGCGATAAAGTAGAATTTAACACTGTATAAAAAATAAGGACGTGCATATATTTACATCCAATACGTGTCAGCCATTACACTCGTCTTGTTGTATCTCTAATGTCTCAGTCGAGTACTGACGAATACCCAAGCTGAACTTTCATTGGTGCATTTTATGGTTGTGTGTCGTACAGTGTGAGTTGGAATTTAACAATTGGTTGTCTGTATCGAATAATTGCATGTTGCATAATAAATAACTTTCGAGAATTTTAAATAAATTATGTTTTCTAAATATTATATTTTAAATATTACATTATAATTTCATCTTGCACACGATACGCATATTTGGTTATTTATAGAAAACAATGAAAACAATTTGTATTTTATTTAACACTCTATATTTTGTATACATTTTATGTACATGTTAAAGACGTGTAAAATAAAAAAAAGTATAATTGTATACAAATAATTACATATTGTGTATGTACATATATTAGATTTTTATTAATTAAAAGAAAATGGAAAGTAACGAAATACAATAGATAGATTTGGCCTCTTATTGCAAGGAACTTCACAAATGTAAATAGATATTTTGATTATAATATTTAATTTATTCTAATTATATGTATATCAACATTATCCTTACTCTAAGTCTTGAATCTGAAACATAATAATTATATAATATATAATATAGAAATAATACATTAAAAGTACTAATTGAATAATAGTATTGCGCACCTCTTGAACCTTTTGCATTTCTTGCGTTAATAAATTATCCAATATTTCTTGAAGTCTTTGCCTCAATTTAACATTTTCAATGTTGGCTATTGCAAGCTCTTGTTGTTGCCTTCTTTGACGCAGTTCAGCTAATTCGGCGTGTAAAGTCGCCAGACGTGTTTGCAATGAATCTACAATATTTAAAAACGAATTGTTTGTTCATATACACATTTGTAATACAAATTTAATACATACGTAAATATAACAATACCTTTTAATGCTGAAACACAAGGTAATTCTGAAAAATTATCTGAAATGATATATTCTGAATGGAATTGTTCAACTTTAGGTACTTTTGATATAGATGTATCCTCTGTTTTTTCTACGTCTGTTTCCATATTATTGTCACTTTGGAACATTTCTTTGCTGAATACTGTGCAAAGTCTATTATTTGCTTCAATATTATTAGGCCTCTCTGAATATGCAGCTTGCATAGAATTAGAGTCTGATACTCTACTGTCTGCAGAAAGTCGACTATTCTCATCCAATTCCATTACATTTATATTTGCTTCCTCATCATCTTCCTCACTATCACTTACAGGTTCGCCAAATATATCATGTTCCGCTATACAATATAAACAATAATATTTTATTTATCTTATATCATAATTGTTGTATTTCTGCTTATATCCTATCAACTTACCAACATCAAAACTTTGAGATGTATTGCCATTGATACTTTCTCTCTTAGTTTTCACTGTACCAGATGACGACACTTTGCTCGGTTTTGATTGATCTTCATCTTCACATATCACCTCCCACTTAACATTAACTGCATCATTATCCACTCTTAACAAACGTTTAACTTCTTTCTCAATTTCTGGAGCTTCCACATATTTCTTCTTCAAGGTTTTTCTAAATCTTCTACGTCTTACATTTTTAGTAGGTGGAGTTATACCATGTGGCCACAGAAATTTTTTATCTACTTTATTAGGATCTTTTTTCTTTTGCCTAACTGGAGACTCTTCATCCGTGGTAGTATGATCATCTTCTTCTTTGCAAATTAACATCTATGAACATTAAAATATAATGAATTATGATAGAAATAAAAATTATATACGTGAACAATATAAAACTGATTACAAATAACTTTACCTGACATATATCAGCAGTTTTATAGAAACTCTTGTTATCAATAGTTTTTAAAGATTCTACAATCGTTGGTAAATCAACAACCTAGAGTTAGAATTTCCTTTAGAGTTTCCTTTATTACTTTTTCGTATTATTATATTTATATATAAATAAAAGAAAACCCATTGCGATTTTACCTTCCCATGAAGAAGCCAATGATCGAATCTAGCCTCACCATAACGCATATCATTTTCCAGTTTTATACTTAATCTATCTTTTAAAGACAATCCATTCCGTAGTGTTTCTCGTAAAACTCGCGCCGGTTCCTTAAAAAAATTAAAACATTTGTTATAGTTATACAAAATTTCATATTATTCGCTTTACTATTTTAAATGACTGAGATTAAATATTAAAATGAACTCACTGGTGGTAAACGCAAAATAAATTGACTTTCCAATTCTACTTGAGGCTCACAATTTTTTTGGTAATCTGTATTTGGATGACGACTCATATTCCTTCAAAATTAAAGTACTGTAACTTATAATAAGTCTTTCTAGAATATTTTATAAATAAATCGAAACTATATTCTGTCCAATTCACAAGTGACTGCGATCTGTACTCCAACTGCACGATCATATAAACATGTCTCGACGTCGATACTCAAATACTGAAGCCTGCCGAAGCCAAGGGAAAACTGGAAATTGAATAGTGAAAAAATCAACATGGAAGAAAAGAAGGCTTCCGTTTTGCGCATGCCTGACATGCTATGCATGTTCATACAGAGAAAAGACACTACTCATTTGTGTCTGTCTCGCAGAACGAGAACTTCGTTGTCTTCCATTTTGATCTTTCACAACTCAATTTTCGGACGGTTTCCCCTAACAAGTGTCGATACTTGTTTATATGATCATGGTGTGTCAGTTAATCGAGTCAGAAAAATAAACATAACTAGTCACGTTACACTACACTATAGTCTGTCTAGCGCATGGGCATATTCCTATGTTCATGATTCAACGAGACAAGACAGTAAACGTAAACAAAAAAACGTGATTGCAACTGCAGCAATCACGAAGAGATTATGGATGGACTATAAGTATTGGCTTTGAATTGCGAACGAATTATGATATAAAGGGATAACTATATTACTACAGAAAATGTTTAAATTGAGCTGTTTGATACATTTGTTTAAGTGAAATAGATATATTTGCTTAATTTATATCATCCATGATTTATATTAATATTACATCTTCCTGTGGTTTTCTCATATAAGGGTTATGTTCGCAAAACTAGTTTCCTATTTTATACCTCAGAATCGTGAATCCCCGAGCCTATTTTCCCTAGTAATTTTATTTAACTCTGCTTACTCGGTTCTTTGGATAGAGATAGAGATACATATTAAAACTAGAACTGCTCGAATGTTCAAAATTTGTATTTTTTCATAGAAATTTTATCAATTTGTATTAATGCACTTTTAGGTATTTGAATGATTTTTTAATAAAAGATATGGGTAGAAGCTTATTTCTCTTGCATTGTATATTTTTTCATGCACCTTTCATTTTGATTCCTTTAGTACAAGTTTTATATCTTAGTCATTGGTACTTTTAATGTTAAACAAAATGTAAAAAACTAGTTTTTTTTATTACGTCTAATTTCCAACAACATTATCTTTATTATAAATAAATAAAATAAATAATATAATGATAATATATATTAATAATATATTTAAAGTGATATATAAAAATAATGCTAATAAATATAATGAAATATAATAAATATAAATAATATAGTGATTACATATAAAGAATTGAATATAAATAAAGTAAGGTACACAAGAAATATATCTCTGAAATAATTCATTCAATTTATTAAATTATCTTCTATAGATACGGATAAAAGGTTCTTATTTATTATGACTCAGTTATATGACGTAATGATAGCCGCTGTCCGGTTTGTTTAATGTAAAAGAATATATAGGTAGCGTTTCTTTTAGATTGCGCTTAGTGTTGTTTTGAAGACGAATTAGATTTAAGTCTGTTCTCTAGATATTTCAGTTATAATTCACACCTTACACAGTTATATCATATTTTATACAAAATCAGTTTCTATATTACACATTTTTACTTGTGCAACGTAATATGTGAAGATACGCATGGGCATCAATAAATTCCGGTAAATAATTTGCAAAAAAATTCTTCATATAAGTTTCTGACAAACAATTGACACAATCAATCTATTCACAACACCGAGCAAGATGTTTCTTTCACTATTTTTTCCGGACGATATCGATGATACGTGTATGTATATATTTATTGCAAACTATTCACAATTTCTATCCATAAAAGCATTATTTTTAAAATTTTATTGATTTATATCATACACGACAAGAAAATATTTATCGTATGATTTTCGTGCGATTATTTAATCCTATTATATATTTCATTCATTGAATAATGATTTTATTGATTGAATAATGAATTCAATTGGAGATCGTATTAACGTACTTAATTGTTTCGTTACTCTACGAATACAGTGGTTCATGAAAGTACTTGAACACTTACTATAGAAAAATTTGAAGTTTATATTATATATGTTATATAAAATATTTTGAAACATTAGCACTGTAATGAAATGCGACTATCCTGATTATATTAATCAGATTTGGAATTAATCTTAAAATGTATATGGAAGCTGTACGAGATATTTATTGCAGGCATATGTATATTTAGTAAAAGACTAAAATTATAGCATGAATAGCTACCTTAAACATTATATGTACATATGACACATATAATGAGTGTTAAAAGTGGTTGTACTGAATATTTGGGTTTATTAATATAATGAAACTTGATTGGATATTAATACATAATATAATGGATTATTTAAATATTTTTGTGATCTTTGTGAAATATATACTTATACTAAATATACCTATTATAATTCCTATACCTATACGGATGCTGCAGAAAATATTTGTACATCACTGTATTTATTATAGCTTTATATA
The DNA here is from genome assembly GCF_000188095.3 of Bombus impatiens. Classification (NCBI taxonomy): domain Eukaryota; kingdom Metazoa; phylum Arthropoda; class Insecta; order Hymenoptera; family Apidae; genus Bombus; species Bombus impatiens. Next base: position 1,226,495 of record NT_176533.1, on the reverse strand, counting down.
TTAATTAATTAGGTATTACGATATTAAATTTCATATCATTCAATAGTATTTTTATATGACCATGAAAATTTAATACTATGAAAATGAAATATAGGACCTGGTAAAAAGATGCTTTATTGGAAAATAATAAAGGCAAATATTTTTTGTTTGTACATTTTCAGATTTGTCTCAAATTTTATAAATATAATCATGATAGTTATTTACACTCTGTATAGTGCAAATGAAATTTTAAAATGTTTTATATAACACACGTAATATATTCGTAAAAGTTTTTATAAATGTTCCAATGCTGAGTAACTGTAGATCGTGTGTGTCGTTCCTGGGAGCAATTTTCGTTCGTTAAAATGTTTACGCTTTATTGAATCTGCATCAATAATAAGGCATATAATAGCGACGTTTTATGCGTCGTACATCTTCATTCTGAATAACTTAGTAGGCCCATATGTTTATAGTTAAGCTATAACAGTAAGTGATCAATGGAACATCGGACTTTGCGCTCGCGCCGTCGTACTTCACTCGTCGGTGTATGTATATTCCCTTTTCCTTGCTTCGAATGTTTCTACCTAAATCACTAAAAAAGTCAGTTAATTTTGAAATCGTAATTGAAATTTTAATTCTGTATATAATGGTGAATATGTAATATTTATGTCGTCGTCTTTTACACTTTGATACACTTCTATAAGTGTAATTAATCATTATCTGTTATAACATATATAAGTATTGACTGGACAAACAATTGTTCGAAATCAGGTAAGTTGTGATTACTTTATTTAATACCTTTTTCAGATATTCATTTTGTAAATAATTTATTTTAATAGTAATATTATTTCTATAACTTTAGATGTATGATGTTATAATGAATGGGATATCTAGCACATTTCAGGCATATTACTCAGAATTTTTGCTTTGTTATTCTTGTTGGAGTAATTGCTATTCGTTATAGTGCTTATTTTGCAAAGAAATGCATCACTTAAAGTTGCATAGTTATTTAATTATCATTACATAGCATTTTATAATGACATACATTATGTACTGTGACCATTATTACGATCTATACCATTCTTTTAATCTTGAAAATTACTTGATAATAGTTGGTGTACCTATAATCATTCTTCATTTTGCAATATTCACTTTTATTTTTTGTTTTTGTTATTGTTATTGTTGTTATATATGAATATTTTTATATTACACTCCGCTATAAAATTATATAGTAAGATCATGTATGTTTTTGATGTAATAGATCCATCATGATTTCCCAACCAATTGTGGTACCTGGAGGTGAACATCGAACATCACAATCAGAAACCCACTCTATGTCTGTTGGAAGTACATCTGATTGCTTTAAGACCATGACACCGCCGAATGTAAGCAGATCACTTAGCAACCGTAAGTATCATATAAATATTATAACATTTATATTGTTAAAAGATATTTTAAAAGTCATTTTTATACTCTTAAGAGCAAATGTACCATGAAAGGGAAAGTTATGGATGGATAATAGATGAATATAAATATCAATTTACTTGTATATATAATTATATATTATGTATGTGGGAATTACATATTTATAGCAAAGAAATACGAACTATAGAACAACTTTTATTATATTTTATTATAATTTAGGTAATGATTAGTTTTTAGTGATTTAAATGAATAGTTTTGCCTTGATACATATACATATACTATTTTTACTATATTATATTATACTTTTTTTTATTACTAACATATATTTGTAATTTGTTATATTTTTTCAAGAAGTAAGTTTTGAAATTATGTATGTATATCTATATTAGTGGCTATATTGTCTATATAATTTTAGTGGCTAAGGATATTATTTTAATAATTTATTGAGTATTATTTGAAATGAATATAGCAATTATCATTTAAAGGTGTTAGTGACAGTGGATATGGTACATTACCAAGTAAGCTAGGTAGGCTTATTAATATATATTGTGTGCATATAGTAGCAAGCCTCAGTATTAGAATCATAAAGATAAATTAGTAGATGTGTGTATACACATATGTATAATATTCTATTTTCAGATTACACATATTATTAGCATTCTCTCATTTCCAATAACTTATTGCATCATCATTTTATGTTATCAAATAAACCATAAATAAAATTTACAATACACAAATTAACTTCACTTATTGTTTAAATATGACCTTCTTTAACATTATCACATTAAACAAAAGGATAACTTGTATTATTAGAACTATTAAAACGCCATGCTATTGAATGTATAAGATTAACATAATACATTCATGCTGTTAGCACATTTTTCACTTTTTAGTATGTCATAGTATATTATATAACATGAACATTTATTCATAAGTTTATATAAGGAATATTATATGTAAGCTAGAAAATAATGTTCTTCATGTCTTCAAAAGTTCTGATGCATGAACCAATTTTATGTTACTCAGTGTAGTATAATAGATGCATGTGTTAGTATTAAAAATTTATTATTATTCCTGTCTTATAGTTTTCAATAGTATGTAAACAATATTTTTATTTAGAGACATATTTCTCAATTTTTAGAACATATATAACGTAATGTACATTGTGACAACAATATGTAACTTGTTGTGCATGTAACCTTTTCTGGTGCATTTATGGACTTTTGCATGTTGTAATAGATGTATACATTTTATTTAGTACTAAAGTTTCTTTGCTTTTGCAATTTAATAAATTTAATTAAAATTTGGAGCTACATTTTATATAATTATGTTTACTGCAAATTCTGTCTTTAAAATTTAATGTTATTAGCAATTCATAACTAGCGTTGCTGAAATGGATTTATACTTTAGAATGTGATATGATGTAATTTAATCTTAGTATCTTTATTGTTAAGTAGCTTATAGCTCAAAAATTTTTAGAGTTTGTGATTTTGAAGGATAGATATTTATATAAGATTGAAAAATACATATTTACATGAAACAGTTGTAAAAATATTGATAAATAGTAATTGTAATTGTGAACAAAACTAAATATATAGAACCAGTGGATCAACAACTTCGACGAAGCAGTGTTCAAGTTCAATCTGCAACATTACCTAAACTTCCATCAACAGAGTCCCTATCAACAAGTGTAAATTTTGCAACTGCTGCACCTCCACTATCTCCAGGTATAAACACAAAGCTATGTTAATATCATAATGGACAATTATTCGAAATTTGTCAGGTGCTTTTTTGACTTTTGTGTAAATTATTACTATTTCTTGTACAAGTAGTTGATTAGCTGTAAAGAACTGCATATTTTTTATTTCTTGTTTGGCTTATATTTTCCTTTCATACTATGCATATTATTATTCAGATTTTTAAGCTCTGAAATGTAATTTTTGTATATTGTATAATCTTCTTTGGCTGATAAATTATTAAATATGTATATTAAATAGATTACTATTATGAATATAAGTTTTAAATAAATAATATTTCTGTATAATAATTACATATAAAACTTATAGTTTATAAGTATTACATAAGTCTAACTTATGCCTAAGATAAATACAATCAAATTTTGTTAAATGTGATCTTTAACACAGATAAAAAAAAATGTGATTAAAAGGTCTAATACGAAGATGCTAACTGCATAATGCGTTATGTTAATGAAGCTATTATATGAAATAATTTTATTTGTATAACATACTGTACTCTGTAATAAATAAGGAACTGTAAACTATTCTTTTTCCAATTCTATAAATTTTTCAATGAAACTTGTGAACTTTTTTATAGAACAATGAGTTTTTATTTCTGTATTATTGGAATTCTATTTGCCAAGCTTGTTATGTGAATGTTTTAAGTTTTATTGTTTTTAAGGCTTCTGGTTTTAATTAATTGTAAATAAAAAGAAGTTATATTAAAATTACTAGAGTGATAATCATAATATTTTATATAATTCATTAAATCATTTATCAACTTTGGGTAAATATTATCGTTTGCATATTTTCCTCATTTTAAAAAACACATCTAATATGAAAATTAAAAAAATATTCATAAAAGTTATTAAAGATTTTAGTTCATAATTGTATTTAATAATTTATTTATATATAACATACATTGTTTTAAATCATATAATTCACATACTAAAATTATGATAAATATAGATATATTCTAAATAAGAACTGTTTAATATTTTTGTTTGTAACTATTTTTGGACATTAATATTTATTGCTAAGTTAGTATTTAATGAATGTAACTGTATTTTTATGTTGTTATAATATCAGTGTTAAATTAATATTTAAAAAAATAATTTGTGAATAATTTAATTGTTATAGGTTTAACAACTACAATGGGAGAAACAAATCAAAAAACAGATAACGCATCTGATAAGGTATAAAATATTTAATGCACTGTTTTAAGACATTGAAAAGGTATTTATATTTTATTTTTGTATAATTTTTAGTCTTTAGATTCTTGTAAGTTAACAAGAAAAGAATCATATAAGGCTCAAAGAAAGAATTACCGGATGGAGAAGAAAAGAGTTGCCAATGAACTCTTAAGTTCGTTTAAAGATCCAACTGTTATTGTTATGAGCGATTGGCTTAAAGTTCGTGGTACATTAAAGAGTTGGACAAAATTGTGGTGCATCCTGAAGCCTGGTTTACTATTGCTATACAAAAGTCCAAAAACAAAAGTGCTCATTTATATTACTTTTAAATAGAGTATTTATTTGCTTCATACATAATTATATTCATATACCTATTACAGAGTAATCACTGGGTGGGAACGGTTTTACTTAATACATGTCAAGTAATAGAACGTCCAAGCAAGAAAGATGGATTTTGTTTTAAATTGTTTCATCCCTTGGAACAGTCAATATGGGCTCCAAGAGGCCCAGAAAAAGAAGCTATTGGTAAATAATGAATTTTCTACAAATGAAAAAATATATTTCTACTTAATTATTTTTATAGGTGCGGTTGTACAACCTTTGCCAACATCTTATTTAATATTTAGAGCACCTTCACAGGCAGCTGGTAAATGTTGGTTGGATGCACTTGAATTATCTTTACGTTGTTCATCTTTAATAGTACGCTCAACAAGTGCATTACCGCGTGCTTTACCACATGATACTACAACAACTCATGAAACTCAGTGGAGTGAAGCAGATTATGAAAAACACTTTGATGAACATGGTAGGTATAACAGAACAATATTTTTTATAACGTATCAAGATGTATGTTATATTACATAAAATGTTAACTTTTATTCTACTATTCCTTTTTTTTTAAGAAATTTACTTGATATAAGAAGTAACATTTCTCTTTTATACATTAATACATTACAATTGACTTTAGTACAAGGACAGCACTCAGAAAAATACTTAATTAAGCTTCATTCATGAAAGTTATTGGTACTAATTATGTTGTTATTGTAATTCCTTTCCTGACTTTTGTCACCTTAAACACTTGCTTTAATATCCACAGTATGCTTGTCTAATTATGCTCCTCAATCACCTACAACACCTCAAAGACGTTTGTTATCATGTCCTCAGCCTTTAACACCTTCTATGTCAAATAATCCTAAAAGTGTTTGTCCTTCACCAACTCCAATGTTTCAGCAGTTATATCATGCAGTAGCATATTGGGAGAAACAATTTTGCGATAAATCTCCACCTGTCGCTGCAGATACAGATATTATTTTGTCTTCGAATACTGTAGACATGTTAGGTGATGGAGATACTTATCCCCATTTTGAATCTTCTATCTCCAAGCCTATTACGTCTTGCACTCGACGCATGACTGTTCCTTCTGTACATGTCCTGGAGTATGATACTCCAACAGTAGTAACGCTAGATCCTATGCACTCCTCACATATAGACCTGGACGACATTAGCCAGCCAGAGAACGGAGTAGCAGCTGATGCAGAAATTAGTGCATCAGACAGTGAATCTGAAGGGTCAGCTAAAGAAGATCAACAAGAAACAATTAACGAAACTCTATATGTTGCGAATGAGCAAGAAGTCCTTGGAGCGGTAAAATAAATTATATTGTATTGCGTCTTATCCATAATTGATACTAGAGTTTTTATATTTGTGTTTGATACAGGCTGGAGAAGTAGTTACAGAATTACAGGAAGAACAAAAATCTTTAATATGGTTCTTGATGAAACAAGTTCGACCAGGCATGGATTTATCGAAAGTAGTCTTGCCGACTTTTATTTTAGAACCTCGTTCGTTCCTAGAAAAACTGGCTGATTCTTATTACCATGCAGATTTATTGTCCCAGTAAGTATAAATTTGTAGATTTTGAGAAACATTTGAATAAAATTATTATATATATATGCTTTGTTTCTTGTTCTTACAGAGCAGTAGTGGAAGATGATGCATTTACACGTATGAAAGGTGTTGTTAAATGGTATTTATCTGGATTTTATAAAAAACCTCAGGGTTTGAAGAAACCATACAACCCGCTTTTGGGTGAAACTTTCCGCTGTTATTGGCAGCATTCTAATGGTTCAAGGACTTTCTATATTGCTGAACAGGTGTACAATTATTAAAATTTTTTAATTTTTTGTAATTATATGTACTTGCTCCATCTTTATTACTACTACATACTTATACGAAACATTTCAATGTTAATAGTTATCTCATCATCCACCTATATCAGGCTTCTATGTTACAAATCGACAAGATGGATTTACTATTAGTGCTACAATTATTGCTAAATCTAAATTTTATGGTAAATATATATATATATATTTTTTCGTTAAAAAAAATGAAACGTTTTGCTAAGACAGTCATTATATGAAAATATACATTCCATTTTTCAGGAAATTCAACATCAGCAGTTTTAGATGGTGTTGCAATACTGACAATGTTGCCCAGAGGAGAAGATTATACAATGACGATACCTTACGCCCATTGTAAAGGTATTCTTATGGGAACATTATCTATGGAATTAGGTGGGAAAGTTCATATAAATTGTGAAAAGACAGGTTATCATACTGAACTAGAATTCAAACTCAAGGTAATATGGAATGTTACATAAAATTAAAATAATAGTCATAAAATTAATTATATGTGTTTGTGTGATTACTCATTCAATAGCCATTTCTTGGAGGTGCAGAACAAATGAATCAAGTTACAGGAGGAATACGTCTAGGAAAAGAAACTCTTGCTATTATATCAGGCTATTGGGATGGTCAAATATTAATTACAGATAAAAGAACTGGGGTATGTTGCTTATTTAGGATTCTATACACAGTAATTAATGGTTAAATTAAACTATGTCAACTAATCTTGCAGCAAGAAAGTGTGTTTTTCAATCCTACTCCAGAAATACGTAAAAAGAGATTGAAAAAGTACACTGTACCTCTAGAACATCAAGGTCCATGGGAAAGTGAGAAATTATGGTACGATGTTACTCAGGCAATTAATGGCGATGATCAAGTTGCTGCTACTGACGCAAAAACTCAATTGGAAGAAGCACAAAGAGAGCGTGCTAAAGAACGAAAACTTAAAGGACAGGAATGGATTCCTAAGCATTTTGTTCAGGTATTAAATAATAATAAAAGAAACTGCTTTCATAAGCTCCTATTTATATTCTGAACAATATAATTTTTTTAATATTATCAGGATATTATAACGGGTAATTGGGTTTATCGACATGCGGATGTTCGACCATGGGATCCTAGAAATGATGTTGTACAATATGAACAAGATTACATAGTGCGTACGAAAACTAGACACAAAACACCAATTATGCGTACTGGAAGTATTGTATCAACTGAACCACAGACACAGGTATAGGAATTAAATAATGTAAATAATACTTTTATTTTGTAAATAAACAAATGTTTGATGAAAACAAAATAATTTATTAGTTTTATTGATGATTACTAATTGTAATACAATTGTAATAATCATTTAAATCAAGATTTTGATTATTTATATCAATTATGCTCTGAAAAAGCAAAAAATAATCGTGAACTATAAATACATTTTCTTTTTTTCATTTTTTCAAAACGAAATAACTAATTTAAAAGTTTATCACTCATGTTTCAGGTTCCACTTCTTCAAGCTGAGTCACGTTCTTCGCTTTCTGTATTAAAATCTTCCAAAAGACAGTTGTCTAATAATTTACCATTAACAGAGACCGCTCATGATTCTGGGAGTTCCTCTGCAGAGGTACACTCAGATTCTAGTCAGTCAGTAGGTAAAAGAAAACGTTCTACAGCTAGGTAAGTTTTTCTATTATTTCTCGATTATAGAATGACGACTAACAATACTTTCCTTAATTTTAAACATGGAAATATTTTTTAAGGATAATGGATCTTATAAAGGACATAGAAAGACAAATGTTAGAACATAGTGATAGACTTAATCATATAAAACACATATTAGAACAACTTGCTATAATACAAAGAGAGCAAGTTTATCAACACCATAGTATAAATATGTTGAAAAGCTTCATTGATACGATTCTTGTTATTATAATAGTTTTCTCTGTACAATACTTTGTAAAAATATGGACCGATGAACCTAGTGGAGGTTGAAGAGTATGATAACAGAATCGTAGTATAAATTGTATATATTATTTATCTTCTCTCAATTCGGATTATCAGCTTTTGCGTCAGGAACAAGCTTTGAAAAGAAAAATCTTAAAATTTGAAGTACCTAATTTACACGTGTTTTTATGGGAGATAATAAAACACGCCGTTTTTAATAGAATACCGCTAAATGGATAGAGTAAAATAATTTAGAACTATTAAAGATATACTTATTCAGGTAATCGTAGTGCAATGTTATTTTATTTATAGCTTTTGGATAGTTTAATTTTTGATTTGTAAGATGGTACATTATGGCTATATAAATGTAAGCTACATTCTCTAGTGATTAATATAACACTTATAGTCTTTGTTAAACGCTCCTCACGCCAGCCATGAACTATACAAGGTAAAAGGAATTTTTTTGAGCTTATCAATAGTAATATTTTGAGCTTATATATAATATTTTATGTGCTAATGCACAAGAAAATAATTATATATTTATTCAGAAATTCTAATGATGTTGTAGTATTTACTGCAGGCGCTCAATAGTAAAATGTATTGATGATAATAATAAGATAATTGTAAAGATATAACGACATATATTATTATAAATTATATTATCTTGGAATTATGGCGACTATAAAATAGGAAAAGCTAATTGCAGTTTAAAGTAATATATAGAATTAATTTTATAGTGCATCAGTATTATTATTTTGATTAATACAATGAAATTCCTAATAAAATAAGTATCAAATATTAAAATTGTGCACATGATATGAAACAAGAGTTACATCCAAATTTTTGCTACATAACTTAAATCATGAATTTATTTTGTGTCATTTGCATCTTCCTGTTAATAAACATATTATGATGCATTTAATATTAGAGCAATACTATGCTTTTATATTTAGAATGAGTTTTATTGATGATTGTTTTATACTTATATAATTTAAAGCATATTCCTAAATATGTTTACAAATGATTGATAAGTTCTTGTAATTTTATTAGACATACTTAAATGTTTACTTTAAAAATAAAGATGAACTTGAAATAAAGATGAAAGAATATATTTAGTAAAATAAAAACAATTTAGACCACAGTAATGCCATTGTTGAAATATCAATTTGTGATGGATAATTTTTTAATTTAACAATATATCATATAAAATTAAAAATATTGACAATATACATACACTTCTCGTCAAAAAGATAGTCCAGGTGTGCTATCTTTAATTTTTAAAGTTTTTCGTCTGTAACGCATAATATCGAAACATTATGAGCTCAGAATATGCGGTTCGTTGAAAATAATTAAAAATATTATAAGATTTATTCTGAGCTCATAATGTTTTGATATTATATTATATTACAGACGAAAAACTTTACACGCGTCATTGAGAAATTAAAGATAGCACACCTGGGTTATCTTTTTGGCGAGAAGTGCATATAATAAATACATTAATAATTCTGTATCAGTTCAAAGCTTCGAATTGACTTTTTAGCTAAGTATAACAAAATAAAACTTTTAAATGGTAGTCAATGTCCTTGTTTATGAAAAAATTACATAAAAATAAAATTTAATTGATGTTTTAATATCTTTACTTTGATTAATATGTAGTGTACATACTTCAATAAAACAAAAGACAGATAAACCTTTGTATAAATAATAATTCATTTATTATTAGTATAAATTAATTTCGTTTATAAAAATAAATTATAAATAATATGATCTATATCTAAATCTAATCTATATCTAAATAATATGATCTATAAAATTTCAATACCACCCTTTACTAATTTTTTATATATATAGAAATTATTTTTCTATAGTAAATATGTATAAATATTTTTAACTGTTACTACATATTTAGTGCAATTTAAATGAATATTATTTTTTTTAAATAGAGGAGTAAAATATTGCTTAATTATTAACATTTTTATTTACATAAAAATTATGAGAAAAATTATATTCAAATTAATGTCCTGTTGCATGAGTTTTCAGCCACTTAAAGCACTACAATAAAAAGAAATCATTAATCAAAGTTTATATCTTGAGTGAGTAAGATATAATAATAACAAATAGCTTTTGTTGGAAAAAATACGAGAAAAAATACAAAATACAAATACTATTTATTAGTATTTGTAAACTGTAAACTTGGTACTATATGAACAAAGGTGTCATGTTTTATGCTTGTTTAATTTGTTTTAACATGCTTTACAATATAATAAGTAAAAATTGTTAAAATTCGTTAAATACGTTAAAATTCAAAAGTGATCTTGAGTTCAATATAAAAAAATTTGTTTTCATTATTATACAAAATTTCAGAAATGTCTATTATTGTTAAATGTTGTTCACTTAACACAGATAAATTTTGGTTATTAACTCTTTTATTCAATGAAAAATCATAAATTATGAGAACACGCTGTGTATTTCGTATTTCTTAGAGCACTGCAATTAGCTGTAAAATTTATTTTTGTTGTGTAAATTCACATACCCATTAAATGTTGAATCTGATTTAAATTTATTTAGTCGGTATTTATAAAAGACAGAATGACCGATATTCAAGTATGGCTTTAAAATCTACACCATACTTTGCACAAAAGTTCGTAATTGTTTCCTATTTTTATTGTTTAACTTTCTATATAATACAATCCTTTATAATAATTGAGTGATTTTTGATATCTCAAAGCAAAAATGTTAAAAGTAAACTAAGAAGTATAAGTATTGTTAAATACATAAGCACCTTCTAATAATCTTTTATGATATTTATTATGTCGTGAAATGCTTTCCGTAGTAGAGTACCTGATATTTTTATATTGTAACTTATTTAAGTTCAAAAGATTATAAATATTAATTCGTTGTGATAGTTCGATGTGTAGTGTTAAGATTATCAAAACACGAAAGAAGCTATCGTGGAGTAATTAATAATATTCTTATGTTATATATTCAGACATATAAACTTTATATGTATAAAGAATTATATATATATATATATATATATATATATATAAATAATTAAAAATATATACTACTTCAGGTTTCTTAATGTATGCATACATATGTATCTTTTTAAATATTTGCATAATTTTGATTTATTGTTTGTATTAAGAATAAATCGATATTGTAAGTAATATATAATATAATAATAAATAAAGAACATACTAAAAAACAAAATACAAAAATAACATTTACAAAACAATCTGTTTAATATTTGTAAGAAAACACCAAGGAAACACAACGTGAAAACGTTCAGCTTTTTTATTATGACGTAACTTATAAAAATGCGGATAATATAAAGTTGCCTTTTATGAGTACATATAAATCTTAATATCTACTATAATAATTTTTAATCTTCCAAGTAATAATGTGCCGGAATAGACAAAATTATCAAAAAAAGAAAAACAAATATTTTTGGTTCATATAAAATGAATCTTCATAACGATTACTCTTCTAAATCACGTGAGATTATTCTTCACAGTATCTTTTATCGATTCTAAATTTTTTTTATTTCATTGAATTGAACATTCATCATTCTGTTTATGTAAAAATCAATTAGGTGGTCATATTTCCATAACACCACAGATGATACTTGCAGCGATAAAAAGACTTCACTTACGTAAAGTTTATGTTCCATCGAATCTCATTAGCGAATATTTACGTGGTTCCTATCCAGTTGAAAATAATGTAAGAATGTTCACCGAAGAATTAAAGAGAAAATTGGATTGTGCTGTACGTGTTGGATTAATATTAAAACATGGAGAGGATTTGTATTATTTACCTACTCTAAGGCAAAAAGCAAATGCACTTAAAACAGCGTTCACTGCATTTTGGGAGATATATAAAAACGTAATTATAAATATATCATTATGCGTCCTACAAATTTTATTCAAAATTAAATAATTTTTTAAATTCATATTTATAAATTTGTATTATATCGTATTTAATTTAAAAAATTTCTAATATTTCTTTCAGTATCCTAAATTCCGTATCTCAAAAGCTAGGAATCAGAACAAAAATCATTTTACATTAAAGGAACGAACTAAAAACAGGAAATATTCCAAAAATAATGACAACCATAGTAAATAAAGACATAATGAATTTTAAATGAAACCTTATTATATAGTAGTAATAGTAACCTTCTGATCATAAAGGGGACTCGATTTGCAATTATTTTTCCTAGTGCCTTGCATTTTTATTTAATTATTTAAATACACATTCATACACTCACATACAAAACCTTATTTTACCCTTTTCCTTTTTACTATTACAAATCTATTGTCTATCATCTACCTAATTGTCATTGGGTCACTCGAAAAGTTCGTTCCGATTTTTAAGGACAATTCAAACGCGGCACATTTAAATTTCGAAATAGATTTATTGAATTATACAGATACAATTGTGTAAGTGTCATTTTGTTCTACAACCTTTCTCCATCTTTCACGTGACTTTAATATTATATCCTCCTAGAACTTGTCAGATTTTTCGACGAAAAACTTTTCGATATGATTTCTTACGTCGACCAAAGAGTTAAAGTTTTGGCAATTTCTGGTGAATACGGTAGGTGGGGTAGCACATTCCAACCAAGCTCCAATAGCTTTTGTCGAATAGTTAAAGACACATGAGGTCTCGCATTGCTCTGATGAAACACGACGTTCTTCCGATTCACTAGTTCTGGACGTTTTTGTTCAATTGTTGTCTTTAATTCGTCTAATTGCGAACAATACCTTTCCGAATTTATCGTCTGGTTGTTTGGTAGAAGCTTGTAATATAGAATTCCTTTCTAGTTCCACCAGACACAGAGCATAGCTTTCTTCAGATGAAGACCGGCTTTTGGGATGGCTAACACTAAACTTACTGTGACCACTTAAATGATCGTTTTTTGAATTTCGTTTAGAATTTTTTATATACAACGTTATTGCACTGCCATTTAGCTTCACGACTTTTCTTATAATATACGTACAATGAATTTTTTAATATTCACTTCTTTTCTTATTGTGTGTTTTGTGAGAATAATATGTAATCCGTCTTACCTATCACGAATGGTCATTTGACTGGTTAAACGATTTATATTTCTTTTTAATAGTAGTCTCTCGAAAACTCAATTCTGAAACTGAAAGCGGAAGGAAACAGAGGCATTTCGAGTGTTGGGAATTAAATGGGATCTATCTACTGCAATATTATATGCATTTATTTCACTGTAAAATCCAAATCTAGGAGATGGCCCTCTACAAGTATTTTTCAATATCATAATCGGGATAAATGCATGGATTTTAAATAAAGAAATCACAGGAGAAGGAATTTCGAGGCAAGAATTTTTATTTCAATTACTAATATTTTTTAATACTATTTTTAATAATTTTTAAAACTATTTTTTTTTACTATCAAACTGGCTATTATCTTCATTCTATATTAAGAAATACAAATTGTTTTAAAGACCGGTCATAGTAGGAATATGTATACATGAAGTCCTTGTAAATTTAGTGCTAAAGGTGATTCATTCTACCTTCCCCCAACATCTTTATCCATTTTTGGTAGCTCCATTACTTACTTCATTACTTACCCATTACTTACTCTATAGAACGAATGCTACTAGAGCTAATTGTCTAATTTACCTATTTAACTAAGTACCTCCTCTCTCTTTATTCTTTCCTTTCTTTTCTTCTGCAATTTTCTCACCCAGTCTACATGTCTCCTATTTTTTCCTTGTTCATGAACTATGTCTCCTGTACTAATCTTCCTTTCTAATTCTATTTCTTGTTATGCACTTGCATATTTGATCCCATAGAGTTCACATTCCCTTCTTTCACTCTCTTATTAATATCTATTCTACCTCTCCATCAATCCTTATCTTACTTGTGCCAGTAATTACTGGCTTCCCTCCTTTATTTCCCTACTTTAATATTCCAGCATTTGCACCACTCTTATATATTTAGCTTATATATTTATATCTTTAGTTATATGTACTTTAATTTCCTGTCTCATGTGTCTTCCTGTGTTCCTTAAGAGATTTGTAGAGCAATATTATTTATTTTGAAACATACATGAAAACATTGGTTTGACTTTTAATAAAAATGTATTAAAAAATCTTAAGAGGCTTGGAGACATTTGTAGAACAGTATTTATATATTCTTCGATATTATGGTGAGTTCTAAAATTATTACATAGATTATACAATAAAGTACCATTATATAAATGTGCAACTTTGATCTGTGGATAAGGATATCCCAAAAGTGTATTCAAATCCATAGTATGTTTCAAACAACTTTGGAACTCACCAAAAACGTGTACTATATGTATATCAAACTTGTCTGTGTTATATAATGTTTCATCTACTTCAAAAAGTGAAATAAAAAATGGTGCTGCTAGTACATAGTCGTCATGAACGATTTCATTGTAGGCTTCGTGAATTGTACTATTTATTATACAACATGGGTTATAATTGCTTTCTTTTCTTTTCTGCTTTATAGCTTCAATTGTTTGCTTATATTTTTTGTTAAAAGCCATTATACTTCTATATTTCCCAACTTTGAAATCTACTATATCAAATAACATACAAATAAATATAGAATATAAATAACATTTGTAAGATATAGGACATTCTTGTTGATGTATCCAATATTTGATGCATCCAACATACAATATCCACTTTGGTGGAAGTTCATTTATACAATCCATATCTGTAATTCCTAAAGTATTGTTTAAAATCTCTCTTTGAGTAAGTAATGAGACATCACTAAGATTGAATGAAGAAGATAGTCCAAAAATATTCATTTCTGTAGCCTCTAACTTATAGCACATAATCTTTTTATCTTCAGTTCTCATTAAGTATTTTATATAATTTATATTATTGTCTATCATTAATTTTAGAATTTCAATGATGATACTAAGGATTTTTAGGCTTACTTTGATGTTTGGAGGATAACGAAAATCTTCTACTTGTATGGGGCATACATATAAACGATGAATTATTAAATCTAGAAAATATGATGGATATTTACCAGTACGAAATTCATTTACAAACCATATAGGCAAATCACTAATAGTTGCAGTGTTAGACATTAATTCAGACTCAGTAAATATCTTTGCTATTTCAATTTCATCGTCTTCTTCCTTATTTTCTTCAGTTGATTCATTATATCTTCCGCAAACTTCTTCTATGTATGTCAATGTATTGATATCTCCATCAAATTTAAAGCTTCTATTGAAGTAATAGGTATTTACATGAGTAATATAATCTCTTGAGAAACCTAAAGTTATAAGTATTTCAGCATATTCATCTCTATAGCCATTTATACTCATCTCTATTAAATCCAACATTTTTTGTCGCATAGGCATAATTAACCTACTTAAAATTTCAATAATTGCATCATGCAAGCTATATTTACTCAACCATAGCAAAATTTTATTGATACAATACTGTTGTCGGGTATAATAATTCACACTTGATGAATCTAACTTTAAATAGTGGAAGAAGTTTCTAAATATACCAGGTTCTACATAGTCATTGCCTAGAAGTATTGAAGCTAATATCATCTTTGATTGATCTAATCCTGTAAAATATTTGAATAATTTCTCAATCTTATAAATTTTACAAAGTTTAATATAACCATTTCCATCTGAATTTTTAATTACATCAGTTTGTAATGTATCAAATGGTATATATAATGATCCATATATATAAAAATCTGAATCATTGCTGAGAACTGGACAATTTAATATCTTTGCTACTGATGCTATAATATCATCAGCTTCAAAGAGACACCGTACAATTCGAACATTTTTTTCTTCCATTACATCAATAAAAACTTTTTGCTTTAGCAAAGGAAGAATTGTTTGTGGATAATTAGTTTTGAATGCAGAAGTTGGCAATATATTTAGTCTGCTTTTCATTCTTCTAATAATAGTTTTGAATTTTTTACTTTCAACAGCACCATCAAGAAAGACTAAGGGCGTTACATTACACTTTAATAAGTCATCAAAGAAATCTGATACATATTGCTTATAATTATCGTAATCACCGCCAAATGTCCAATTGCACTTTCTATATAATAAACAATTAATATTATTTCCATCAATTACTAAATACGTATCACGTAATTTGTAGTGCTCTAAAAAATTAAGTCGATGCTTCTTTATATAAGCAGTTAATCCTGGAATACCCATTATCTTCCTGCTTTTTTTGGTCACACGTTAAACTAATAAATTTACAATATGTTAACAATATACACACATATATCATGCTTACGTAAAGGATACTTACTAAAAACATAACAAAATTTCTGGTATTCTGTATTCAATAATACAATAATACAATAATACAATAATAAAAATTAATACATCATGGCACAACAAAAAATAGAATGTGAAATATTCCAAGTAACTTCTGAAATAATAACAATAATGTTCAGCCTGCTGTTACTGAATTTTATATCTGTTACACAGATATAAATACTTAGAAACATTAGTCATAGATAAAGTCCATTCAACAGGTCGAGATATAGTTAAGTATGTATTGTATTCTCGACCAATCGTGGGGAGACGCAATTGTCACGTAAAATAACTATTACGTCATGCGGATTACCATAGATCATATTCTTAACTATTGTCGACTTAAAAACGTCGAAAAAAATCGGAAGGCGTTCAGAACTTTTCGAGAAGTTGAACCTTCAACACATCTCATATTTCGCGCATTGCGTATCAACCAAAACGCAGTTACACGCGCATTACTTATCAACCAAAACGCAGTTACATTATTTTTGTTCCATTTATATCTTTCTAGTTAATAAGTTGTTGAAATAAACATTAATTTATTTGTGTTAATTCTGTGGAATTTCATTAAACTACCCTTATTATCATAATCGAAATAAGGGGATCGATCAGTTCGTGGCGTCGATTATTTAATCGTAACGGGAACTTACAACTCTCGTTGACGTGCTATCTCGCGATCGCGTCTCTCCGCGAACGGTCGAAACAATAACAAAATAAAAAAAAGAAATTTGAAGTGAAAAATAAAAAAAAGAAAACTTTATTTTTTTTCTAACAACAATCCACTTTACAATCCACTTCCGAACTCTAGGCGTGACTTTCTAAGACTGACTCTTATGATTTTACTTTCGATCGGATCCGATTACTTCCTTTTGTCATCCCTTAACATCCCCACCGTCCATGCATTTGCTAGGCCATGCATTTGCTCTTTGTTCTAACACCTTCGGTGGAAGGACCGTTGGGATGTTGATGGTTCATTAGGCACTTCAGCGATGTACATCGTCGCCGAGTGCCGCCACATCTTTATCTCCATCGTCAGTCCGTCGGATTTGAAGTATACCGATCGTGACACAATCGCGAGGAGAGATGTCAATGGGAGTCGTAAATTCCCGTTACGATTATGATAATCGACACAACGATCGATCCCCTGATTTCGGTTAAGATAATAGGGGTGATTCAGTTAGTATAACAATGTGATTCACAGAATTATAAGCTATATATTTCCAACATTTAAGTTACACTGTTGAGTAGGTATAAATCGTAGATAACAACTTGTCGCAGAGCAAGGCTCTTATAATTGAATTTAGTATGTTAGTAGACGTAGCACTAAAGGATGCTTAATAGAGGAGGTCAATGTTTGACAATACCGAGAACCGACTTAGATAGTTGATGTGAGTTGTGATTGAAATTGAAGCCATTCTTAATTCACGCCCACTGACTCCCATATCATCCGATCCGAAAGATCCCCTTGTCCTCACCCCCGGTCATTTTCTAATCGGTGACACACTAAAAAGTTTACGGGAGCGTGATTTTAGGACAGTTCCATCAGGCCGGTTATCAAGTTAGCAGCGTATTCACCAGATTAAACAGCACTTCTGGAGCAGGTGGTATCGAGAGTACCTCAACGAGCTGACCCGCCGCAACAAATGGAATAAGGGCAAACATGACATTCGTGAAGGCACCGTAGTAATCCTCAGAGAGGATAACGTACCATCTATGCAATGGCCTTTGGGCCGCGTAATCAAGGTCCATCCAGGAGTCGATGGAATCATACGGACCGCTACCGTGCAGACGGCAACAAGTATCCTGAACCGTGGTGTCAAAAGACTGGTCCCCTTACCCATTCAACCAGATCCAGACGAGTCCGAACACCCACACGGAGCGAAGGAAATTCACAAACGACGCACCTGACTCCACAGCCAGAATTTGATCGGTGCCCTCTCAACGGGGGGAGGATGTTACGTCGCCTAAAACATCTGCACTCCAGCCTTCGCGACCAGATAGCCAACGGCCTGCGTAACGTCATTCCGACTCTCAATAAACCTAAGAACCCACCATAACTTTTCACTTTTCACTATATTGTGTCAACATGTGTCTTCAGTCAATCCGTTTGTCCTGAAGAATTTCTTAAGCCTAAAAGTATTTTCGACGCACATCTGATTTTTTAGAGAGGTCCTTGGGTTTATCAGGTGCACTTAAAAACACGGAGAAAGCGGGTACGCACCTATTAGGAAAAACCGAATAACTATCTAATAAAACAAGCTCGTTCACATCATCAGCATCGCAACAATCTGATTCAACGCCATCAAACGCCTTGAATCAGACAATCGCTCGCTTGATTCTCTGGATCAACAGAAGGATGAAACCTTACCAGACGACATGCCGTCTCCTACTACACTATCGCCGAAATGGGCCACACCGACGAGTGGCCTGAAACAAAACACTATACTCGTTGATTTCATTGCAGCCTACAAGGTGGATCATTTAATTAATTTCGATGGTTTTCAGAACAGCCCATTGGATCTCAACACTTGTCCACAAAGGCCACAGAGCGCTATATCGGACAAGTCTTTGATCACCATCAACTTCCTGGAGAGCATGGTAGATCAATATCAACAGTCGAAACGAGAACGAGAAGGTCAAGAGAAGGCGCAATACTTTCAAGGGTCCGGTGTTTCCGAAACACAATACAAGGAAAGCGGAACTCTCCCAATGTCTTGCCACGAAACAGTCGACGACACGTGGAACAGAACAAACTCTGTTCAAGAGGAATTAGAGGTTCTTGACGAGGAAGAGAGTGATCATCCAGAAACCTCAGACGCATATCTTGCCGTTGACAAACGATTAATGAAACGCATCGGGGACGGTCATGCCCCACTGGAAGCTTACAAGAGAATTGCGACGGAGGACTCCGACGGCAGTACAAGGTGCAACGTTACGCTGATTGAGCGTGGAAGCAAAAGCACCAACAAAATAACTCAATTCGTACACATCATCGGGGGGAGCTCAGTCTCCCAATCAGCTCTAAAACTCCGCGTCGTGCTTGACGAATCTATAACAAGCACCACCAGAGTTCTTTTCAACGGTACCTCCTGGATCGAGGCGTTACCTGATACTTCATGGGACGAGATATCCTACGACACTTCCAGGACCAAGGTGATCCACGACAATTCTTGGATCGTGAATATCAACTGGAAATGTCTCAGAAAAACAGAGGACGACGATGATCCAAACTACGAGGTAGACAACATGCTTTCGACGCAACAATCCTTAGGCCTGGCCATCAATTTTCCCTGGCAGCTATGGCATCTACGGACAGCAACAACTCATGCGGAGACGAGCATCTTGGACCGAGATGCAAAATCTTCCCATTCCAGATCCGAACCTAACCAAACGGAAGGTAAGATGTCTCCGATTTTGTCTTTAGCGGATAATTGGACCACGCCGGTCCAACCACCAAGCATCATCAAGAAGGCGAGATACGAATGGGTCAGCGGGGAGAGCCCTGTCCCCCAATCAACCATAGACCTCCTTCACGTCTTCATTGCGCAACCACATACGGATTTCACGTGCCTTTATGAAATCGGCGAGATGCACAACGACACCTCCTGAGACGAGGATTTCCACGATACTTCATGGACCGAGATGTTTCACGACACTTCCTGGTTCGTGAACTTCAACGGAAAATATCTAGGTAATGCCGAGGACCACGGCGATCCAGAATACAGGAAGGACAACATATCCTCAACGCACCTGCCTTTCGGCTGTATCATCAACTTCACCCTGGCGACAACGGCCTCATCCAGACAATCACAATCGTGGATCGAGGTGCCACACAGCTCGTCCAACTATCGAGCCAACGCGATCCAGCAGAATACGGACAATCAACAATCAACAAAGAGTTGGACGGCAGCTCCAATTAATTCTACCTTTACAGAAATTTTGATCGGTACCCTCTCAACGGTGGGAGGACAACTTCTCCTGAAACATTGCATTTTATAAAATATGTTACATCGGGCGACCCTCTACCTAGACCAGGCCATACGCCGCGGGCCAGACGGGAACCAGATGTCCACTCATCCTTGCTGCGTACCCTCAATAGTCTTAAGGACTCATCATAAATCCCACTAATTTGCTAGCTAAGGCCCTTCAAACCCAACAAATATCTTTTTTCCGAATCATTTTCTACGGATTGACGAGGGAAAGTTAGTTTTTCTCACGTACGATGCTTCCGTACTTCAACTTTCTATCGAGGGCGGCTAAGACTCTTCCTAGTCCACCAATCTTCGTTTATCCAATCAGAAGCAATGTATGCTGCCCTCACTTTCCTGACCAAAAATGTCAACAAATCCGATGGTCCTGTGCGCTAGACACACCCATCGCTAGCTTTCCTCCGACATAGCATCGTCACCCAACTTACTTCTTCTACACTGCTAGAAAAGTCAACAACTAAGTACAAAATCTAACGCTTAACGTCTAAGTCTAAGCACAACGCTAGAGGAGTATAACTCACATCAATTATCTAAGTCGGTTCTCAGGAATTTCGAACATTCACCTCCTCTATTAAGCATCCTTTAGTGCTACGTCTACTAACATACTAAATTCAATTATAAGAGTCTTGCTCTGGTGTGCATATCTATCTTACCTCCGTGCGACAAGTTGTTATCTACGATTTATACCTACTCAACAGTGTAACTTAAATGTTGGAAATATATAGCTTATAATTCTGTGAATCACATTGTTATACTAACTGAATCACCCCTATTATCTTAACCGAAATCAGGGGATCGATCAATTATGATGTCGATTACTATAATCGTAACGGGAATTTACGACTCCCGTTGACGTCTTTCCTCGCGATTGCGTCTCCACGCGATTGGTCGAAAATACAGTATTTATTAGAGAAATAATATTCAAAATCAATTTTTTTAAAAACAAAGCCTTGTATGATAAAATTTGATTCCTATTTCTTATAAATTATACCCTTTACAATTGTCCCATGTAACCTGTAAGTTACAAAATAAAGGATAAAATGAGATGAAGAAATGAATCTCATATAATTATTAATAACAAATACAAATTATAGTTGTATTACATTACCATCCTCTTTATTTTTATGTATATTGAAGATATAATAATTTATTCTATGAAAAATATTAATTCAATTAAGACTTAAATTCTAAATACATATCAAAATATACTTGTAAAGATCAAATATATACATACATTAGTACATAGTATAAAAACATTACATACACTACATGTGATACAGTACAGAATTAATCACAGAGAATTCCGTTTATATCAACTACATTTACTTCAATGAAACTTTATTGAATACCTGATTAGACAAACATTGGACATTGTATGAACAAAACAAAAAAAATACTATTCATCCCCTGGTATATAAATGGAATTCTACTGTAATATTGAATGAAAATATGCATTATACATGGTTGAGTATAGAAAAGCGATTACTTGGATCATAACATGCTTCATTTAAATCATCATCTGCACTAAAATATTCAGAATCAATTTCAGATGAAATACTTTTTTTAATCTTTGGATGTTTAGGTTTTGTTCTATGTTTTTTACGAAGATTAGTTCCATTCTGAAACTTAAATGGAAACATTGATTTGACTTTTAATAAAAATGTATTGAATAATCTTAAGAGACTTGGAGACATTTGAAGAACAATATTTATGTATTCTTCAATATCATAGCGTGTTTTAAAATTATTACTCAGATTATACAATAAAGTACCATTAAATAAATTTGCAACTTTGGTCTGTGGATAAGGATATCCCAGAAGTGCATTCAGATTCATAGCATGTCTCAGACAACTTTGAAACTCTGCAAATACATGTACAGTAAATCTATCAAATTTTTTTGGATTCTTATATAATTCTTTATTCATATTAAAATAAGAGATAAAGAATGGTGCTGCTAATACACAGTCATTATAGTCAATTTCATTATAGGCTTCTATGATTGTACCATTGTATTGATTACCACATAATTGATTCATTGTATAACATGAATCACAATTATTCTTTTTCCTCTGTTGCTTCACAGTTTCAATTAATTGACAATATCTTTTCTGAAAAGTATGCATGCTTCTGTATCTTCCAATTTTGGAATCAACTATGTTAAATAACATACAAATAAATATGGAATATAAATAACATTCATGAGATAAAGAACATTCTTCTTGATGTATCCAATATTTAATACATCCAATATACAACATCCATTCTGGTGGAAGTTCATTTATACAATCCATATCTGTAATTCCTAAAGTATTGTTTAAAATCTCTCTTTGAGTAAGTGATGGGATATCTCTAAGATTGAATAAAGAAGGTAGTCTAAAATTATTCATAGTCTCTGTACTTTGTAACTTACAGCATATAATCTTTTTATTTTGTGTTCTCACCATATATTTCATATAACATATTCTACTAATTATTGCTGATTTTAAAATCCCAAATATAACACTAATAATTTTTAAGCTTACTATGATACTAGAAGGATAACGATAATCTTCCACCTGTACAGGACAAACATATATATATCGAACTATTAAATCCATAAAATATTTTGGATATCTGCCCATAAGAAATTCGTTTACAAACCACATAGGCAATTTACTAACTACATTTTGAGGCACTAGTTCAGTCTTACTACATATATTTGCTATTTCAATTTCATCATCTTCATCTTCTTCTTCGCTTGATTCATTATTTCCTTCTTTATAAACTTCTTCTATGTATGTCAATGAACTGATATCTCCATCAAATTTAAAACTTCTATTCAAATGATATGTATTTACATGAACAACATAATCTTTTGAAAAACCTAGAGGTAAAAGCATCTCAGCAGATGCATTTGTGTAGCTATTTATATTGATCTCTATTAAGTCTAATATTTTTTGTCGGACAGGCTTAATTAATCTACTTAAAACTTCAATGATAGCTTTGTCCAAAGTGTAATTGCTCAGCCACCTCAAAGTTGTTTCTATACAACATTGTCGATGATTATGCTTTTTTCTTGATGCTCCTCTTAGCTTCAAGTGGCGAAAAAAGTTCTTGAACGTATTACGTTTTACATAATCATTACCTAGTAATATTGCAGCCAGTGGCAACATTGATTGATGTAGTCCTTTAAAAGATTTAAGCAAGTTCTCAACTTTATAAATTTTACAGCATTTCATGTAACCATTTCCATTTGGATTTTTAACTACATAAGTATCTAATGTATCAAATGGTATATATAATGTTCCATATATATAAAAGTCAGAGTCATAGCTAAGTACTGGACAATTCAAGATCCTTGCTATTGATGCTATGTCATTGTCAGCTTCGAATAGACATTGCACGTGTCTAATATTCTTTTCTCTCATTACATCTATAAAAACTTCTTGTAACATTAAAGGAAAAAATTTCATGTTCCTTTGATTGAGTGGAGAAAATGACCATGCAGCACGGATTTTCTGTTTAGTTCTTTTTATAATAGTTCTAAATTTTTTATTTTCACTACCACCATCAAATAAAACCAGAGGTGTTACTTTACATCTTAATAAATCATTAAAGAAGTCTGACACACACTGCGCATAATTATCATAATCACCACCAAATGCACAATTACATTTTGCATACAAATTATATATTGAGCAACAAACACTGTTTCCATCAATTACCAAATATGTATTGTGCAATTCATAATACTCCAGATAACGGTCAGAACGATTGTTTATATAAGTAGTTAATCCAGGAATTCCCATTATGAATTTTTTTCTCTACACTTTTTTGTAAGTTCAATGTCACAAATTAAACATACTGTATATTAAAAGTCATTCTCTGCATACTGTATGATTTTATCTTTATGTACATACTAGCAATATAGGTTATGTGAAAAGAACACGTGTCTTCCGCACGAACAGTTTTATATTACACAATTCCGATGAAAATGTAACGAAGAAATACCATTTTTATTCCTATCTTCAGTTTTCAATTTTTATCACATATATATGAATGAAGTTAGGTTTGTACATTTCTCTTCAAGAAATCAATGCTGCTTTGTGACTTATAATTGGCTTATAATAGCTTACAAAAAGGTTATACAATTTATATTACATTTTATAATGAAACATGTATAATGTTTGTGAAAAAATAAGGTTATTAAGGTGAGAATATTTATATAATATTTTATTATTTATAACAGATACAAATTCTAATTTTATTACATTACTACTCTCTTTATTTTATATTCTAACACTCAAAATGTAATAATTTATCTTATACAAAATATTTATGTTGGAAACTATACTAAATCTACGTATTACGAAAGATATAATGCAATTTGTGCTTTTTATATCATGCACTTAGAAATGCTTTACTGGAATGATTCAGTTTGCAAAACCCAATTTGTAGCCTCTTTATATATTATTTATAATTTTGCTGAAAAAGACGAAAAAACAAAAGCTTATATTAAAAGTTGTTATTTAAATAATTAAATACATATATAAGCAGATTAAAGGCAAAATTAAAAATTACTTTATAAGAATTATCTACAAACAAGTCGAATTTATTATTATTTTAAATAAATATTAAGTATATATGGAATATATACATGTGCAGAAAATGTATTATGTGAAGATATACTTGAGATCTATAAATATGATTATATTTTAACGTTTAATATTGTACTATATAATTACTAAAAAGATACTAAAAAATTTAAAATACTATACAATTGTTACTTGCTCCAGAAAAATCATGTTTAGCTTTAAGTGCCTTATCCCTTTCATCCCATAATGTAAGTCCATCACAAGCACAGATCTTTTTTGTATTTTGAAATAAGCCAGATGAACGAGCAATTATACCACAGGCCAGTCTAAAACATACATGAATGTTAAATATAACAAATCGTTATATGCATCATAATAATGTCACTGTAGTATTTACTTATTTCCACTATTTCCATGTATTTTAGATTCTGGATCAGCACCTCTTCCTAAATCATCTGGTTTTTCTGTTATAATTAAGGATCTTCCAATAACATCAGGTATTTTTACAAGTTTATCTATTATTCTAAAAGTAGCTCTACCAGAATCATTGACCATTATATTTCCCAAATCTCCAACATGCTGTATAGTAAAAATTTTTTTATTTCAAGATACTAACTATTAACCATAGAGATTTCCTTACAATATGAACACAAATCGCAATATTTACCCGTCTAAATGCATCATCTTCAGGTCCACCATGTAATGTATTATTTGGGTTGAAATGTTCTCCAACACTAAAAATGTGTCATAAAATATCTCAAATAAAAATAGAAAAGATGGAAAACAAAAAATAAAAACTTTAAATGCCCACCTATCACATCCTTGAGAGATATCACCACATTCATGAATGTGCATGCCATGTTTACCAGGTGCTAAACCATCAACTGTTCCATCTATAAGACATCCATCAGGAGTTTCTGCAAATCTTATTACACCCATTATTTTATTATCTACGGTATATCCTGAATTCCCTCCTAACATCGCAACTGCACTAGAACTATCTGTAATGTAAAATATTGCTCAATTTCATTTTTTAGAAATATTATAATAATATAATACATTATATTACTATATTATTACCTCCATATCCCTTTAAAACAACTTTTCTCCCAGTCTGTTCAATTTTTTCTTGAATTATAGAATATGGTAAATTTGTTTCAACTATAACACTTCCTTTTTCTAATGATATATCAATATTTTTAATTCCATTTACGCCAATTAAAGTGTTCCGTACCGAATCAACGCATTTTCGACAAGTCATTTCCACCGCAAATTCGATCTAAAATTATAAAAAATACTTATTACTATAATTGTATAATATTTATTTTTCAATTATTTTTATTATTTACTTTTGCTGTAGTCATTTTATATAATGTCTTTACGAGCAAAATCAGTAATTTTTTTCTCGATATTGCGAAATGAGATAAATTTATCCTCACTGATTTGAGGTTATGTTTTTCGCAATATGATACAGTTATATGATACTTTTACGTTAAGTGAATGGTCGAAATTATGCCGGTAAATAGGAAAGGCATGATACCATTTTGTAAGATGCTTTTAGTAAATTTTTATGAAATTATACATAAAAATATATAACATTTATATCATAGAGGATAAAAGATATTTCAAATTGCATTCGGCAGATATACAAATAATAAATTGATAATATTTCTTTGTATACAGATATAAATATAGTAATTTCCATAAACATATTATTAATAATCTGTTTAAAAATTTCTCATTATAGGCGGTAACAATTATTTTTATCAATTAAAGTCATCAAAATCACCCTCTAACTAGTAGTATGTACTACGTTACATGAGATAATCTGCATATTCTACCTAGTTTTATTTAATATAATTTGTGAAATAAAAGTTTCACTTATATGTTTCACGAAAGGGATGAAGCGAAATGTGAGTCTAAAACTTGTTAACTTACGCATACAATAATAAAGATATGAATTTTTATCATTTAAATAAAAATAAAACCTTCAACTAATTTCCTCATAAGTTTCTGGATATTTCTACTATTGATTAATATACAGGAGTATAAAAACTGTTTCCAATGTATACATTAAAATCTACTTTTTAAATAAATGCATGCAGGTTTTCACTAATACATTCTAGTAAGTAACGGATTTTAAGTTTTTACTATCGCATTCCTACGGTATATTTTGTCACGATAGTTTGCGTGTTTGCCACACGGTCGCTTTACTCCCAAGCTTTCTATTTTAGATATGGACAGCCACCATATCTTATTTGTAAAACTAGAATTTTGCAAAGCAATTGCTAGCAGTGATTCGCTATATTTAAAATTTTTCTTCGGTAAAATTCTATCTTGGCAAAATAAGATTATGCATTTTGATTAGTTTTTCGAGGCAGAATTACATTGAAGGTAATAACTCTTTTTTAAAAGTTAAAAGTACAGTGCAACAATGTGGGCTATCAATACTGTAGCAAGGTTTTAAGGCTTCAAATGAATATAAGCAATACAGAAAAGAGAACTAACGACTGGAAAATTAAGTGAAAAAGAATAGGAGTGAAAATAAATTGCATCCAATCGTGATTTTTTGACTATCGATAAGTTATCTGAAGGCATGTCCGTGACTTTTGCTCAACGCGGCAGGCCGCCACCGAATCCTGCTCAAATACAGAAGGTGATGAATATCATATATTATCACTAATATTGTATTCTACTAGTTTTCTTGAAATTTCATTCTTTTTGTTACATGGTTTTATAATCTATAATGTTATGATATTTTACAATATTGAATTAATCATTTATATGAATAAATTTGTTGATATAGATGCTTGATGAAAACAGTCAACTTATACAAACAATACAAGAATATCAAAATAAAGGAAAAGCACAAGAATGTATACAGTAAGTGATAAATGTTTTTAAAGTATATGTAAGTTATATTAGTATATTTATAATATGATTTTTTTTTAGATACCAGCAGATGTTGCATCGCAATTTGGTATATTTGGCATCCATTGCTGATGCAAATCAAAATATACAAGCATTGCTACCAGTAAGGAATATTTTAAATATTAAAGAAATATTAAGGTATAATACCTAAGTTAGAAATATATTAATGTTATCTTTGTTTCTATAATTAGCCTCCACAAGGGATCCCTAATGGACCCCAACATGGTATGATGAATCCACAGGGCATTCCTAATGCTCCCACAGGATCAAGTGGACCTGGAGGTGATATGCCTCCAAATACTCAACCGACATTACCAATGTCAAGCTTTAGCCAAGGACAACCAATGACACAAGGTGGATACCGTGGTCCTGTTATGCCTGGACAAGGACCTATGAATAGTATGTTATGTTTCAATATAATATAAAATTTTTAGAAATTAATGTTATCTTTTTACTCTAATATACTATTATTTCAAAGGACCACCTGCTGCACCTGGACCACAACAATATAGAGGACCTCAGGGTTACCCTCAACAACCTTCTCAACAAAGTTATCCTACGCAATATGCCAATCAAAATCCAGGTACCAATTATCAAGGACCACAGGGATCTGCATATACTCCAGGTCAACCAAATCAATATGGACCACCAAATACTTCCCAACAACAAGGATACAGCACATCAACGCAACCGAACTATGGTCCTCCAACTACCGTGAATAGTTACGGTCCTCAACCAGGTGGATATCCACCACCAGGAACAACTCAGCCTCCTACAGGATATGGTCCACCACCACCGAATCAACAAGGCTATCCTCCTTCTAATCCTTCTCAACAAAATTTCCCGTCAAGCGGACAACAGCAACAGCCTGGTCAATATGGTAGTCCTAGCCCACAACCAAATTACCAACAACCTCCATCTCAAGCTCCGCCTCAAAATGCGTACGGAGCTGGTCAACCCGGAAATTATCCTCCTCCTTCATCGCAAGCATATGCAAATAACGTTCCACCTCAAAATTATCCGGCTCCCCCTACTTCTAGTGCTCAACCTCCTCAACCTGGATCTCAACAAAATACCGGTCCTCAACCGAATTATGGTAATCAACCAAGTCCCGGTCCTGGTGCAACGCAATACGGTCCAGCTTCTACATCTCCACCATTCAGTACTGCCTCTGCAAGTGGAGTAAATACCTATGCTCAGAGTAGCCAACCAACTAGTACACCGTCCGCTTCAACTCAAACTTACCCACCAAGTAGCGCTCCACCATCTACTTCGCAAGGTGGAAACTACGCCCCACCGGGACCTGCACCATCCGGATATCCTGTGCATCAAACACCTCACCCAACGTCTCATCCGCCACATCAACCACCGCATCAATCCCCACATCAACCTCCTCATGCTCCTCATCAACCTCCTCATCAACCTTCTCATCAATCAACTCATCAACCTTCTGCACATCAATCTCCACATCAACCACAACAGTCTCAACAACAATCTCAGACACCGCCACAGCCTCAACAGCAACAGTCTCAGAGTCCTGCTCCAAGTGGATTTCAACCACCTTCAGGACCTCCACAGGGTCCTGCTCCACCTCCGGGACCACAACCACAACCTGGATACGGTCCAGCTACTACACAGACATATGTACCACCGACACCAGGAGGACAGCCACAGGTACAGATGTTTGAAAAATATGAAGCATATTTTAAACCGTTATTAATATAATATAAATTATACTTAATATAAATAATAAATTCTAGGTATACACTCCTCATCCACCTCAAGGTGGTCAACATTATGGACATCCACAATATCCTCCTCAGAGTTATCCACCACCACCAGCAGGACAAGGATATCCTCAATATCCACCGCGTCCACCTGGTGGACACATGCCTCCTCCCCCTGGACCTCAAGGACCTCCTCCACCAAATCAGTATGGTGGTTATGGATATCAGCCACCTCCACAATAGAGTATATATTAATGTAAATTCGTACGATATTCATTCTAATATAAAAATGATTTAACTACAAACTCAGAACAAATGGCATATTAAACTTTAATTTAATTCTTGATAGCATATCGTCCAGTGTTATATAATGAAACAAATAATAGAAAATATATATTACTAAGGAAAGGTGCTGCTAAAATTTTATTACGATTGTAATGAGAAATCAAAACTTTTTGAATAATTTTAATTTCCTCAAATAAGATATCCAATTTAACATTACAAAATATACTTCATTACAAAAAAGGATTTGTAGATATTGCAAACTATATACATGGTCTAATGTGTACAAAAATCTTCAAAAGTTATATCTTAAAGTTTCATTTTATCGAGAATAACATCGTTGAACAAATATTTTATTCATTAAAATATTGTTATAAATCTTTTAATGTGACATCAAAGTTTTACTTTCGTTTGTGGCTATTTAATTTTGTAATACATATATGCTTATGCGTGTGCAGTTTAAGAATTTTGGTGTTCATAATACAATATAAACATATCTGTCACACCAAGTTATAACATATGACACATGATACAATACGTACTAACTATTTACAGCTTTCAGTATATATTTTGCTTTAGAATAAATTTATTTACTTATCTAATTTTATATTTTCTTGATTGTCATTAAAAGATTTATGAATTTACACATTGATTTTTATTTTTTCCTTGAGGAGTTCTCTTAATTTTTACATAGATATATAGAGATATATATATAGATATATATATATCTAGGTAACAAAGAGTACAATATTTTTTTGTGAATACTACTTATGTTAATCTTATGTATGATAATTTTTTAGTCATTTTATATTACAAAATTTTTATGTACAAAATTTCTCTTTGTTCTCTGTTCATATAATATATTATCTAAATATATGTTTGGATGATTAAAACCAGAAAATAACCTCGTAAAAAGATATATTTTCAAATTTTGGAAATAAAAGAAGTGGAGATTTTTTATCATTATAATAATTTGAGTATTTTGAAATTTATCGTTGTCCTTATCTTATAATTCACTGTAAAACAACGATTCTCATTTACAAGAAGCATACAAAAGTTTACATGTTATTTATGCATACAAAATCGAGTAATCGTATTACTTAATAATTTAATTAACATTATAGCTCCTCTTTAAGTTTTCCATCGGCGTTGTAACATTTACAAGAATGCTTGGGTTGCAGCACTTCTTCCATGTTATCTAATACTTTAACTTTACTCTTTAAGCGTTTACTCCATTCCTAAAGTGTAAAAAAAGCATGTTATTCTATGATATATATTTAAGTAAAAAATAAATGAAGTTGAATCTGCATAATTTTTGCAGGAATTTCTTACATGAAACAAAACTACATGATAGCATAATACATTATCTGGTAACAAATTATCCCTTGCAAATTGCCTAGCAGATTTGGCAATCTGTAGTACTTTTTGGTCATGTTCTTTAGCCCACATAATTTTTTCAACAAGATCTGACAGATCCCTTTTAACAGATATATAATGTTTTCCAGCTACAAGATTATTGTAAAAAAATTCATAATACTTTGATTCTTGTTTTAATAATAAGGCATCGCCAGCAAGTAAATATGGAAGTCGATAAGCTGCGACTGTACCATCTATACATAACTGATATTTGTACTGCAATGTTATTACCTTTTAATTATTTTTACATTTGCATTTAAACTACATAATTCATAGCTGTGTTGATCTTACCTTGAAAAAATGAAAGAAAGACACATGGCTTTGTTCTGGACCATATTTATCCATTTCATCTTTAAAAAAAAAGAAATTTGTAATTGCAACATTAAACAAATCAGGATATTTTCTGGAAATATCAATTAAATTGAGTCGTTCTCTACTGGAATCTCGACCACGCCAAAATACTTTTTCTATCTTTTCATTCCATGGTGTATCCGTATTACCTTGTATAGACAGCATATCTAACATTACCCTGTTTTACATATAGTATTAGCAAATAGAAAAATGCTTAATATACCATGTATTATGATCTAAAATAATTGTTAAAAATGCAATTAAATTACTACCTTCCCATTTCTTCTAATGATGATTCTGTGATATCATAAGTAGGTATAACAATATCTTTAGTGTCAAAAGAGCCACACCAAGAAAAGATAGGATAATTTTTGCCCTCTTTTGGAACAAGTGGCCAATCTCCCAAATTCACAAAGAATTCAATATCTGGCAATAAAACTTTGCGAGTAAGAGATAGGAGGATAGAATCCATAAATATCTTAAAGCCTACATAGCGGCCATGACATTCCCTAAAAATCTTATTTCATCTAGTTTAATTCATATATAGTCTCAACTGAATTTTAAAGTTACAGATTGCAATAGTATTTACTTTGTTAGACTGAATTACATAGTGACATAGACTAACGCTTCCTGGCCGATCGTATGTTTTTACAATACTTTCACGCATTTTGTCAAAGTCAACATTTGGAAAAGGAGCAAGATCATCTTGCATTTGTTTATAACTTTTTGAACATCCTAAATTTTCTAACCAACTATTAATAGAAGAATTTGGACAGTAACATTCCTCTTCGTAAACAGGTCCTAAAAATTTTTATCAAATTATTTATATTATAGAAATAATTATTTTACAAGAGGTAATAAAAAGACTTATGCAGTAGATAACAAATATAATACCTTTAGATTCCACCAACAGGATAGGTAAATTATTATGTTTCATTTTTATTTTTAATTTGAAATTGAAGCACGTATTATGTAATTTATATCTAACAATAAAACTTCCGTCTTTACAGTCTAGAATTTGTGTCCATATATGACACATGTGTCCTGTTGAAGTTTGCCCTTGTATGGATACAGTTATTATATCTTTTCCAGGTGATTCTGTTAAACTAAAGCAATTTTTCAGTAAGTGAAAAAAAAAGAGATATATATATTTAAAAAATATAACTAAACTTTAGTGTTGAATTCATATTTAGATATTTTCTATAATATATAATATAATTTTTTTTAATATACGTATCTATATGTAATAGAAATGAAAAACATACTTTTTGCCTTGTAGATCGATAAACTGTAGAAAAATATATCTTGCTCGCATTGTCACTTTATCTGGCCTCAATCCTGGACCCCAAATTATTGTTTCCGATGGATTTATTTCAGCATTGCTTCCTTCTTGTTGGCAACTAACCAACAATAAGATTAATATAAATATCATTCTTATTAAAGATAACTGTCGATAGATTCAAAGCGCCTGATACACTGTAGAGACGTAAATATAATTCTTCCGTATATAAAAATTCATTAAAAAGATTCACAAAGAGTTTAAAATTTATCAAGGCCTCAAGTAAAATAAGTTTATTTTCTTTATCATTCTTTAATCATTATCACTCTAAGTATATTATAAAAAACATTTATTTTAAAATAAATCCAAATCGGTTATTCCATAGACAGCGTTCTTGAAATCGAGAGTAACGAACAAAAATCTGAAGTTGTTCAGAATTATAACTACAATTCTTTTCCCCAGTTATGATTTTCTATAGACATCGTTTTGTACGCAAATATGGATACATAAGGAAAATAATTATTAAAACAAATTGATAAAGAAGAAAAGAAATGAAATTAACGGGATTTAAAAATTCCTTAATTGCTGTTAAATGAATATCAACTCTATAATAGTCAACATGTAAAGATCCGCCTCTAGTATTATATCGCAGCTTCACATATGCTTTTTAGTTTTAGGTTATTTTTTTATTTATGAAAATTGTAGTAATTTATCCTGTATAATTTTGTAACTTAATGAAAAGATTAAGTAAAATGCATAATATGTATAGAATAATCTACCATGACGTGGAGATATTGTAAAATTGGTCATATACAAAATTCCCTTAATTTTCAGATGAGAATCTCTCACGTTTGCAGAATGAGCGAAAAGTAACAGGAAACATGATTTTCGAATCTTTAAGATAGTAACAACTTTCATTTGCCTGGGAAATTTCCCAAATTGGACATAATATAAAAGGAAGTTCGTCGGTAGAACATTTTTAAGAAGCATTTAACGCAAAATGGAGTGTAATATTGATGATTTGCCAGATGTTGTATTAGAATATATTTTAAGTTTAATTCCACCATACAAGAATCTTCAACAATGTAAACTTGTGTCCAAAAGATGGTTTCGTGCCACCAAAAGTATGTAAAATACGATTATTCTGTATATAGTGGTTTACGAAAGTGTGGAAATGCTTATAAAAATCTTTTATGAATGTATTGTATTATATGTTTTATATGACACATTTCGAAATTCTATTAACATTGTAATGGGACACAGTATGCAGATTATATTAAAATTTGAAACAAATTTTTCAATGTATATGGAAACTACAAGATATTTAATGCAAGTATATGTTTTGTGGAGATTACGAAAGTATTTAAACAGTCAATTATATTAGTAGACCTAAATATTTAATAGGGCCATCTTTAACATGTATTATATGTTTAAGATGGTTATTTGTGCTACATGCTAATTTTTTATTAAATGGATGTTTGCAGTAAATGTCTTGTAACTTCTATATCCATTTTCAGATTGGTTTCAAATGTTACTAATATAATCATGATCTTGTTTTATCATAATAATATTTGAAATTGGTTTAATATTTATATAACACATACATAAAAATTTCCCTATGGTAAGTGTTCAAATACTTTCATAAGCCATCATAAATATATCTGTAAGTTTTTATCAGTGTTGATATATTTCTAAAAATTAATAAAATCCATATTTTTGTTGCAGATGTAATACAACACAATAAAACACACTTTCATAAATCTGTGACTTACGGATCATTGCTTTGGAGTTCATGGCCATCTAAACACTGGATGCCTACAATTGCAAAGAGACATTCACATTCTGCTTGTACATATGAAAACTCTATGTATGTTTTTGGTGGATGTACTGCTACATGCACAACATTCAATGATTTATGGAGATTAGATTTGGATACAAGGAAATGGGTCAGATTAATTACAATGGGAACTTATCCATCTCCAAAAGCTTGTGCTACTATGTTGTATTACAAAAAGAGTTTCATTTTATTTGGTGGCTGGTCCCACCCAGCGCTATATTCTGTTCACCAGGTACAATTAGATAAAAGTTATCACTAATCAGAGTAGAAATATTTAAATCGGTCAAATGAGAAATATTCAATATTGTTATGTATGTTTCTAGCAATCAAGGTTGTTCAATGAATTACATGTGTATTCTATAGAATCCAATAAATGGATTGCTATAAACACCTTGGAAACACCTCCACCTACTTCAGCACATTCTGCATCAATTCACAAAAATTGTATGATTGTTTTTGGTGGTATATGTAATGGATATAGGTAAAACATCTAAAATTATTGCATGTTGTTTAGTAATTATTAATTTGATTTAATAACAACAAAGTACTATTTTGAGACAGATCCAATGACGTATGGTGTTTAAATTTGGATTCCTATAGTTGGCATAAGCAAGCTACTTCGAATTTGAAACCACAACCACGTTATGGTCAGTCTCAGATTGAGCTTGGAGATAAACATCTCCTTATATTAGGTAAAGTTTTCAAAAATAAGTTGAAAATCCTATAGATATTAAAGATCCTTCTGATTGCAAGAGTTTCTTGTAATTTTTTTTAAATATATCAATATAAATTTCTAAATATCAAAAATATTAGGAGGTTGCACTGGACCTAATGTTGCTATGAATGATGCTTGGTTATTGAAAATGGAAGGTACAGCATGGACGTGGAAAAAAGTGAACATGCACAATACTGAATGGGCTCCAACACGTATTTGGTGCCACCAGGCTTGTAAGGTAATATTTTGTTAATTAACATACAATTCACGATGTTTTGTATCGTTTAATTATTTTTTAATTTAATAGGTAGGAAATCATGTTATTGTTCTTAGTATAAATAAGTGTCAGAATAAGCCAAACGATATGAGTATATCGCTCAAGAAAGTGACTTGCCAAGCAGCACCTTCATCAAGAATAAATAATTCATCTCCATTACATGCAAGGTTTGATCATATAAATTTATCATTATTACTGATTATAAAGTTACTGATATCCATAATTGGACTGTATTTCATTTTTAGACAAGGGAGTGTATCTCATATTGATAGAGACGTAAACATTAATGGACGACATGGATCTTTCTCAGAAATATCTGTACAAAATCCACGTCCTTCGCATCATCTACCTAATTTTACGAAGAATTTAACTTTATGTTATGATAATATGTTAAGTATGACCGCTTTTCGCAACGAACCAGTGCGTTATGACATTAACAGTCATCGACAACGACAATTAGAATCTCTTCGTAGAATGGAAGAAAGTATTAGAAATCGAAGAACGCAATCAAAATCTGCAAAGAAAACAAGAAATACGTTATCCATATTTGTGTTAGACATTACGAATGTTTTATGCGATGAATGTAGTGCTTCGTGGATTCCTTTAAAACACAGTGATCAGTCAGGTCCTAATGAAAGAATTCTTTATTCACTCGTAGCTGGTCGTGGTGAATTAATAGTGTTTGGAGGTATTGCTAAAGAATATATACAAAGCCATCCTGATATGGATGAGCCTGAAGTCTACAATGATCTCCATTTTATAAATCCACCAAGATATGTTATTTAATATTTTGTAGGATAATAAATAATACACTTTTATGTTCGATAAAAGATAATTTAATTTTGTTAGCCTTGACTTTGATCCTATCATGAATTATCATCTACTAAAAATTAGTTTAAATGATATTATTAAAAAATTGTAAGAACATTTTATGATGAATAATCTAAAATACTGATTTGTTTTCTGTGAAAGAGTTATATAGAAAAATTAATTTTTGTCGCTGAAAGTAATATTTTGTTAGCTGTATCAACGATGTATTCCAATTACAAATCTTATATTTTATTGTGAATTTTATTATTTACATCTTTTTCCAACAATTTATACATGCCTTAATCATCTTCACCATCAGTTGTCTTTAAACTACCAAATACTTGTGATGGAATAGTTTGTTTCTCAACAGGTATGTCTAAAAATAAAGATATGAATAAGAAAATAAAACATAAAATATGTATGTCGGCATTAAAACTCTCTCTGAAGGAATTTATAAATACATTACATGCGATGAAATGTAATAAAAATTTTGATGTATTATTATATATTCTATATTACCTTCCTCTACATCCGCTTCAGCGTCATCAACGTCATCAATATCAATATCTATTTCATCCGGATTGTTTACTTGAGATTCTGCTTTACCATCTTTTTCTATTGCACCACGAACAAATTTAATACTGTCCTTATATGTGGTAATATTATCTGCAATATTATATTTATTACTTTAGTAAAACTATATATTTAATTTTTTCAATTACTTCTTTTGTGATATAACAAGATCTATACCCTGTGTTTTACTATCCAAAAGACGCATTGCATCTGCTGGTATATCAGATGGTGAGTTTGATGTATTATTTAACATTTGTGCAGACATCATATTCACTTGAGTGTTGTACATAGCTTGTACACTACGCTTAATTCGAAGCATTTCACGCATAGTGTCTTCATTACCATGTCTCACTTCAAACTCTTTCCATATTTGCCAGAAATTTGAAGCCACCTAAACGAGGTATAAAGATATACATGTATGTAATATTAATTTTAATATTACCTTTAAATGATTCAAACAATACTTCATACCCTTGGATCGCAAATTTGACTGCAGTGCGCATATATTGCCCGAGCTCTATCAACTTCTCCTAATTTCGTTTCCATTTCTGCGAACCGTAAACACATTTCTCTCGTATTATCTTCATTAAGTACTTCGATAGCTTTTTCATATATCTGCCTCGTTTTTGGGACACCATATATGTCTGCTGCTTTTTTAATATATATGTTGAACATCTGTAAGATGTATACATATACAGAATTTTTATTAAATTTATGTTTGTTACATTTTTATAAAATATTGCTTCATACCTCAAATTTTTCTTCAGGAAGAACAGCGTTAGTTGCTCGTTCATATACAGACATTGCATGCCTAGCCAAACCATGTTCCTCTTCTAATTTTGCATACAGTAAATACAAGGCTACAATAATATAAGAATTAATATCGACATCATTTTTTGTTGAACTTATAATTATATTAAATATGTATTATGTAAAAATACCTTTGGCATATTTTGGTGGACAAAATTCTAAACACTGTTCAAATAAATCTCGCGTTCGTTCTAACTTTGTTCCACCATAACGTTTTAAAAATTTTGTAAGATACGTATTCCATATATCGTAAACGTTAGGCCATTTGAAGAGTGCAATACCTTTTTCATAAGCCTAAAAATAATAATCAAATGTTATGGAAGGTGATTATTAAGATTAGATAGTATTCCTATGTAATTTAATATATACTCTGAAAGCTTCTTCAAAATATCTATTTTCTTCGAGAAAGAGTCCATAATTAATAATGATTTGCGGCGTTGCGATTTTTAGATCTATAATTTTGTCGTACACAGCTTTGCAGGTCTGCAAATGAAAAAGTACAAGAATTTAAAATTTTATAAATAAAGTTATTTACAAAATATACCTTGAAAGTCCCAAAACTTTCTTCTAAATCGGCATACATAGACCAAACTTTTAAAGATTTATACAATCTCATTTGAACTGTTTCTGTTTCGTCATGGTAAGCTACCTTACGGAATGGCATAGCAGTAGCACGATGCATAAGTTTTAACGCTTCTTTATAATTTCTGTATGAACGAAGTTATTACGTTAAGTTACGTTAAGTATTACGTTAGTTACAGAATGACGATACATTTAAATTACTATCTTACAAAACAATAGGATTCCATACCCATGCCTAATTTCCATTTCTGCCCATTCACACCATACAGAAGCAAGATCATCGACTTTAGTATAGGGAACATGAGTTGCTTTCTCGAAAACTACTCTAGCGTCTGCTATTTGACCATTTTCTTCATAAAATTTACCAAATTCAACCCACAAAGTATGCAATTTACCTACTGCCAATTGTGGTTGTACAGTCTGTACAGCTTCTGTATATGTATTAATAATCTAAAAAGAGAAGTTATAACTTATAATAATAAAAAAGTCGTTAAACAATTTTTTATTACTAAGTTTCATAAAAATACCTCGTGTGGTTGTCCCTCATAAAGCCTAACTCTTTTATGCCATTCTTGTACATTATGAGGATTTTGTCTGAGTAATACAGAATTCAGAAGTAATAAACGCCTTTCCATTAAATGTTCAAATCGTGCTAATCTCAATTCTAGATCTATATCATCTGGGAATACGATTGTAGACAATAAAAAATTGTAAATATTATATACTAAATAAGATTATATAGTTAAATATATGTGTGTATATATATATATATATATATGTCCTGTACCATCTTCAGTAGGATTTTTTGCAGCTTCTTCCATACGTTTGCTAAGACTAAGTTCTTCAAATTGTGCATAAGCATCAAACACTTGAGTAAAGTCTCTAACAGTAGTCACTGTTTGTATTGCTTCTTCATAAATATCCCTCGCCTGTACAAAATAAAAGTATTGAAATTATACAGTAACAAAACATAAATAAATTATATTTTTTACAAAATCGAAAAATTATTTAAAATACCCTTTCGAATAAACCACTACGAACATAATAATCTGCCAAAGAATTCCAAAGAGGGCCTAACTGATCAGTATAACGTCTTAAACCACCTCTAATAATTGCATCTACATTAAGAGATTTTATTTTAGAAGGATTCTTTGATATTAAATCACACAATTCATTCCATAATTGATGATTAGATTTTCCATGCTTTGATACAAAATCATCTTGATTAACAATTTGTGCAAGTTTCACAGCTGCTTCGTCAAGCCTCCCGATTGATATCAGGTATTCTATATACTCTTCTGTATCTTCTGGAGCTAGCTAAAAATAAACAACACATTATTAAATATAGGTCATGAAGATAAATAAAAATATTCTA
Source organism: Bombus impatiens (assembly GCF_000188095.3). Lineage (NCBI taxonomy): Eukaryota > Metazoa > Arthropoda > Insecta > Hymenoptera > Apidae > Bombus > Bombus impatiens. The sequence continues at coordinate 1,186,209 of NT_176533.1, read as the reverse complement.
TCTTACCTTAAGATACCTTCTAAAAACTCTAACTGCAGTTTCATAGACATTATGCTTTTTTAAAAATTCAATATACAATGGCCATATACGATGATGTTGCGTGATAGGGAGAGCTCTAAGTGCTCGATCAAAAACTTGACGAGTACGCGTAATGTAACATTGTTCTGTCATCAATGTGCAATAGTCCATCCAAATTCGGGGCATTTTATGCATAAAAACCAAAGCACGCTCAAATGCATTATTTACGTCTTCATAAAGCGGATCTGTTATGCACCTCCCTTTCAATTGGTTGACACGTTGACGAAGATAATTGTACCATAACTTATAGCTAATCAAAAACGAAAATTTGATTATTTTATAAAAAATTGTTTGATAGAAAAAAGCAGAAAAGACATGTCCTCTACCTTCCAGGAAGTTCCTTTAACGCTCGTTCGTACACAATGTTTAAATTACTGCTTTTTGTACTTTTTAAATGATCTATATAACGTTGCCAATGTTTTACGGAATAAGGATTTCTCAAAATTTCTTCTTCGTATGGTAAATCTTCTTCATTCTATTCCATAAAAAAAGACAAATAAAAGAACAGTGACGTTCCACACAAAAAAAAGTGAGGTTATATACAATAAATTACTTACAAAAACATATAAATTTCCTTCTGGATCTTTACGTTCCAACATTGTTGAAAATTCTAATAATTATTTGAGGTATTTAATTCAAGTACAATAATAAATTAGCAATATTCCATACGTATAATCAAATGATAATTGTGGGGTTATACTTAAGGTTATTTTCTGCTACAATATTTTGATATACTTCGTTTTAACCGCGTTATATTAAGGCGCTATTTCATTGATCGTCCGTAATATAATTTAGAATCATTTGGTATTGCACCTGAATATAATAGGGAATATATTTGGTTAACTAGATGTTTAGAGATGTTCTACTAAAAATATTCGTGGAATTGTAAGATGATAAAATATTTGGTGTATTGAGAATACTTTTATCATATTTTTCGAATAATTACAATGTTTTATTACCCTAATTTCAAAATTTACTAAAAAAATTGCAAAATATTACGTATTCGAGAAAAATTTTAAATAAAGGTATTCATCTGAAAATCAAGTTGCTCAACCTGTTTACCTCGTTTTGGAATGAGACACTAAGCGTGACAGCTGTCATATCAGGAATATGATCGAAACAGATACTTTTTAATGTAAACAATTCAATCTGTACCTGGACTGGCCAATTAAGAAATCAATTAGTCGTATTTAACCGATTACGAATTAATTACATTTGAACTATACTTTTAAATAAACGTTGTAAAGGATGACAATGGGCGATGAGACTCCAGTTACATCACTGGTCCTTCCTGTCATCTTAAGACCAATATTAATGAAGGTATTGACATTTCTTTTACTTGTAGATTGTAATTTCAGTTACTCACTAAAATATTTAAACACTTACAGAAACCTCTTACGAATATATTATTTGTATGAATATATAAACAAGATACTCTTCATATGTATATCTTAAAAGATTATTTTAATTAAAGAATATACATTTCTATTTCATATTTGTTATTGATTTCTCTAATCCATTGTTACATAGCTAGAAAGACAAAATGTATTGGCAGCTCAAACATTACGTACAGCTTTATTGAAAGCTGAAAATTCCCATCCAGGAATTACATACGATTTAATCCTTGGTATAATACGACGGGCAGAACTTAATCTTGATATGAATGAGAGTGTTTTAAGATTACAAGGAGCAGCTTCTGATTATGATGGTATAATTCTAATATAATAAAATAAAATATGAGTAAAATATAATTAAATACTATGTTTAACATGATTAATATTCTGTATTTGTTTTATACTATAATTACAGTTGTAGAATATAGATCATCTAGGTCTGAGGATGCTTTCCAGGAATTAAATCGTAAATCAACTTCCTTAAAAAGAATACTTAGCAGAATTCCTGATGAAATAACAGATCGGAAAACTTTTCTCGAAACAATAAAGTATGTTTCCATACTTATGTATATTGTAGTCAAAATAGTTTTATTTATATCATACAGCATGCTTTTGTAATACACCTGTTTTAGAGAAATTGCAAGCGCAATAAAGAAACTTTTGGATGCAGTGAATGAAGTAACTGCATTTATTCGTGGTTCTGCTGGAAAACAGGCATTGGATCAGAGAAAAAGAGAATTTGTTAAATACAGCAAAAGGTTTAGCAATACATTAAAAGAATATTTTAAAGAAGGACAGTAAGCATCACTACATTCTAATTATCATACATCATACTTATCATATTTTCTTTAAAAATACAACTATTTTCTTGTTATAGAGCAAATGCAGTATTTGTAAGTGCATTATACTTGATACATCAAACAAATATGATAATGCTCACAGTAACGGACAAATGTGAGTAATGAAAGCTCTGTCAAATGATATTTCCGCAATAATGAAATAGGTCATAGCTATTATAGAGTTTATTTAATATACTAATTTTATCCATTTCGTTATGTATTTGATAATAAGATTTAATTATCATTTAATATAAAACATATATATATGGTACTATTGTTTTATATGTATTAAATTGTTATAAAATTATTACATGCAGACGAATATATAGATACATAATATACAAAATTCTTATAAAAAATATAAATATTATTTCTGATATATTGTACTATTGTTTTGTACATAAAACATAGAAGACTCTAGTTTAAAAACAAAAAACATTTATCAATAATGGTGGAGATTTAAAATGAAAGACATTTCTCCAAATATATAAGAAATAAAAATTACTTTATTGATAACAAATGTACACCAATGTGTTATATTTTTCATGTGGAATCTACATCCTCTATCTACATCCTCATTGTATTAACAATGACAATGAGTAACAGTAAGGATTAATGGTAATTATTATAATGAACATCATTAGAAAATGTACAAATTTTTTCAAGCACGTTTACTATCTGCAAACGCTCGTACAATACTGCCAACACCACTGATATTGTATACCTTTTCATGCCAGGTTAATAAATGACTACTACTACCCTCCGTTGGAATTTCAAATCCTCTGTATATATATTTCATTAAAACATCCAGCAAGTCACGATCTAATTGTGCTAAGCAATCATCTATTTGAGTAGATTTTATACTTAGAAGAACTTTTAACGTCAGATTCCTTGCGTTATCCTGTAATATATCATCACTATTGGCTTTTGCAAAATCACATATATGTAGATTATACAAAATAAAGATTATGTCTTTTTAATAAAATAAAATCAGTACGCATTTTCATTTCGTTAAATACTACATTATGAAACATATTTATTACATAAAACATATACACAATTCATAGCTCATGAAAGCATTTGAACACTTACCATAAAAATCTTTTATGTATATATTGTATGTGTCATATAAAACATTTTGAAATTTTACTAACACTATAATCAGACATGACTATCCTGATTACACTGGTAAAATTTGATATCAACTTGAAAGAGTATATAAAAGTTACAATATATTGATTGCAAACATATATTTAATAAAAAATTAATACACAGCATGAATAGTCATTTTAGAAGCTTATTAATATTATGGATAATTGACTGTTTAAATACATTTATCATTATCATAAAATATATATATACTTGCATTAAATATCTTATGGCTTTCATATACATTTCTAGGTTTGTTTCAAACTTTACAAACATAACTATAATAGCTAGATCTCTTTACAGTGTAAATAAAATTTTTAAATGTTTCCTATAACATATATAATATATTCATGAAAGGTTTTTGCAAGTGTACAAATATTTTTATAAGATAATGTACATATAATATATTGTCCCCTTTATGGTAAAACTATCATTGTGTAAATTATTGTGTTGTTATAACATGATAAATGTAGTATAATGGAAAATATTATATCCGAATATCTTGATTATTATATGTTCAATTGTGAATTTTTGTAATCTATGAAATTATGTATTCATGATATTAATATAAAAGGAACAATATATCTTATACCACATATACTAAAGTGTACTTTAGAACGATAAAAATAAATTTCATCATGTCATAAACTTGTATGTTAAACGCTGAAGTAAAGGGCGTGTTTCTGAGGTTACCTTTACTTGTTGATTTTTACACCCAAGTGGTGCAGACCTCAATACTGATATCAGTGCTTCTGCATTCTTACCCTTGAATAAATATTAAGGAAAATGCGATGAAACATAAGAAAAATCACTGTAACGTTATTATATCTATATAATAGCGATGAAAAGGATATTGGCTAAGAAGTGTCAAAATTTCATTTTCATCTGGGCCTGTAGGTCCTCCTATTCCTCCGTCAGCGTCTTCTTCTCTGAAATTATTATCACTGTATTGATCAACATCGATTTTTCGAAACGCTGACGCTGACGAATCTTTTTTGCCATCGTTTCTTGACATTTTATCTTTGTGTTTGACGTTTTACCGTGATTACGCCCGGCTTATCAACTAACGCCGTGAAATGAATCTTTATTGGTCTTCAAACATATAGTATACATAGTATGTCTTTCATTCGAACAGCCGCTAAAGAAAATCTGAAGATTTTTGTAGATTATTATCTTTACTTTTCACATTAAAAATATTACTTTATAGTTTAAAAATAAAGGTTTCAAATTAAAAATTTAGTTTTATTTTACAAATAAAGTTATTTTCTTAATTTTACATTTGTAATGTAAATCGTTGTAAATAATTGTTCAAGCCATCATTGTTAAATATGAAATTATAAAAATCGAAAAATATGTACTTGATCATAAATATATAAAAAAAATTCCACCAATCAAAAGCATGAACTGTCTTTTTAAGTTTATGTATGCATCTACATGTGTGTATATATTATTATATCTGTGTTATTCTTATATGTAGGTTTATTGTTCTTCTTCAGAATACAATAGTTTTGCAATTCAGTATATTTTTTTAAGTTTACTATCTTTATGATTCTTTGTTCTTTTTCTCCGAATTCAAATTTGTTTGTTAGATATTTATATTTCACGAATAGGAGGATGGATTTTATACTCATGAAAACTTAAAGTGATATCGTATTTTTATATTGTTTTACATGTAATAAGTGTATATACTTTTTCTACGACTTTACGTTATGAGCTTTTTAAAACTTGTGAGTAAATATCACACACCGAAAATTGTATGGTACCAGACTGATACTACAGTCATCGTACGTATTTTACTATGTGATATAAAGGAATATTTTCTTCATGTTGAATGTGATCACATATTATTTAGGTATTTTAAATATCTGATATCTAATATAAAATATTGCTTGCAAGATTATATAAAAAATGCCTATATCGGTTTCTAGCACAATAACAAACTCAAAAAAATATTATATTTGCTCATATTTTTTTGGAACTGTAATAGCAAAAAAAACAACCCATAGAAATGTAGGAAGAGAAGTTAAGATTACACTTGTAAAAGCACATAAAGGTAAAATAAATATTCTTTTTATTTATTTGTTATATTATTTTTATTATGTATTTATATAATTTTTATCAAAATAATAGGGACAGAATGGTTAAGATTATTTATCGCAATGGAAAAGAATCCTTTAATCAGCGTAGATCCAGATCATATATATAAAAAGGACTGGATCCTTGAGTCTTTCAAAAATATAGGTAATTATAACACATACCATTTAATTAATAATAAACAGTTTTTTATGTTTATTCATATAACTGTTTTATATATATATTTATATATATAATTGTTTATATAAAGAAGAGAATATTAACGATTAATGTTTGACAGTAATATTTAGTAAATCTTTATTGATGATCACGTTATGCAGAGTCTAACAAAAGTTATTTTATCACAGAAAGGGAGAGTTTTGCAGAATATAAACGTAGAAATAATATAACTCAAATAATGCCACTCGTGCCATCGAGTGATGAAGAAGAATCTGATGATGAAATAATGGATGCGTTATTTCTTTAAACTACTTATATATAACATATATATAATAAACATATGTGATCAAAGTGTGATATTTGTAATACGTAAATATATCTTTAAATAAAGGAACAGCATATTAGTTAAATTTGTTTCTTAAATTTTTACATATATGCATTGTTTATTGACTGAGCTGTAATATTGCATGCGATGATACATAATACTCTGATGTACATTATACATAAAGATATCATTTTGGCGCTGTGAAGTCTGTCGCATAAATATAAAAATGAGAATAAGAATGGCATATTACACTTACATATTTCATATAGTATCATCTAGGTAAAAATTCATACTGAACGTAATGTTTGAATGATTTTGAAATAAATAATAAATGTAAATGAATTATTATTAATATCAACTGCATTCATTATTATAAGTGAGAAAAAGATCATGCTCCATACTTGAATAAGATAGAATACTTGTGTCTCGAATATTTTAGCATGTATTCATTTTGTATAAGTGCAGTATAAAATGCGAGGCTGAATGAAGACAAATGAACAATGTTTACATAGCATATTATTTCTTTGTATATAAAATTTGTTGTATTTGTTATCCATGATTAATTTGCAAGAAGTAACACTTAAATAATTACAATAGTGGAATGTTTTCACGCTATGTTGGTAATATAAAACGTAAAGTATAACTGTACTGAAACAAATACATATTCATACTGGTCACAGGGTTATCAGTAGCGATATTATTCTTATCTTTGGCAATGGACTCTTTGTATTTTATATAATGTTTATAAGCGATTATTTTTTTATAAGAGATTATAAAAAAATATTGTTTATATTTGATAGTAAGGAGATGATGTAAATAGATCTATAACGTAAAATAACATAACCAAATATGTTTCTCCAAAAGTTTCTTAATTAAAACTGTATATATTCTAATAATTTATTAATAAAGAGGACATTATTATTAGTGCCTTCATACTATCATATCGTAATGTTTCATGGAATATATTAGGAATTGGAACATTTTCATCATACTACTTTTAAATGCTACAAATAGTTTGTCATTATATCATTACAACTACTTTGTAGTATATAAACAATTTGGTAACGTTGAAATAATAGTAATATATTAAAACTCATTTTTATAATAAAATAATTATATTTAGCCTTTTTAGTACCGAACAATGATATATCGTTGTGTATGCGATGGTGCCTTACTAATCGCGTCGCGAGAGAACTTTATCTCAAAATAAATTGATAAAACGTTATAAATGGTTGAATTTTTCTGCAGAAGCACTGTGTGAGATGTTTCACAAATCGAAAAAATTGTTTATGGAATTAACTTTTTGTTATATTTCGCGATGATTGATACCGAGACTGTATACGCTAATACCATAAAATAAAAATTCGATACGGGAGATTTGCTTGAGACTGTCATAGATTTTGAATAACACTGTTTAGAACAGAATATCTCCTTATGTTTCACAAAATAAAAATAATCTTGCGTCGACAGAGCAACAATAAAATTTTTTGTGGGCTTACGCGGAGATCACGCACAATTTGTAATATATGCAATAAAGGATTACACGATGTATACATTAGTAACCATAAATGCTAAGTAAATTATTTGTATGAGTAATAATAAGTAAATATCACACATTTTCAATAGCCGGATAACTATAAATATTTATAATAATATTAGAATGTTATTTTAGTGATGTTATACCAGCTCACTTGTTTTGGAGCAAGTAATCCTCCTACGCATCATGGGATTATCATTTAGCTTTGTTTTTGATGTTAGAAATTTTGCTACAAATAATTGAGAATGCAGTATTGATGCTTTATACTACGTATTCCACATCAAACTATGACCAATCGATTATTCTTCTTATTTGCAAATACTGTTTACAAAAAAAACTGATTTTTGCACTTTTCCTATTAATTTTGAATAAGAATTATTCGTATGATTTTCAAAAAATAGTGAAATACAATTGGCATTAATTTGTTCCCCCTTTATTTTGTAATATGTTCCGTTTTGAATTTTGTAAATATCATTCTTACTTTCCTTTTTATGATTTTTTTCTCAAACTATAAATTACATCAAATTGATTTGCTACTTTTCGCTTAGGTACAATTCTTTCGGTCGGCACTAAAAGGGTTAAACATCTTGTTCTAAATTCTTGTACTAAAAGCATATTGAGATTAATATCTACATATAATCTATACAATATACATATTACAAGAAATAAAATTATATAAAGAATCACTCCTACATTCATGTGTGTTTTGAATTGAAATATACAAAATAATGTAAATGCGAAAGAGATTGAAGAAATATTATTACATTATAAATTCAATTATCTTTTACTCATAATATCAGCTTTCATAAAACTCATACAATAGTTGCACTGATGTGCATAAATATGGACAGACAACTTGCAACAAATACAAAAGGATAAAGATTGTTAGAACATTTTATATATATTTGACACTGCTATATAGTGCTTATGTTTATGATGCATGATTAACAACCTTCTAGAGAAAGTCTTTGATTTATATTTTCGACTCTTACTTTCATTTCCCTGAGTATATCTTCAGCGAGGTTATCAACAGTAGTATATCTTACTTTAAAGAAATTAAATATATCTACAAGGAATTCTATTACTTGATCTCTGAAATAGTGGCAGGTAGAACGTAGACTTCCTTCTGGGCCTAGGAAACCCCACACAAGCACTGGAGAAATTTGTTCAGAAATCGAGTAAAAATGGGCTAGAAATCCTTTATCATATTTCAGCATTTGTCTTTTACCCATAAGAACTGACCAAACTGCAGTTCCAATGGCCTTGAATATAAAATTAATAGACATCAATAAGAAATTAAACTAAAAAAGCATTTACTATTTTAAGTACCTACAGTTTCACGAAAACTAGCGGATATCCATCTGTTTTGTAAAATAGCTTTAATTGATGAAGGCGGTTTTTCAACTTCTTCGAAAGCATCTAATAAAATAAAGTCAATCAGAACATCGTAGAAATTTATACATTTGACGCCTCTTCCGGTTAATTCCTCCTCCATCATACTATGGTTGCTTGGCTCTTGTAAAAATTCTAACATTCGTTCGTAATGCATTAGATAATCTTTGGGATCCTAATATTGAAAATAAAAAATCACTTATTAAAAACCAATTTAAACTATTTTAAGATATACATATTTATATCTTTTTCAAGTAGAAGAAAATGATGTATGTTGTGTATACCCTGTCTGCATACATGATCAAATCACTAATGACTTGTCTGCCTATGTCCGCGATCCATTCTGTGGCAGAAGATATAGTGAACAATTTTGTATACGCTTGTCGCAAGCAATGTACCTTTGCTAAATATTCAATGTCCGAGCCACACTTTACTAACTCTGTATGCAAACGTCTATAATAAAAATATAAATTATAATAAATTTATACAAAGCATATAAATTTCTACATTTTTAAATATATCGTAAAAATTAAACAAAATTTACCTGCACAAAATGCGTTTGTCTTCGTGTTGTTTGAGTGCAGCGTGATATAATTTTTGCTTTTCAAAGTGCGGGAAAAATTCGGAGAATTCTTCAAATTCCCGTAAATCTGCTACCTATATTAATATTATATATATGTGTAAGTAAAAAAAAAAATAAAATAATTTAATATCTATGTAAAAATATCGAATAAAATAATATGATATGCAAATAAGAAAAATATATAAATAAAATCTAAACTTACTCCATCACGTGCAGATTCAAAAGATTCCGGAGAAGACGCAGCATCTGCTTTATCCTTACCGGATATCCTACTACCTATGTTCGAAGGTTTGTGGCTATCTATACTTTCCTCATCTTCATTCCGGAACAATACTGAATGCTGCAAAAACGTGAACTTACTACTTTCCTATAATTTATTTTTATATTGTACGCGACATTAGAATTCAATTATTGATAAGATTACCCATTAAAATGTAGTTAATATAATTGTAAGATCATTTTATGTGCTTAGATTTGAATGAACGCAGTAGCGATGCCGTGAACTTCCTATGCAATAATTCTTCCTTGCTTGTTGTTAGGTCAAGTAACTCATTGCACTAATTACTCTAGTCAGTTATCATTTAAATTGGATTAATTCTTGCATTTTTTTATATGGCGAAAAAGCAATTGATGAGTGCAGTGGAATGGAATGGTATAGAATGACATAGAAAAGATTTCAGAAGTATAAAATTTTCAGTGTCATCAGCAAACCTGTCTTAACAATTTCTAAAAGAATCTTTAATAATATATTCTAAAATGAGAATACTTATAATTAAACATTTCCAAAATATTTTATAATAAACATATTTTATTTTCAACAACAAAATAAATTTCAGGACTTTCTACAGCTACCAGCAAAATTGCATCAATAATACTTGAAATAATTTTTATAGTATACTGTAGAATGAGTATAATTAGATATTTATAAAATATCCTGTAATAGACAGCCATTTTTCCATTCTCAATGATAAAATAACATCAGAGATAAGTGAGATTTATTTGAGTAATGAAACGGCAGGAAAATACAGTACAGATAGAACAGATATAGTTACCTGGTCGATAAAAAGGAGTTCTGCATGGTTCTGAATTTGATAACCCATGTCAAGGAGTTCTTGCACATCTTGCGTAAATGCCGCATCCGCTGCCGACGGTAATGCGAGTGTACCATTACTGAATGAAGAGCTGAACGCCGTAAGAGCATCCTCCCAGCAATAGAGAGCTTTTTCCAGAGCCTCCAATCCTGCATCATTAAGTTACATCGTTTTACATTTGTCAATTTTCATTCTCCTCTTCGGAGTGTACCACGCAAATGACGAATTCGAACTCGTTTAATTCGTTCTGAGAAACACTTCTACACAATACTCGAAAGAGGTCCACGCATGTACAGTTGCAAATTGCAAAAAATATACTTTATATTCGCGATATTATTAATTAGCAAATACTTTTAATTTTTATTTTATTGACACACATTAGACTAAACTGCAGATATTTATTTACAGAAAATTTAAATGTACATAATTTGTACATAATAAAACATTCTTTATAATATTCGAAGAATGAAATAAATTATTATCTAGTTTCTGTTTCTTTGAATATATTCATAAAAATATTAGTTTGTATAAACATCCGTAGTTTAATTTACGATCGAAGCAAAGACAAAAGGTATAGGATAAATTAATACTTTTAGAATCAATCGATTACTTCTATCGCTGTGCTGTTAAAATTTAGAACATTGCTTTATCTACAGTCTATGCTGCAAACACATTTTCTTTGAGTTATTGTAATTATCAACTTAATAATCTTTGCTCGGTTACAAGTTACAAGGTTTCATACTAATAAATCTTCTTGCATTATAGTTTGCATTAATGAAACAAATGAAAGTTTAGAAATTAAAAGTTATTAAATTATTCAATTTAATGCAAGTTGTAAAATTGTGAGTAAACGTTCTATAATCTTGTAACTTACTGAATATTATTACATAGTTCGTAAATTATTATGCAAGAGGCAAGTGCAAAAATAAATAATAAAGAAAGATATATATATATTAAGCAGAACCTTTGAATTCTATAGTGATAAATAATAAAATTCGATATAAATATATGCATAAATGAATAAAGTAAAAAAAATTGCAGGTGACACGACATAATTTATATTAATATAAAATATATTAGAATCATAAATAAAGAAATATTATCTCTAAGAAAATGGAAATCTGACGAATTAATTTGTCTCTCCCGCTTAACAGACTTAAGTAATCATTGAGAAACAACTGTACAATTTAGAAAATATAATCTTCTAGAAACACGAACGGGATGAAGAGCAACTAGTTCGGATTAGAAAGATGCAGATAGCGAAATGCATGTTTTCAGACAACCAGGAAATGCTTTGACGGAAAGAAGCTTCAGACGAGCGTCGCGACTCTGGTACTTGGCATTCGCACAAGAGGCAAAGGTAAGTTCAACGACTGATTTTGCAACGGCAGAAAATTTACAGATGAGAGACCCTGTTGGTCGGCGTGTCAACCAGTCAGCAAAGAGTAAGGGGTTGAGAGCACCTACTTAACGTTGTCACACTGTCGCAGGATTTAAATTCCGAGTCGGTGACGACATTCTCCGTATTCAACGTTTTGCCAGTCATAAATCGGCGCGCATACGCCGAAATTCGTCACGAGAGCGGAAACCGTATACGCGCCATCACCAATTAAGACGGGTACCCATGTCCAAAAGGTGCTGGCATTATTTTCAATCTGAGACAAGAATAAACTTTGTATCTACATCAATGGCTGTCTATAAAGTTCATTATAATACTGCTATGGGTATAAATATTGTATCAATTTACGTTAACAAGCCGAATAGTTTGAAGTAATTCTTACTAACATATATACAGTCGAGGACAAAAATAAATGGACAAGTAGTAGAAGTAGATATCAAGAAGTTTAATCGAAGCAGTACTAGTGTTTATATACACTTTAGTTTTATTTATTATATATCTTTATAGTACATCGATTATTTATGCTAGTAAATAATTGAAATTAATTATTTCCATTTTTATGTTAACAAGTCGTATTCAACGAAACTTCATTAATACCTATTTCCACTACCTGTTTGCTTATTTTTCTCCCACACTGTATATGTATATATATATATATATATATATATACTTGTATCGAATGAAATTTACGTACATAGAAATTACGTGGATACTTGAGTATAAATAATATACCTGATATAGCGAAGGCATCAATGAATAGATCCGTTATTAAGGCTTATTTTAACTGCTTTAGCCTCGGATAAAGGGAATAGATATAGAGGAAAAAATATATGCAACAGAGGGAGTAATGTTGGGGTGTCTTCCAGTGACGTATCTATGCAAGCATAAATTTGATTCATTCATGTGAATTTCATCAGCTTTCGTATAAAAAAGATGAATTTTGTTATTGGAAAACATAACAAATAACTTAAACAGTTCTCTATAAAATATTTTAGCTGTGAAAAATTATATATAAAATTACAAAATTCAAACATTACACGAACATTTGTAGCTTTTATTTTTAAACTGTATTCTCACGGAAGATAAGTATCGGCGTTTCGTTAATTTTAATTTCTTTCATCATTGGTCAAATGACGTACTGATACTAATATTATAATTAATAACTTAATTGCTAATTGTAAAGAATTGCCTAATTATACGTATGTTCATAGTATATACAAATTCAAATCACACTTCCAAAATGTATGAACTATTAAAAAGGGAAACTGGAATATAATTTTGAATCCACCTTTTCTTCATCATTATTCGCTAATTCTAAGTTTCATCCCTATCAGATACCAGTGATACATCTTTATACATATTATATTACCTATAAAACTCACTGACAAAGTCATACGAAAAACCTAGGATATTCTGTATATGCAATGTAAAAGCGGAAAATTCAACAGAAAATTCGTGAATCGAAGAGAAAGATAACCTAGTAAACGGCTCAAATGGTACAAACCATGGTACTCAGATTCGCGGCAAGTGGAAGTGAAATATCCTTTATTTAACGAAGATAGAGATTTCGTACGACTGTTGGACGAGGAGAGGTTTTCGTGCGGCTGGCTACCCCTTGAGAATTCTCGCAACCCCCATTAGAGGAAAAGATACACCCTGAAGAATCCAGCACTGGCGATGCTGCCGGATGGTTGGCGTCAATAATACCAAAGTGACGTAATCCTTTTGGAGGTTCGTTATTGGAGGATGTGTCATCCAATGGGGAGGGGTCGATACGGCAGCTGGGAGGCGCGCGCGGTCTCAAAGTGTGCTCCAGGCACGCGTTGCGGCACCGAGGTTCGGCGCGCTAGTAGTGCACTGCTGGAATCACCACGACGAGGTAGGTTACAGAGAGGCGATATAAAGAAGAGAAAGAGAGAACGCGAAAGCAACGGGTGATAGAAAAGGATCAAGTTAGATCGAGTGAGCGCGCAGAGAAAGAAGGAAGGGTGGGACACACACTCTGTAGTCCTCGCGCTAGCGTCAGTTATTCGGCTTGCCGCTTGCTTGGCGGGTGTAGTGCGCTTGTATATTCTTCAACGATTGCTACGGCAGGCCGTTGACACGCGAATATTTTTTAACGTATCAAATACATAAATATTCCATAACGCATTGTCGTTCTGTTACGCGACAACAGAATAAAACTTTGGACAACACCTAGTGCCATACCGCGTAATCCCCGTCCCCTTGATGCCATTTGGACTCGCTCGCATTATTTGGATTAAGATAATGCAATAGTAAGTACGACTGTTTCCTTCTCTACGATTATTGAACGCTCCTGGCTAGGGGTTTCTTTGAAAAATGCCTCACTGTAACAACATTATGCATTCTAAGGGATCTCGAGTCTTCTCGTCAATACTAGATAATTTGTAATTTTTTGATAAAAATTATATAAATTTATCACCTTGAAAAATTTTCTATGGTTTTTCGTAAAGTATATGGATAAAGACTTGGATTTATCCTTACGTTATGTACTTTCTCGTACGTCTTTCATTTTGTTCTCTTCGAACCTTTATATTTCAGTCGTCTGAATGTAGTGCTAAAATGTGACTGTTATATTTCTTCCAAATAGCATTAAATAGTATTACTATTACTATTACAAAAGTATCGTACTTGTATTATAATATTTCCCTAAATAAGAAGTTGATAGTTGTCGACTTTCGGCTAGGAAATTAATCGATGCGAGTGAACAGCGTAGTAGGGGAAATGAAAGATTTCAAAATATTGCGTGATTTCCGATAGGATAAACGACACCGCGAACATCTAGGGATATTATAACGTTCGGTATCTTTTTAAAAGAGGAACTAGTCTGTCTCTGTAATTGTTCAAGATCAGGTATATCTTCGGTATAGGTCAAGTTCAGGGGTCAATACCTTGTATCCGTTGAATCTCGAATAAAAGTGAATGCCGTAAATGTAGCAATAGCACCGCGTACCAGCAGATCGATGGAGGTGCCTGGTGCGCTGGTGAACTTGGAAATTTCCCTAGCACACGCGCACTTCCTGCACCCGTGATATTTGCGTATCCGTTATATACACCTTGCCCTATACGAACTTCTCTGTACACATATGTGCTTCTATTAAATCTTAAAGTACAGCAGGCGTCTCGGAACACGATGCATAGAGAGTATTTGACGAGTGACTCACCGCAATTTAGGCGTATTGTGTGCAAAATGTGAAGGATGTTAATCCGGCCGAGTAACTTCCTCATATCCTGGCATACGGAATAATGAAATCGAAACGAATTTCTGTGAAGGATTAAATATACGGTGAAACCGAAATTGCTAGAGTGAAATCAATGAACGTGAAAGAGGTCCATTCACATTTATATGCTAACCTAATCTAAAAAGGGCCAACATTGCGTTAACGTTGTTGCGATGATGAAATCTTGTTAAAATGTTTCTCACCTCCGATGTTTTTAGTTGTTACTTAAATATTTCTTTCTCTTACAGTTTAGAAAATTTTGAAGAAATTTAGAAACTTACACGACCATAATAGTTACTTTTTTTTCTTACATTTTAAATATTTTGTTTGTTTCTGATTTGTATAACGAGCGTCTGCAAGATATCTATTATAGCAATAGACTTTTATACCTTGATGAGAGAATATGTAAATTACTTGACATTTTTCAATAATTATGCGTTTACGCAACTTTCATGCATTATTTCCATACTTGATCCTTAGCGGGTTAATGTGAAGGACTAGAATTTATTCATTTTATTTATGTTATGAGAATTTAATTTTATTGCAATGAGGTTGACTTGTGAGAAAAAATCGAAGAACTTGTACAAAAATAACAAGTAATTTTGCTATTTTGCAATTCGATTGCAATTGATAATAATGGCTTTCAATAATGGTCGTACGATTTCGATTGGAACAGTTTGCTGGAATTTTCCACGTTTTAACACTTTCGTATCACTTTTCATCATGAAAAAGAGAGAATAATAGCGCTCCATATCATAATGCTGATAATACACGTGCATAATCGAATAATACCTACGCTCGGTTAAGTTAATGAAGATGCACACCGTCGAATGTTGAAAGGAGCATGATTGCGAGTTTGATGAATAATATCCTGATAATATTAACATGCCAAAGATTTACTACATTTTCTCGATCGATCACTTTCATGACGAATATTATTGTATCGTTTGATATTACCAGTCATTGGAAATGAAATTACTATTAAACAAACAGAGATGTTCCTTTAATTTACTATTCAAGCAATAGAAGATCGAATTTACTACTACTACTATCTATGTATAATTGTCAAAAATTTAGCATTGCTTTCTTTCTATGTCGTTAGAAAATTTAATGTTACTATTGTTTTTAATTTGCTATTTAAATATTTCCGCAATTTACTATGCAGCCAGCGCAAATGAAGAAATATACTAAACTTAACACTGTCACAATATCTCTACGATTGTCAAAAATTTAGTATTGCTAATATTTTTCTATAATTGCTAACAATTTACTGTCTCCCCATAATAGAATATTTCTCAGCAATTGTGGAATTCTGTTTGAAACTTCTATTGAAACTATTAATTTGTTCGTGACATGGAAACGTGTTGAATCTCTGCCAAAGCAGCGACTGAACATTGCGAAAATAGGGGTGATGTAAATGGAAGAACCGGCATTCGAAAAAAAAAATCCATTACAATGGAACAGACTGATAGAACGAAACACAAACTGATGTTCCGAAGCAGCGACCCAGTTACATAGGCACCACCTATAGGCAACGACCTGATAGTACCTCCTATACTGACAATTTCTTAGATCTGATTTCATGTCTACGTGTAAACAAATTCTTAACGATCGTTTCATAATAACGACTATAAAAACAAAGTAGTTAGAAAAAAGGGAGATGAACAGAGGACGAAATTATTCAGAAGCCGAACGGAATCTTGAAGAATTGAGCAACTGTGACTGAACAGAAGTGAAATCAATCACTCAATCAATCGATTAAAAAATATTCCACTTTTTTACGTCCGACTTAAAAATAATTAAAAAAGTAATAAGCAAAAAGTTAAATTAAGAAAATAAATCGACCATTCGAACAATCTTATCCAGTTTAAAAGAACCTTATGAAATTTTTGATTCCACATATTGTTATTTGTTAGATTAAAAGGCTGAAGCGAAGAAGAAAGTAAAAGTGGAAATTATTAATAAACCAGGTGAAACCTTCGGAAGTTGATCATGCGAGGAACCCGTGTACGCAATTACGTCACTTTTTAAAATTTCACGTATTTCGTGTTTCGAAGAGGTCTGAGATGGAACAAAATTTAGAAAATAGGATCGAAGGGGGCTTTGAAAGGGAGGAGACAGAATTATTAATAAACCAGACTATTAAAAATCGATCATGCAAGACGTTCGCGTGACACGCGTGATGACCTGTCGATACGACAAAAATTTCACTACAGATCACTAACAAGATACATGATATGATCGTGTCGGTTATTAGGTAATAGTGGATCCCCTGTCGAGGATGCTTTGACCCTGATGAGGCTAATAAAAGTGACATCATTATCGCTTGCCGCAACGAGCTTTTAACCTACGTGGTTCGCTCTGATTTTCATAATCTGGTTCGCATCATCGTGGATGCTCTACCCCCCATTAGTCGTTGTCTCTTGAGTTAGCGCCGCAGTATGACAAATAGAGAAAGTTTACTCTTCTTTCTTTTCACATTCTTCTCACTTAAGTTCTGGAGGAAGGCTATCGTTCGATAATATTTCACAAAATCAAATATTCATATAACTGTTTCGCAATTAATTCATTAAGGGGATTAAACAATGAAATAATGTGTAAAAATTGCATAAATGCAACCAGAAGGCCATAGTACCATAATTTGAAGAGGAAATAGTTTATCACAGCTCTATGAAATCATTCAAGTTTTTTAAACTTTACAAAATTATAAAGTCCAAATGGAAAAAGAAACAATAACGAATAAATATCGAGCAAATTAGAATTCTTTATCATAATATGAATTCACTAATGTGAATTAACTAAAATGAAATTGTAAAATAAATGTCTTAACGGAACGTTGGTCCTTGATTGGTTAAAAAAAAGGATATTTAATATTTCTGATTATTCATCTTTCAACAGAAAATTTGTTTTCAATTAGGTTACATTCTATTTTTTAACATTGTCAAGTAAGGGTTGTCTATAAATCACAGTCGATCGTTTCATCGACAATGTTTTCATTGACACGATTTCACTGACACCGAGTTCATCGTCGATGTTTATTTATCAAGACGCTGAAACCATCGACCATCATTTCACTGATATCATCTCTCGCCAGCAATTATTACCTTCACCGCCATATGCTATCATCGAATATGCGTCTGTATCCGAACATTCATCTTCGCGCATAAAAGAATAAAGCAGAAAAGGAGAATGATAAAAGTTACTACGAAATATTGTTACTTCAACAGTAACATAAATTATACGTCGCCTCCGATTTCCATAATTTTTTAATACGTTGTCGAAATCATTATCATGAATTGTGTTGTGGTTTTAATGCGGCGTATGCATAGCAAATCAAACGCGTGGGCGAAGAAGGGGCTCTGCCCCGTAGAAAATCTAACTTCACCCACGTTCATTTCTATCTAAAATAAAATTTGATTTAGATTAGCTTAAATCCTTTCGCGCTGAGGGATTCAGACTCTGTCCCTTTCTCGCCCACGCTTTTGCTTCATAATACACGTACGTACATAATTCTCTAAATACACGTGCATGTATGTTCACTAACGTTTGTGAGTCACGTTTTCCGTCAAAAAGTCGTAAGAAGCGAGTTCTGTCGAAGTTACAAGAAATATCAGTAGCATAGATTTCAGTAAGAAACAGGAGCGAATTTAGCCAAGGGTATATAATCAACGATAATACGTGTCTACAAATACAATGATAATTGTCGACAGGAGACGATGTCGAGGAAATGTTTGCCGGTAATTTTATGGTAACCTGTGAAACAGAATGCCAAATACTTGTACTTAATACCTTCTTCATCGTTATTTCTTCAACCTAGATTTTACTTGGTCCTTAATGGGTTAAGATGTGAATTAGACGAACGGTATGACAGCATGGGTAAAAGATGTGGGCGCGGAGGGGTTAATCGACGTTGTTCATGGATAAAAATATCCAGTATCACTTTACGTGAAAGCAGTATTAATATTGTTAACTTATCCTTGCGTACACGTAGATAGATAAGCGTTGGAGAGATTGTGGAATAGGAAGAGGGTAAAAGGTGTACGTACCCCCCACTTAGACTTTTGCCTTCGTAAAGTAGAGCGATGAAGGTCACACTGTACGAGCCACGTCAGCTGGAAAGATCCTCCGTATCTCGATAAACTCGAGGTCCAACGCCTAACACTCCGCTCTTCTTCGTGGCAAACACGAAAGTCGCACCGGAAATCCCGTTGGAGTTCCTTCGCTTCTTTCTTCCAGACAAAGTTTAGTATACTAAAGCGAGGTATACATAGAATATCAGCAGGATGGTATACAGATTCATTGTGGTTTGAGGTGGTTGAATTTATCAGTCTGGAAGGTTTTATATCTTCCTCTTAGAGCAAGTGATTTTATTTATAGTATTTATATATAGTATATATAAATATTTATAGCACAGAAAGAATTTTGTTTTGAGAAGACATTTTGTTCAGAGAATACTTTCTTTCTCTCTCCTTTTTTTGGAAATGTATTTTGTATTTGTTGGAGTTTGTACGAAGATTGTCAAGAAAGAGAACCCTCCTTAATGAATCAGAAATTATTGAATTCTTTTGAGCAATTCTGTCTCCTATAATTTCTATCTTCTGCTTACGAGATTTGATTTGAATTTCTCGAAGATTTTACATTTTCTTCTAATATTTCGTAAGATAATGTTTCGGAAACAAACTCCCCCGGCACCTTCTTTTTGAAAAATTAATAAATTGGAAATTACTGAATTTTCGAAAGAATTCAGCTTCCATCGATGCTCTGATCATACGATCCCCAATTCCAAGATACATTGACTGTGAAATTTAATTTGAATCCTTTGAAAATTCTACGTAATATTTAAGAATTTTCTACCAATAAAACCTTCAGCATTCCCAGCCCAAAAACCTGAAAATCGCAAATAGCTAAGTGTTTAAAAAATCTCTTCATCTCGCAATAATTCCATTATAAAATTGTCTGCTCTTTCTTCTGTGAGTTTCATTGGAATAACGCGAGTTCTCTGATCGGTCGAGGCACATAGTTGAACCCGCTTGAATCCATTGAACGTCATCAAGGTATTAGAGAGCATCTCTCGTGGGCGTGCGGAGTGCTTCGTACTCGGTGGAATCAGCTTGAAGTGTGGAACGAGTCGGAATTCGAGTACCTGGAAACGTTGGTACGGTGGAAAGTGGCGTAAGGTCGGCGTGTAAATACGTACAATGCGGCAGTGACGTTGTAATTATTCATAGAGCTGCCGTCTAGCCACGTTCAATCTACCTGACAATTCCACCGCCAACATTATCCTTCGATCGATTTTTAAAAAATCTCCTTCAAGCCACGAGAAACACAGTCGTTGAACGAATGGAAACTTACAACAGACCGTACCGCGACGAATCGTCTAGCGGTTTTGTTTTTAAACGGCCCTACTTACTTCTTAACGTTATATACCTCGCGATGAATCATCGGTCGAGAATCGCGAGATGATTTCGCGTGCAAGTCTGAGATGTGTTCTCTGCAAACTGTATGGCGGAGAAAGGAGTACAGCTTGTCTTTTGACACTGAAACTATATTAGTAGACGTAGCTAGATTTGCTATTATTTGAGTGGTGAAAGTCATTTTTAGAAGAATTTCTCTCCCTTTGTGTTTGCATTCGCATTTTAGAATTAGATATTTCTCGTTTCCTCTGTGGTGATCTCCACTTCCGTCTTAGCAATTCATCGGAGTAATTTCAAAAATTCAGTCACCTTGTGATTCCTCTTTTTCCTCTTAATTCGAACAATTAAAATAATATACATAAATACGTACGTAGGTATAAATATTTCGGAGATTATGGTGCTAATCGTTCCAGTAGGTTCTAATTATTGTCGCGTTATGGTTTCCTTTTTTCGTATAGCTTCGCGTATACGTTTCGTAGGGTGTAAACAGCAGACTTAATTGCCACGATGTGGCTTCTTGGTAGTTTTAGCCTAAACAGTGATCCAGATAGGCTCTTGGTACCTTCGAAAGACCACGTAATTTCATATTCTCTCCAGAATATTATATCATTTTTTAATACCGCAATATATTATTATATAATATTATAGAATTCAATGTTATTAATATTTTGCCATATAGATAAACTGGATCGATGATTATTTGTACGAAGTTTCACCCTTGAATTTTTTCCTTTTATAAGAACGCTTACAGAATGTACATTTCATTATAAAAAGTTTTAGACATTTGACTGAACGAACGGTTGTATAACACAATAAAGACGTTGACAAGTGTCCCAGAATTTTGGAAAGGCTAGAAACGGTAAAAAAAGGTTGAACTTAAACGACCCAGTTAACCTATGGAGTGTAAAGAAATATGTTCTTTCTACGAAGAAATAAGTCTGCTAAATATATAGAAATCTACACTGACGCTGAAATATGCTTATTAATTTTAAAATTACGTATATACATATTTTATTTGAAGAAGAAGATGAGGAAGAAGAAAAGAAGCAAAGTAGATTATTTTATATGTATTTTGTATATATAGATCGTACCATGAGATGCATGGCATGAAAACTAGTCCGTTAATTGCATTTAGCTAGAAAGAACATTGCCTTGAAACGGAAAACATCAGGCGCATCACACGAGTTCAAGAAGACAGCGAAACATTGTAAAACAAGATCGTGGAAATCGAGCGTTAAAAACCGGCGTCATCGGTTAGACGAGTTCAAGGAGCGCGATTCCAATCTCTCGGATCGAAATTGAAGTGGAGGATTCGTTGAATTGGATCTGAAGGACCGAGGATTGCCTCTAAAACGGCTTGAATAAACCATCCTGGAATTAAATACAAAGCTTCGTTCATATTCGATTATTCAGACGGATTTGCATCAGACACGAGATAAAAGCTAATGGGACTCATTGAATTCAATTGCATCCACCGATTCAGAACACCATAATGGAAAGATATTTAACAACTTCTGACAGAAGGAATATGCCGATTCCAAACACGTAAAGGTAAAACGAATTAAATGGATGAAAAAGAAGAAAGAACAAAAATATCGCATTTAGACATTCTATAAGTATAATTTATATTTAATCATAGTATAATTGAAATATTCTGTAAATATGGGACTATTAGATACATAAAAAGAATATCTGAAATTAATCCCTTCTTTTCAAATAAAAGACGAATTGCTGACACAGGTAAAACTATAAGAGACAAAAGCCTGACACATAAATCAGTAATAATTCACAAAAGAAATTTCCACGATTTAAAAAAGAAAAGTAGCTTGTCATAGCGTTACAAGTTCTTCGTAAAATTAAAACTTGAGGCAAACGCAGAATATCAGAAGACTGAGAAGGATTACGCTGACTGAGACAATAGAAATAACGAACGATAAAATACGGAAACATTGTTGAACGTTAAGCATATAATACGTTGAATTTATTGATCGGCTCTGTAGAACTATAGTTTCAAGTGCAATAAAGGGACTAAGAAAAAAGAAGGAAGAAAGGGAAAGATATCAATTAAATGCCTGGAATCCCTTTTGATAATTATTACAGAATTAAAAGAACAGAATTCAATAATGCAAGTTAATCGAAAAAAAAGAAAAGAACCGCAAATGAAATATCATACTGACGAAATGCTGAGCCTTAACGGGTTAAAAATATGATTTTACGTATGACTACTTCCAAACATAGTCCTCTTCCGAGTGACATCAATGTCCACGATGAGAAGAGAGGGGGTCTTGCTAGCCGTAAACTGGTGGTTCAATTTTCAATGCACTCACGGGCAATCGAGGGACGGAAATGAGTTTAACAATGACTGCGGAGAGACGATCCGGTTGCATAGGTGCCCTTGACAGTGATAAATAGATACTGCAGCCGGCAGTCGCCTTGTCGACTAGGATATTCATATCTCGCCATTCGTATCAGTTCCTTTTCGGTGATCGGTTTCGTTATATTGCAGTCTGTTACCTCGTGATGCATTCAAAAGAAATACAAATTCACGTGTTTTGTCGTTTTTATCACTTAGTACCAGCCAATTTACCCTATTACGGTAATAACTATAAAATCGCGAATAAACGACTGTTTGTACGTTCGTTTCATAAACACAGGGTGTCTCAATAATCATGGTAAAAATGGCAAGGGAGTGATCCTACGTGAAAAGGTAAGTTGGAAATATAGAATAGAGCTTCTTCGTACGACGCTTCGTTCCTGAGAAAATCAAACTTGAAAATTGATCAGATGCGAGTTTTGAAAATACCAGTTTCCCGCTACATCTGTTCAAATTACGTCTTCTCGAAAACGAGGACCTAAATGGACAAATTCTATTCTATATTTTTAACTCACTCTTGCACGTAGAACAACTACATGCCGGATTCTTCGCTCATATCCAATCAATCAGTCAAACTCGCGTTATACTAGACAAATGTTGAAATTCGATTTTCTTGAGAACTAAGCCTTTTCGACCAAGAATTTTATTCTACATTTTCGTCTTAATTGTGAACATCGGACCATTCCCTAGTCGGAAGTACTATATTACGTGGCATATTAGACACCCTGTATAAAAATATATAACTATATAGAAATTGAAGGTTTTTGCTGATAATAATAATAATGAAATGCAACGCAGTCGGTTCTGAACGGTAAATACCGTTTTTTCTTTCATGAATTTGGTAATTTTACTGGAAGGACAGATGAATATGGGTACGTAATAGCGAGAGAAATTTCACTAATAGAAATTGGTGATTGTTCGAGAGGCTTTTTTTGGGTCAAGGGAACTCTACGATTCATGGAATCGGTACAGTAAATAACTATACCAGAATGACCTTAAGTCGCCAGCATTTTACATCTTGTTCCGCGATGTCGAGTGTCCAATTGTCAGCAATGATAAAATATTCTCGCGTCATTACGCAATTGCAACAGTGAAAAGAAAAAAGAAAAAAAAAATTGATTCAGAAGCCACGTTCGCGTTCGTGTGACCAAAACATTGAGTAAAAAAAGCCGGTATCACCGGTGGTATACTTATATAATGCGTGTGCTTTATGCTCGTTCAAGTACGACTGTTATGTTCATTTAAATTGTATATTATTGATTAATTGTTTTGCGCTGGCGGCAAACTTTGTGTTCTTGCGTCTCATAGCAGAGCGACGAACGTTTAAGACGGATGAAATCGAGTGATCGAATAATTCGGAAGCTCTGACGAATTTCAAACGATGGAGCCTGACCCATTCGTGGCACGCAATGAATCACGTACCCCTGGAGCGTATTATCGATTGCTCGGTAGCAGGAAGTTCTCATCGGGGTCAATTTTCTTGAATTCGTTCTTGACGTCTTGAGCGACTGCGTAGTTGATTTTTTATTGAGTTTTTTTTTTTAATAATATCCATATTTCATGATAGTATTACTCTTTGTGACTGTTAACTTCTCTAATGTTGTTTCGTTCATTTTCATGCCATATTATTACTGGATTTAGTTATTATATTATATTATATATTCATCTATTATCAAATATTCGTTGGATTCGTTGGACATATTAATTATACAATTTACGTATATCATCATTGTATTATCATTACTTTGTCACTATATAACGTTATGTACGCGTGATTATCGAAGGAATAGATTTTACCGAGTAACATGATAATAGAAAATTAAAGCGTAGTAGAGTTCCATTTATTTATTCCACAATGGAACGATAAGTCACTTTCGTTGAAGATTCGAATTTTCAATACAAATATAACGATACGATTGACAGAAATAAGAGAATTCCAAGGTAGATAAATTACCCATATCCAAAAATGATAAATTACTTTGTCTTCTCCAATAAATTTAATTTATCGAATAAAATACTTATCGAATTAAAGCTTCGAACTAAAAATTCTATCTGAAAGTTCCACCGAAGCTCCGGACGTCGAAACGACACAAAACCTATTAAATTGTTGATACAAAGTCAAGGACGTTGACACGACTAACTTCGTCAGTATCCTCCCTGATACAGGATTCGTTCAGTACACAATATAGACCAGCTCTGAGGGAAACAAAAGTGACGAACCAGCAAAGCAGTGCAGTACAGTTCTTTGTTCCATTGTGTTTGACTGGCGACGAGGCAGGGTGTACCTGAGGTGTCTCCCCGTGACGTTTGCTTTGTGCCCGGGCAGAATTTACTTCTTCTTCGTCATTACCATAGTCTGAAGGACTTGTCGCGGTATTTCTCTCTCTCTCTCTCTCTCTCTCGCTTTCTTTCTTTCTACCTTTTTCCTCGCTTTCTGACACAAATAAAAGAATAACCGAGAAGGAGAGACACGTAGAATACTACGCGTGTGTGCACGTGGTTAAGAAGCAAAACCGTAAAGAAGTGTTCTTGACTCTGGCGTGGATTGTCACACGGGGGTGTTATCATGGTAACGCTGATAGCACGACCGTGGAAGGTCGATACCTTCCTCATTTGGTATTCCAAGGCAAGGGCATGCCCTATCTACCACCCTGGCATACCAACTGCGACCCCTGTTTACTCTTTCCGTTTTCGATAGTGTACAGCAGGCACAATGCATGCAGGTATATGTATGTCACGATAAAAATAGAAAATTTGGAGAGTTATACGCTTACTGGACAACGCACGTATTTACGTAACGTTCCTGATTCGACTTAGAATTATCTGGTATTCATTGAACAAACAAGTTGCAACAATAATAATGCTATTAATATCGTGATAATTTATAAATATCGTATAATGAATATTAGTAGCGTTATTTCTAAGTAAAATGTCCTGTCTGATATCTTTTTTCATTATTCAAGGTATTTTCAATTATTCCACGTCCTCGTGTTTTTTACCTCCTACATGATGTCATATCATACAGGTTGCTACGAACCAATGGTTCGATATTTTAAATTGAATGGAGAGACGGCACAAAGGAGCCGACGAAGCTCTTCAGTTTCCAATAGTAAAATTTTACGTTTCGCTGCTCGTAAGATATACATTGATTTATCGAATCAATGAATGAAATAAACGTGCACGGTGAACATCTTATTGTACGAAAAGTAAATTCGGAATTTACAATGAAATGAAGATCACGAGAAAGAAATATGACGAGTACAATTTTATCGATTTTCTGATTGTTAATGTCACTATGATCGAATAGGAAATTACTAATTTGACATGATTGGAAATGGAAACAACCTGCCAGCGTGAAACGTATGTCTTTTAAAAATAGTCGATAAAAATGGTCTTAAAAAGTGTCGTTATACGTTCAGTTAATAATCCTATTAACTGGCTAAATATATATATTTGCTGAATTAATGCATTAACCGTAACATACATATACATATATACTTGTAACGTGTGGTTATACGATGCAGGAAGTGCGTTATCAAACAACGCAACAGCGGTGCAATTGCAATAAGTAGCCCGTTAACGCGGTCGACGTTGGAAAATTTCAGCAATTTTTCTATCAGACACGACAGAACGATTTTCTCACGCGAAGAAATTATTTAATCAACACTGGCGGATTATATAAATTCGAGAGCTGGTCACGCGTTTCATGAACCGGACCGTTTGTGAACTGTAACGTGGCGCGAAATCGAGGCTAAGTTCGTTCGGTGTACGGAACAGACCGGCTAATCTCATGAAGATCAGTCTGATTATCATTTTGCTCGAACTTGAGGCCGACTTGGGAAATTGCAGCGATTCGCGACACGCCAACTTGCCTCAAGATGTTGCACGAATCAAAATGATCGCGATCGAGACGATTAGAAGATGAATGTAAGAATACGATTTTTTTTAAACTAGCGTTCATTTCATAGTCGTTGTTTTAAACCGCGAATAATTCTAGACGACGCGTTTCTCAATTGTTAATCAGAGTACGAATGACATAGATCAGCGTAGCATTAGCTTATAAAATGTATGACTTGTTTTCTAGATTTTTATTTCTGCGATACTTGCAATAGACGAAAGATTTTGCGAGTCGTGAAAATTAGAAATGTTTGTGTTCGAGTATCGAGACAGTTGCTTTGGAAAACGAAGGTTCACTAACCCCCTCGTTTCTATATCGAGTGTAGCTGCGTACCTAAAACTGTAGCATAGAATGTATCACCAAATTCTAATCATAGAATTAGATCAATTTTATTCCATTTGCGAATAAGCCTTAGACATTTTTTTGCAGAAAAACTTTAATTCTTATTCCAATTATACGCGTTGTAAAGTAGAAGATCGAGGTGCAAATATGAGGATATTTCTTTCATCCGTTCTTTATTTGCAACCATTAATTAACCACGCTATCTTACGATTCAGCGGATGAATCATAAAACTGTTTCCTGTATTATAGAGACTGTCGTCTATCATCTTTATCGAACATTTCATCGGTACAAATATTAGAACACTTACTAATATAAGTAGTATTTATTAATACTAATATTTTTCTCGTCTATAATCTTCTGATCTGAAGATTTTCAAAGGCTAAAAATTTTACGAATATTTTGTATCTTCTCTCATTTTCTAAAACCACATTCTCGGGCTAGAATCGATTAGGTGTTTCAAGAGAATAGTATCATTACAGCATCGAAGGTCGAATTTTAAAGGCTGTTTAAGGATGGACACTTGAAACCTTTGGTATATCGTGAAAGGTGTGTTGATCGATTGCGCATGAAAGGGACCAGTCATCGAGAATTTACATATATGCAGTGATAAATAGATTATCGTCCCTCTGCAACGATACAAAATACGATATGATCAACAGAAGATGTTCCGAGTATTCTTCAGGATACAGCTTCGTCCCGATATTTGTTCAGTTCGATAAGAATGTAAATATTTTGTTTGAGAACGATTAAAATATTCCCACGTGTCAGAGAATTTACCTAGAAATCGTGCAGGTGTTCTCTGAGATCTCTAACACGATTTATTTATCGATATTATATTTCAATAGATTTAATTGGAAAATTGGAAATTTGTAAGTTGTAGATTTATCTTGAGATGAAAGTTAGATATCTTCTTGTAAAAAATTGTACGAGTTTCAAATTATTGTTTTAGATTCAGGCCTGAAATAGAATACAAATATTATGCAATGCATATCGCATAACCGTTTAAAAAACTAGCTTTTAGATTTTGTTTGTTAATAACCCTTTAAGCAGTATCAGCATAGACAAATTAAGTTTCATTAATACACGTTTGCTTTTCTTGATATTTTCTAAAATAATATTAGCTTTCCTTCTATACGCATATGTATGAAGTATACATCGAACATTAATTATCGATTACTAAACGGCGGATTTGTATCGAATATTTCATGCAATGGAAAACACCTAAATACGTATAATATAAGATACGTAAGGAAGCACATTTTATAATATTTAGTAGATAACATCTCTCTACTTAGATACTATTTCTATACATAACTGTATTCGCAAAATATGAATCGTATTAGAATCTAGTATTCATTCATTCATAATTAGTATAATCGTCTTTTTTTAGAATAATTTGATTTTGAGATACATAACTCACAAACACAATTCTGAGACCTATTTTTATCATACTTTAGATCATCTCTGTTTTATAGAATGATTGCACGCTAGACGATCAAGGTTTAAAAACGAATTCCAAAAAATGGTAACATTCCCACGAAACTATATCCTCGAGAACTGCTTTCGATATAACACGAAATCAACGAGCGATCCACGGTGATAGAATGGCGGGACTTTCTCTAAAATTACTAGCCTCTTGGAGGATCGAAGGCATTCCGTGGCTAATTCAGCGTGAAAGTCAATTATCTAATTTCATCGGTGACGTTTCACCGTGGATGCATCATGGTATATGTATCGCGTGATTTTCCCGTTGAATTTTTTCTCATTTCAGATCCGTACCATCGAGAGAAAGGTTTCTTAAATTGGAGTAGTATTTAGGATCGGATGATCGAATGAGATTTTATTGACAAGGAATGTTATCCCATTTACGATGAGATTCGAAAGGATGCATAACGTTCATTACGAAGATGTTAAGAAAAGGGTTACTGATAATTGCTTTAGGGTCTCAACTTTTCTGAGAAACGATCAACGAGTTGTTTCGAATGGAAAGTTTTGTAGCTTTTTTTTATCAAAATAACTCGTGACTCTCTATAAGGAAAGATACAGTGAGTAAACAGAAGTATAATTCTCGAATCAATTCTCAATAGCTGTGTTTAACATCGTTGCTCTTTCAATTCGTAGTAAGAAATCTGTCGAATGGTATTTCTTGCGAGGCATGATTAGGATAATTGAGAAGATGTTTTGAGTTGTTTGGTCAAGACAGGAATAATACTTGGCGCTGGAAAGGTCAAAGACCTCTTTAGCTATAGTTCCAAGAGGAGATTATATCTCTTCGGCTTGTTACACCTTTAGAAAGTTGCGTCTAGTGGACGAAAAACTGTGCAGTAGATGAAGTTGTGCTCCTCTCGAATAATAGTTCGACTAAAATATTTGTATTTGTTCCTACATTACCAGCGATAAATTTCAGTCATTGGTTATATTTATTAAAAAACTCTAACGAATTTTACTCATAATATATAAATATTTCAGTATGATATAATATTTATGTTACAACACACGTAATAATGCAAACGTAATAACAGATCTATGATGGAGTAATTAGAAAGTGTGTAAGAGCGATGAAAAGCTCGCAGAAGAATTTCATTTATGGAGATTAGAAAATTAATTTGGCTAACAGTGTACATTGTAACGAAGAGAAATGTTGAAAGAAAGAATTTAATTGGAACTGAGGGAAATTTTTCTAAATAACAAAGAAAAATTATTTGTATAAAACGACAGTACCACATATTCTCAAATTACTTTTTCACGTAACGAGATACTCTGAAGTTACTTCTTCGTATAATTTCTGTTACAATAAGAGAAACTACTTCAGACGTTCTAACGTATCCTGCAGCTGATTACATAACGAGAGAATTTGTCATAATATCGTTTCTACCGATCAGCAATCGAGAATTGATTCTTTAAAAATAGAATCATTTCGAACAAGAGCTACTTAACGTTGTAACGTATAAACGTAACGAATACGACTATTACTATAGTTACGCTGCGTTTGCAAGAGACGTTTATTATACTCCGCACGCGCCTCGACATTCTTTAAATATCCTTTAGACCTCAAAGTAAACGTCCTTACTCGTTTAACTACACTTGACATTACATAAATCTAATAGATAAACAGATAGTTTGGATTCAGTCTGGTGGACCTTGGAATAGCACTTGGCTTACAAATTGTATCAACTTTTCAATATTGTACGTAATAGCTACCGCAGATATCTACGTATAAATTCAATACAAAGTTAATAAAAATGTACAAAACACATTTCTTTGCGGAAACGTCGAAAATAGCAAACGTTAAAGAATACATCTATCCGTATATCTGCACTAATGGTATTATTAAATTTGATCGAATCTTTTAAATGTTTCCAAATTTTCTAAATTTTATAATTCATTTTATACTTGGAACAGTGATAAAATTTCAATGGAAAAACCCCCGAAACGACCGTTACATAAACATCGTAGCCAGCCAAGCATAATATATGACGTACCTAACGACATATACTCGCCATCGTATCGTCACGAATACCTTGAATTTCGTGCAAGTCCGCAGAGATAATCGCAATCCTCCCGCTGTGTCGTCTCCGTTTCTCGTCTCCAGGCGTTTGTATACCTTCTCTGGTACGTGGAACGATCTCAATTAAATAAACTCTGTGTCAGCGTAGTCTCCTCGTTCATATAAAAGTTCCGCACAGTTAAGGTCAGTAGGTCGGCGTCGTGTCAAATGAAATATACGAATCCAGTCTGACCGAATTGCACGAAGGACGAAGCCGGCGGTTAATAATGCATGCGGCATACATAGTCTCTGTCTTTCCTTCCCTTTAGCCTGTAAATCTTGTCAATCGTCCACCTTGACGAGGCTATCATCATCCGTGACTAGGGTGCATAGATTTTCCCTCTTTCTCTGTTCTTTCTGTTTTATTACGTTTGTTTGCTGCGCGGCTTTTCCCTTTGATGTGCCATCGATTGGTATCGAATCGCGTCACCGCAACCAATCTATCTCGATGAAAGCCGCAGCCAGAGAGAACTAATTTTTCTCTTTTTTTCTTTTTTATTTTTTGCTTTTGCTTTTTGCTGACACTCAGTTGTCAGTTTTCATGGTCACTCTCGGGGAAATTGAATCTTTAAAGGCTGAAGGGCTACCGAGCGTTTTTGATGATCAAAAGAGTAACGGATGAAACGAAGTGTTTTTTTCTTTTGATTTTCGAGAGAACGGAGTAAATTACGTTGAGTAATTTTGTCGGTTAACAGCGGAATATCAGCTTTTAGCAGAACTTTGATCGTCGTCCAATCGAAAGTTGTTGAGTTGTGTAAAATAATCAATTTATAGATTTGCTAATCTAGTAATTCGTGAATCAGCGTTTATTTAATAAATATTGATCGTATAATGCAGAAAATCTTGTTTCATATAACAATTTAAGACAATATTATGGAAATTAAATAATTCCTCCATTCCTTCAGTTCATCGAAGAGAATTATGTTTAAGGATCACCAGTGATTATTCCTTCATAAGAAAAATAACGAATGTTGGTTATTTCGAGACAACGTTAGTCGAGTCAAATAATTTCTTCGTTACTTCAACTGATCACGAAAATTCGTATTTAGCAATTATCCTTCGCAAGAAAAATAACGATTGCCGATTTATGGATGATTTATGTCTACAAATTCTCAAATCAATCTTTTGCAATATATAAAACTTAAACGATACCGAATAAGTAAAAAATCAAATTTTATATAATTCAAGAAAAGAAGCCAGTTTCCATTTAGTAATCTATTTATCGTATCATTTTGATTTTTCATCGTTCATCGTTCATCGTTCGTTTGTGTATCTTCTTTTTAAAAAGCCGCGAAAATCTTCGCTCTTCGCTAACTAAAGAACAATTTCGCCCGACCTATGTCCATTTCCTCGAAACTGTTATTCCGAATGGTTGAACGTCCCAAACGATTTCGAAAGGAAACGCGGTGATTAAATCGCCAATTTGCGCTCCCTCGACGTGAATCGCGCGGAAGCCGGAAAATGATGTAACTGGGATTCCAGTACAGTCGTGATCTGTATGAAAAAGCGATTCGACATTGTGAATGAGGAACGCGACACGAAAAAGAGAAAAATGAAGGAAACGAAGTAAAAGAGAGGTCACAGAGAGATCATAAAAATTCTCGAGTCGTAATAATGCGTACACGCAATCAAGTTACATTACCATCCATAAGTATCTGAGCATCTGGTGCAATTTAATCGAAAGGTTAATATTTCTATTACATTTCCAACTTATGATAGAATAACGTTTCGTTGCTATTAATTTTTTACCTCTTGTCGCAGCTGGGATTTAATGAAACTGGAATAAGGAATATAACTGCGTCATTCGAGAATTCTATATTTATCTCTAATGAATCGTTGACACTTCATGGAATCAAGATAAATATTATTATTAGTGCGTCTAGATACAAATACTCTGGATAATCCAATATGTGTATCGATCGTGACTTGGCCGTTTTTATTCTATCCAATTATCGCGCATTCCATTAAATAAACGCTGATTCAAGAATTAGTAAATCAGTAAATCCATAAATTTAATAATCTCCATCTACCTTCGATCATTACTTTTTTATTTACACTAATTTGCATTAACTACTGTCTTTACAGCAGTTTTAATATCTTCTAACTGCGTGTGTATGTTGCTTCGGATAACAGATCAGGGACAATAATTAGATCGAAGATTTTCACTCGAGAGAAGCGTAGTTTGTATATTTTCATATATTTATTTATTTTATACGTTTAACTTAGCAACGTTCGTCGTATTTATGAACAGTAGCGTGCGTGAAACGAAGACAGATGAAATCCATCCGTCTCATGAATAGGAATTTCCATCGGTTTCCAACAGAAGGGTAAAAAAAAGTATCGGTAAAACCAACAAGGGAAGCTCTTTAAACTCGTGTCC
This sequence comes from Bombus impatiens, assembly GCF_000188095.3. Classification (NCBI taxonomy): domain Eukaryota; kingdom Metazoa; phylum Arthropoda; class Insecta; order Hymenoptera; family Apidae; genus Bombus; species Bombus impatiens. Next base: position 1,152,971 of record NT_176533.1, on the reverse strand, counting down.
GAGACATTATCGACGTGACGCTTCGCATATCGGTGAAACCGGTTGCAAGGTAACGTTCAACAACTTGTTGACAGGCCACCTACTACGTGCGCACCACCTCTTTATCCTATTATTTTCGGTCGAATGATGATAAACTCGTTTAACACGGTACCTGGGACCTCCAAATGTCAGGATCAAGTGTCTCGTACTTTTTGACTCCGTCTATTCATCTTTCACACAAAGAATTTACCTTTGAGAAATCTTTCTCGTAACTCTATTTCTAATATCATTAAATGTTTGTGCAGTTTCCTAGTTTTATGAATATGATACCACGAACGACTGGGAAAATTGTTTTACTCATCAAACGAACAGGGAGATCTGCATCCTAATTCGTTGAATATAATGACATCCTTGAAGATTTTACACGCATAGCGTGCAATTTTGTCACGTGCCTTCGTATCGCTAAATATCCATAATTTTCACGTGCATTCTTAGAATATGTCAGCAATTGCAGCAGATGTTTTAACGTAAATGTGCAATCTCTTCGATTGACTGTTCGATTATTTAACATCCATCTGCACATACTCTGTTTATCACCTCCTGCGTCTTCAAATACCTGATCGAACGTATATCTTTCAATGTTCGAAGTTTCAATCTGTTTGGATATTTGTAATACGCGATTGACATTCTGCTAAGACTATTTTTCTTGCTTTTACTTTGCTGTTAAATATCTTTCGGTATCTAAAGTACTGTGATCCAATATCTTTTGGACTGGGTTAGATACTTTGGGTATTTTGGAGAGACAGATACCTCTAGTAATAATTCCCATTAACAGATCGTGGATGTTCTTGCGTTCATAAAACATTTAAATGTAAGAAACACTACAAAGTGTAACACTGCGCATAATATGCAAAAATGTGTAAAATATTTAAGTACGAAATAAATACCTATCTATACGTTCTAGTTATATTCTATTATAAAGCATAAATTTGCATAAATATTTTTCGGGGATTTTCATTCCTCATGGGAATACCCTATTCGACTACGACAATATTTTTCCAGTATTTCCCTTACTTTGTAGCTTTCTAAACTAAAGCTTTATCTTCGAGATATCGCTCGTTGCATCCAATGCTGGTTCATCTTCTATTAAATCGCATTTATGTGGGACGTACCTCCATTTCGAAATATAAATGAAGATGTAGCTAGAGATTCGACAGGAGATACCTCGTTTTCGAGGCTAATTAAATCGCGAGCGGACTGGTCGTTCGATAAAACGGCTCGGTTGATCGAGCAACTGGAAATAGAACGTCGGAAAATTCTCACAGCTGATCCATAATGTATCGAAACCGAAGAATTCAAGCTAACAACCACTCTGATCTAAGTTTATACACCTGTATCGGTAAATTTACCTGAATAGAAAGAGACTCGATGGAATTAATTAATGCTTTCTGTCGAATCTTTCTCGGGTCATGAGAAAATCGTCGTTTCCGTTGTGATTACACTTATATGTACAGGATGTATATAATACAGATATAAAATACAGGATGCAAAATATATATAAAATACCCAAGACATAGTATTCCTTATGGTATAGATTTAACGAGCGATACTTTGGATTGCATCTCTTGAATCAGAAAAATATGAATTTACACAAATATCCACAATCCAGTTATAAGAGACGTGCAGTTTTATATTGTATGTTTTTGTAGAGGGGACACAATGCACAAAAACTTACGATGAATTTTACTAAAAACGAATATACATTTACCGTTTACTCGATTAGTGACTTGTTAAAATACAAAAAAAAAGAATATAATTTTAATATAGAAAATAATTAATCCTTTAAGTGGACCACGAAAAAGAACAGAATCTTACTACTTTTTATCCGTGATAAGTTACGACGATTTAAATGGATTTCCCAAGTCTATTACGATTTTCATGATTCAATGAACAAACCATGAATGTTTCCAAACTGATAACTACTATCTTCTTTACATCATGTGAAGACAGTTATCGTTCGAGACGAGTTGAATGATCTATAATCTATAACGAGATAATAATCGATGTATATAAAAATAAAATTCATCGGTTTGTTGTTAAATATTTAATTGTTTCTCGAGTATCGATTTTCCACTTCTGACCGAGCATCTTGTAATATTATATTTGAAATTTAATAATAATTATTATTATAGTAATATTATAATAATCTTAGTATCGTCGTATTATATTTGGAATTTAAAAATACCATTCAAAAATGGGGAACTTACGGAATATATAATATTCGAGATAAAGAAATAATTTCGTCTGAATTTAATCTGCACGTGTTATGTGTGAAACAAGTTCACGTGCAAATTATTCAATAATAATTGAAGCGTTAAAGAGCAAATGAATCGCGAACTGGCCGATTGAATACGTTCAATTTGCAGGGAAAACGTTCCCTTTCGAGTGGAGAGGTATTCTCATTTCGGTTTTAGATACAACAGGGGGTTTTATTGCCAGTCGTTCAACGTGCTCGACCGACCATCACCGTGTCTAGCACAGAACGCACAATGCACGGTATCTCAGCTGGATCGAAGCTCTTTTTCAATCGTTCGATCGCGACTCGAACAATACCGATACATCCGCGCAAATCGTACAGCAGAACGGAAACGTTTTGTTGAACTACGAGTAAGTACGAACCACACATGATCCACGGAGGTTCGAATTTTATTGCGTTTCTCACAATTAGGTGAATGGTAAAGTGACGCAACTGAAATCAATTTGGAAGAATTAATGAAATTTGAAGGACCAATTGAACCTAATTATCGAGTAATGAAACTGGAGATCTCTTATATGGGATTGCTTTTAATTATTGTGCTTTGCTTTGAAAAGAATGAAAGGAATCTTCTTAGAATTGGTTACATTAAATCGATTTTTATGTAAAAGAAAACAACATAAAATTTAGATAATTAGTTAGTAGAAAAATTAATTAAGCAATGATAAGATAATTATTAGAGTCGTCTGTAATTGAATCGATAGTAATAAGTAGTTGCAACTGATCACTTTACTAGTCTCCAGACTAACAAAGTATACATGGAATTTATAATATTTTTCCAGCCGGTCTAAACTAGAACTTGGCGATAATAGAAGTACTTAAAAAGGTCGGCAAGATAAAAGACAACTCATTGATTTTTGGGATAGCTCCAAATTGTAGGGAGACCGTTCCATAATCCACTTTGGCGAACGAAAGAGATTAGGGTTCACAAAGAGAGGTGGACGCTCTTTGTTTTGTTGCGCAAAAACCTGAATCTAAAGCGTGACGTCGTAGCTAGGGGAACAAAAGAGCATCTGTGTTTTTCGTTTCATGCGATTCTGAATCCCGACCAGCATCAATTTCATTTAAGAAATTGAATTATGCAATTCGGTTAAATACTTCAACATTGACACATTAGATCTAAAAATCCTTGTCCCAACAACAATAAATAATAACAACAATAAAGAATAAAGATTTAGGTAGAATCTTTCTAACACTCGGCTGTTTCTTTCTCCATTAAATAATATTTAATACATAATTCATTTTTTTACGATAACAATTCTCTTAATGTTAAAGCCCGTAATTAAGTAACTTCGTACAATTTCCAATGTTCCATTCCAATTCGTCACAAATGTAAAATATAGAACTGACGAAATAAATACTACAAAATGAATTACCATATCAGCAAACTGTTACGATCACCTATGACCTATGCGATCTACGAAAACCAGTTCAACTAATATTTCAATGTTTCAAAACGAACGATCTAGAAATTTTAATAATTCCAGAAATTAGTTTCCCCTAAGGAATTCGCTTGCTTAACGTTTAATTAGTCCTGTATAAATAGATAGAACCTCCGGCAAACCTCGTCATCATGCTCGAATAGTTTTCCCTCGTTGCATTAAATCGTCCATAACGATGTAATATTAAATAAATGTTTGGGAAAATCCCAGCGACGTTTACACTTACGCGAATATCGTGTGCGTTCACGGATAGATTTCAGAAGGCAGCCAAGCGAAATCTTGAAACGAAAGAGTAAGAATCGAACGCAGTGGGGCATGGGCGTTATAAAATAAGTGTATTATCACGTAAACGGATATGCCACGGAACCGTTACGATAACTCGTATATCGAAGATATATGCGTATACCGAGCACACCTTGAAAGGTAACTAGTGCGTTCGCGTTTCCCTCCAGACGAACATCTTTACGAGCATGTATCGTTTTTATCCCCTTTTTCTCCATATTATATATTTTATGAACCCCATTAACGATGGTAAAATTGCGGCTTCCGTTACGACATTGAGATCTTTGAAAACGCATATAAAGTACATATATACATATATATATGGATCCTTGTATATATATAATCTTTATTTTCGCTTGCCTTTTGGCTTCCCGGTGATCTCCGGTTTACATTGTACAAATATACACACGAGTATAGTAATAATCCAACAGTAATAATAACTGTGCTTAAAATTTCAGGTCTATGACTGGATAACAAACTAGCTGAATGTAGCTCTATAATATAACACTTTGCATCGCCTGTTCGCGTATAAAGAAGTATACTGGAGTTATAGGAACAGTATCGAATGGCTGATAAAGCTTATAAAGCTTGCTGAGCAATTAATCGAGAGAAGCTGTGACCTTTTTACGATGTAAGGAGACACTTTTTTTTTTATTGTGTTTACGCAATATCCGATATTAGTGGTCATTGGGGTTTTTTTTTATTTTTTAAGGAGAATTAATTAATTTGTTATTTTTTGGACAGAGTTAATCAATGGGAGTTATCCCGTGTATAACAAATAAATAAGTAAATTTCACTTTAATATTCTCGATACGTTTGAAAGTTGGCTTTTCTAAATACATATTTAGACAATGTTTATTCGATAACTTTGAAAATGTTGAATAAGTTGTCAGGTAAAATTAGATAAAATTGCAGCAGGAAATTTAGATTTCTATCTCGGGGCGATTGTAGAAGCTTTTCCGACTTTCGATATCTGATTTTCTCTAGTTTCATCTCTTTTGATACTTGATAGTTATAGATATAATAACTCTCGACCTACTTGGAGCAACATGGAAAAATCGATCGTTCTAAATTGTAATTTTGAAACTGGTCCGAGAATAATTCCTTTTTTATATAGATCCATAGATGCGCGGAAAATAAAAATATTCAATATATCTTCGTGTGACTATATAAACGAGGATAAAATTTTTACCGATTATGAATTATTCCATCATTCGTCCAAAGAAATCTAAGTCCAATTCTATCTTTTCTACAATTAAATATTCCTATTATTATTACTCTTATTCTTTATTTCCATTAGAAGCTCAGGTAATAAGCTGATTACAAATATAAATAAGAAAGTAATAATATTACAAAAGTGTATAAGCAGATATACAGAGTGTACCAATTTTGTATAGCTATACATTGCCAGTATATTCTACAGCTCACAGTATAAACATTTTCTTATTAACGCAAGATTAGCAGCGACAAAAAATTAAGTTTATTACCCTTTGAAGTTTTCGTTTATTACTCTTTCAAGTTGGCGTCGTAGAAATATTACGATACCGATCTGACTACTATTACTGCTAGATGTAAATATTCCTGATCTATTTGTACCGTAGTACTTTGTACCGTAGTAACGCGCGTCCGTTACCGTTCGTTTCGTATGTCATTTCCTTGTGACAACACTTTAACAATGCTTTCAACAACATGCATATGTTTATATGACATTTTTTTCTTATCTTGACAACATTTGGTTGGAAAGAACACCCGGTATTAGTAACAATATTTCTTCGATTCAGCGTTGGTTCGTACTATCCTTCTGCGATTAAATATTCTAAATAGTAAATTCTTAATTTCCTTTTCAAAACCTGTCTCTTTTGATAAATCTTAATCTGTTGCTATTTTATTAAAAATATTTAATATATATATATATATATATATATATATTAATCTAGATATTGCTATCTCTATAAATTGAAATACTTCTTGACTTCTTGGAGCTTCTCAAGTTCCATTTCGATAATCTTAATTTTCAAAAGTATCGAAAATTAACATCTATTTATATAATTCTGTTTCCACGAAGCCTTGACTTCCTTTCAAAGTTCAGTGGATTCAATGTTCGATTAATTCTCTCACTAGACATACGGTACGTGCTAATTTTATGAACGGACCGTCAGATCTGCGAAATAATTTCTCCGTCGAGAATTTCCTGAAACAAAATAACAAACAAGGGGAAGGATCGAACGAAAAAAAAGAAAAGGAAAGAATCGGCCATGAACACGATATAGTAGCGAGAAATTGTTTTGGCGCGATCGCGGGTTCTCTCCCGCAGTATTCGCGCGTTCGTTTCGTTTCCTTGCCACTAACTGAAGCGAATACACGCGAAGCAAGGTAGGAGATCCAGTTATACGCGGGCTGTGTTAAAGATACGCTCTGTAAGCAGAAACATAATCGCAAAGAGGCGAGGTATTACTGTTACAAAAGTTAAGGTCGCTATAAAACACGGCAGAACGAACGTTACGTAACATCGTATTTAGAAACTGGAAACCTCGTAGATTTTCAAAAGAACACCATCGTCTTATCGTTATTTCTATTAGAAAAAAATTATATCACCTTTAAAAAAAGAAAAAAGATTCGCAGATTACTTTCATGACAAATGTCGTATCCGATATTTTGTGAAATTAATGAAATTGATCATTTATAAGATTCTTTATAATTTGTGAGATGAACGAATATAAGATATTCTACGTTTGAAGCAACACAAAAATTAAAAGACTGTACTCTACGATATTATTTAAAAATTCACCGTACCTTGTAACTTTTAAACAGCTTCTTTATACGTACACAAATGCTTATTAAAGATATTCTCTTTGCGTATAAACCAACCATTAAGAAAGTCTTATTTATCTAGAAATAAAAAACCAGAATTTTCTTCTAAACCTTCCAACACCGCGATGACTTTCAAAAGAATCTAAATAAGAGTCAATTATACCGCAACGTCACCCTGTGAAAATATTCGCAAAGAAAGTTCACAGTTTCGATCCATTAGCAATATAAACCCATTAAAAAATTAGTAACGCACACGATGTTAAATCTGTTGATATTTTTCCTTTCGCGGTGCAAACTGCGCCTTGGTATCTCGGATTACCTCTGAATTAGCTTGCTATATCGTAATAACGATCTCGTTAGAGCTCGTCTCCTCCGTTTACTACATGTTCAACCCTCCCTATATTAAATTCGAATACGATATTAGCCTGTGCACCTGCACTTTTCCAAGCATTTCGTGCGCTTTTTTCTCCTTTTTCCTTTCTTTTCCTTTTTCATTACATGCAACGAAGAAACGTAGATTAAACCCTTCGTAGATTAGACTTCGACATTAGACTTTGCACGTGAATTTTCCAACCGTTTCACGGGTGTATTTCTCTCTTTTCTCTTCTTATTACTTGTTCTTTTTCAACGCAAAAATGACAAAAACGATAAAATTGCAGATGTCTTGGCAAAAGGTTTACCTCGCTGTTGGACTGTTCGGTGTTCTGTTGTTGCTGACGAATGCAGACAACAGCGTGCACATTCTGTCAAAGTATCAGCAATTAGTCACCTCGACCGCTCTGAACTGGCTTCCCCGTGCTTACTACGATTCATCCAAGGAAATAGTCATCGGCGGTTTTGCGATCGAAGAATCGGAAGGTACGTGCAACCAGACGAGAGAACTTAACAAAATATGGTCCTTTCTCTGGCAAGGTCGACCAGAAATTTTACGTTCAACGAAACTTTAATTTTATTCCCCGATCATCCTCATCGCTTTCTCTTTTTTAATTTAGTCTCGCTAAGCCACGCGTAGAAATACTTAAACGCACAGGACAGAAATTGATTTTTGGACCTTTTTCTTCGCCAGAAAGAAACCAAGTTAATGAGATGCACGATTTAGTCAACAACTTCTTTAAAACTAACTTTCGTCAGTTTATTTGATACGATAAATGATATAAAGTAAATTTCAAGACTTCTAACACACTTGTCTCTCTATTCGTCCCTTTTGCTTTTCTTTGACTGTCGATGAAAATACTTTTATGCCGATTCCGAATTACATTACTTCAATTACAACATACCACCGCGTACGTACAAAATGTCACAATGTTAAATTCTTGTGTTAATTTGAAACGAACTGAGACGATTTTAATTGTTATGCATGATGCAATGAGATGCAACGTGTGTTAACTTTTATCCAGTCTTTTCAGATCATTCCTCCTCAATTATGTACTAAGAATGAAATGACTAACGTATCGATCACCATGATTCCACCCAAATTAATTTGAAAAGCGAATATTTACAACTTACGTCGCATCTTCTTTTTTAATTGAGCGGTCTCTCCTCAGAAAACGTCTAAGCAAACATAAAACACCATCTAGCTTAATCATCCCCAGGCATCTAATGAGGCTATTGTACACCAGAGCAACGCATCACTCATACTCGGAAACCGAGGCCAGTTACATTCTCGTGTTAATTTCCCGTCGCCGCTAATTGTCGCTAAGCATCGTCTCGACATCATCTTCAAAAGGCTCATGAACGAACTTTTCTCGCCTACGTACCTGGCGCAGACGGTTTATCCCTTAACAATACAAATATACAATTGTCTGCACTTACATTTTCATCTTCTCGTCTACCCTGACTAGTCTGGCCTACCCTCTACTACCCTCTGTCTGTTTATTCGCGATAAGAATACAGTGGCTCATGAAAGTACTTGACACTCATCATAGACAGTTTTTATGTATACATAATACAGCATATATTATGAAGCATTTTGAAATACCATTAGCACTGTAATTATGGTTTAAACAATCCATAAATAAGTTTTCGTTCGCTTTTTAACACGTTACTTACATCTATATTGCAATGTTTCCAATATAATTTTTGCAGCTTGTATACTAAGTTTTATATAGAAATATAAAATATTTTAAATTAGGAAAAGGTATTTTTTTGAAAGTGATTATTAGTAATATTTAATAAATAATAATATAAATAATAAAATATTTTTTACACTAAGATACTATAAATTGTTTATTAAATGCATTGCTCTCTCCTAATCTTCTTCGTTGTACTGATTTAAAAAACAAGACTAAAGCCAGTAATCAAAATTAAGAAAAGTACCTAAACCGCGTAATTGCCCGTATTCGCCCCTTTAAATATATGTTCCAAAAACAGGTTCTTACGAGTGTCGGGATACTTTCGTCAGCTACTGTACCATACCGTAGATGTATTCTATATTCATTATATTCATTATTTTTTTTTATGTTCATTTTTTTCTCACAGACAACTCGTTCAACAATCAAGCGGAGAAATCGGAGAGAAGAAGGCCCCTGTACGTATGCAGAGTACTGCACACGGCCGTCTGGGTGGCTGGCAGTCAGAAGGGTGACGAGCAACGATGCACAGTGACGATTCACGGTAACGTGCAGTCGTACGACAAATACGACCTGTTAGAAAATGTGGACAGTGCTGCCCGCGTCAACTGGGAGCACTGGGACAAATACAAGAACACACCGGTTGGTGCCGTGGCCATGGAGAAGATGTTCATTGCGCGTCATCCCGCGAAAACTGACAAAAATGCCTCATCGCCGAGATACACCCATTATATCGGCACCTTGAATAAACGTATTCTTGGGAGTATCAGCTACGTGAAAGACGTAAGTAATTGCTCCGCGATTTACACTGAAAGAGCGGGGTGGGATCTACAGGGTGTTAATTCTCTCCCTTGGATCTAGTAAGAGCGACGCTTACTAAAGAGCGTAACGCTCGTAAGCTGGATTGCAAGGTGGTTGGTTAATGCAGGGTGGGAGATTAAACCGACGGGAAGGAGGAAGCGAAGGGTGCTCCTTCAACTGTGAGGTTGCGGTTGACAGGCGGTTGGGGGTGGTCTTTTTCTGTTGAAATGACGGATGATGGGGAAGACGAGTTTTAGGATTTGCGGTGAATTAATCTTCTCATATACGTATGTATGTATGTCTCGTGTATTTATGTGGGAACGGTTTTTCATCGTATGTTAAAATACAACGTGAACTTGTCAATTTCTAGATGGTATGATTCTTTAATATTATATTAATGGTACCGTGGGTGAATATTTGAAAATAATATAATTATGTTTTTAAATTGTATAATTGGAATTGAAAATAAAATACGTAAGATTGAAAGTACTTGAGAAGAATATAGGGAATATAATTCTTGCGAATATTGGAAGCTAATATGAGAATTATAATTGACGTAGTTATTCAAAGCACATATTTGTTGATAGGAATTTATTAAATACAGGAAAATCGAGTCACGATCACACAAGGATATAAAAATAAAACCGAACTTTCGAGTAGAGTCTTTAATTTAAATCTTTCTCGAGCGAATGTTCACCCCTGGTACCGATTAATAGTTAAGAATCAATATTGTATTAACGCGATATTCCATTTGCAATTTCTTTCAGTCAATTTATAGTACTGCATTATGCTTTTTGATATTATGGACGTGAGAAGGAACCTCAAGGATTTTTTTTCAATTTAATGATCAAATAATCCATATAATTCACACATAAAAATTTCTAAAAGTTATGCACGAAGGGATTAATGCGGATGTTGGAGAAAGTAGTCGATGAAATTTTAATCGGAGTTTGCGTGATTGGACGATGAATGGAATGACTTCGTTCATCGACTATTTAATTAATTGGTACATTGTTTAGATAAGGAGAACTCTATTTTGCCAGTAGTTGATCTTAGATTAACTACGCGTAACTTGCAATGAGTATTTCTTTTTCGAAATATGAACCAAGTGTATCTCAAATATTGAAATTTATTATTTTCAGAATTCTTCGCATAACGTTGTGGAAGGTATTATTTCTTCGAAATAGAAGTTAAGCTAGTTTCAATATTTGAACAAATCGATCGTTGATTTATATTTTATTCTATCTTGCAGAAAATAAATACGATTTCAGAGCAGCAGTAACTAGTAGCAATATTCTTATTCCTTCTAACAAGAACTCGAATATGTTCTCAGAATTAAAACCGACCAAATATTGGATTTTATTTTAATCCATGTTTCAATTAATACTTTTAAAGTATCTTAGGAAACCAATAACCCGCTGCGCTTTTATCTTTCTTAATAGGGTCACGGTACTATTAATAAAACATTATGACCTTTTTCCATTAGGATGGTACCGAAGAAACCGCGAAGGATGGCGATGTGCTAGTCGAGACGGAACCGACCTCCTACGATTTGGAAAACGTTAAATTGAATTGGCCTAAAATGCGAGTGGTTAATCGTACATCCCTTGAACTTGACAACGCGACTATCGTTAATGATGGAACGGAAAATGCGACAATAGCGAAAGCTTTTGGTTACAAGTACAAATATTCCATTTACTGGGGTCAAGGCCATGCCATACTAAAAGGCTTAAACACATCAATTAAATTGACGAACGGTACGGCTTTGTCGAATATAATGTGGGGCACAAAGGAAACTAGCAATAATACCGACATATACACGTAAGCATATTTTCCATATAGTTTGAAATCAGTTAACGCATAGTGTGTGGAAAGTCAGATGTATTAAATTTTTATAGGATTTATAATTCATATTTCGAACGATATCCGATCATTTATTATCAGAAAAAATATCTTACTGACATAATTTATCGTTATTTTGCTTATCGATTGAATGGCATTAATTGATACTTGAAAATTTCTGAAAAATGTTGAAAAGATAATTCCATTTATAGTAGATTCTTATGTTTTAAGTCGTTATTTTGTCGCAGTAAAATTATTATATAAATCTATATAAATATGTATATACAGAGAAAGCTAATTGTAGCGATATTATATGGAATATGAAAAAACGCTGTATCTTTTTTCTAAATTTTTCATCTTTTCTTTTCAACAACATTTACAATTGCAATCTGTCTAAGTAAAAGAGAGATGGAGAGAGTATGATATATTAATGTATCAAATATTACAATACACTAAACAAAATTGTTAAATGATTTTTTATATTGCACAGAAATGAGATATTAAGCAGTACATATAAAATATAATATCCAATCCAACAATATGTTATAACTATGTTATAACATTTGAAACAATCTTACAATCGTTGTGTCCAAGTCTCCAATAATACTAATACGCTACTTTTTTAAAACAGGGTAAAAATTAATCTCCTGCCCGGTACAGGAATAAATGTGAGTCTGGTAGCGAACTACACCTCCATGGAGGTACCCTATTCCGGAAAATTAATTTCCCATTACGAGGATGGAGAGACGAGGTCTCGCCAGATAAGCGGCATTCGCGCCGAAGAGAGCATGTTCGATGTAAAACCCATATTCGGACCCATTTACTTCCTTGCCAATTATAGTCTAGTTCCTACCACCACCATACCACCTACCACGGAACCGAGCACCACCGCAACCCCGCAGAACGTAAGCAACGACGTTCGACAGGACTACGGTACGGAAGAGAGCGAGCATCATGACGAGAACATGATCATACCACGGAAGAAATCGGATCTGTCTAACATGCAGAGCGATGACGGTGGACCGTTGTCGCTGAAGAACAAGGTAGAGGTGACGTACTCCGGAGCGTCGTCTCTTCTTAGATTAAACGTAGGATTGCCTTTATTAATTTCGTTACTGACGGTGGTCAATAAAATTACGTGAAAAGATCGATGATTCCGAGAGTATCCTAAGCCCTAAGTTGCAATAGTAATATATTCGTAGAGGAAAAAAAAATAATGTCCAGAGATTATCACAAAACGCAGACTAAAAAAAAAATCGTAAAAAAAAGACAAAAATGGAAATAGCGAAAAAAAGGTAAAAAAAAAATAGATGAATTGAATACAAATACACACAAGATGTTGCTGTAATTTCGTACATATAGCAGAGTATGTAACGAAATAAAAAAAGCTACCTTGATTATAAATCGCTGATCAAGTCAGACCGCGATGTCAACGCTGACATAATGCTTGCCTTTCGAAGATGAATAAAAAAAATACTTCATATTTAATATATATATATATATATATACATAAAAAATATATATATATACACGTTTAGGATAGCAAATGAAAGGGATACCTTAAGCGATGAGCTAGTCTCACGACGAATGTTAAGTAAGTACAAGCGATCGCCAGCCAACATATGGACATGTTAACAACAGCCTGTGGATCGTTAACATTTACCTCTATATTGTTGAATTAATTGATGAATGTGTAAACTAACGACATTCCGTCTTTAAACTAATCTTCGCTGTGAATCGATTTTCCAGCTAAACTATTTTATGCCTTCGCAAAAGTGCACGTTCTAGGATCTTCTTCTAGAAAAGTCTTTGAAAACAAGCTTTGAATGGGAAAATAGAGAGTAAACACATGAGATACAGAAAGGATGATACCCTTTTCTTTGAGAATCGTGTTCAAAGAGAGTTTAGAATTACTGCAGGTATTATTCTCGGGCAACTATATATACATATATATATAAATATATGTATAGTTTCTGAAAAATTGGGAGAAATAACGACGAGTAAACGAGTGGGAAATTGAAGGTAAAAATGATGAAGAAAAAAATGATTACGGAGGGACAAAGATTCGCGAGTTAACGCAATTACAATATATATTTTTGAGATTGCAGTATAATTTTAGACAATTGTAAGATTTATAAAGGTGTAGCGAGTAAGAATATGTAGAGTACAGGTGGATGGGTACCTGTATTTTTTCAACGATGTTTCAATATCATTTGTCTGACTGATGTAAAGCTTCGAGGAGCCCTTAGATAAAATGAAATAGTAGGAGGATTGCTACATAATAAAAATATTGAAAGAAGTGCACGTTATTTGAGAATGGGTATAGTAGGTTAGTAGGTTTCAATTATTATATTATTGAAGGTAATTTGTTTCCAATTCTGTAAAAATAATACAATATTTTGTGTACCCATCTGTCTCATGTAAAGTGATAGGGCTTGCAGATTCCTAGAAAATAATTATTAATGGAAATTGTAATAACAAAGGAATGCAGTATTTTAATTTGTATAGATACGTTAATAATTTGTAAGGTACATTTGTTTAATAAGCGAGACGAGAAATATGGACTTATAACGTAATAACTACGTTTAATTTTAAACGTCTTTATGTTGAAAATTCAGGAAAAATAATTATATATGCCGTTCGTTCTCTTTTTTTCTTTCGACGATATTTTCTTGATACATTTGTATATGTATATAACGTAATTTCTATACTCTCATTAGGTATAATTGTTACGAACTTATTTAATCATTTATAATTTTTTCTAACAGTGGTAAATAACATCGTACGAATTATCCATATTTTATTACATTATAGCACTAACGGAAAAAATGTAAGAAGGAAACATTCATTTCGAACACGAACACATTGTCCATGAGTTTATAATAACATTAACCGAAGTAAGCCTAATCACAATATTGTGATATTCAGTAAAAATTTTATGTAGATGTAAAGGAATGTGACATATTCTGTTAAATAATTTGTTAATTATTATAGAAAGCAATAATTTGTTGCGAGATTGGGACATGTGAATTTTAGAATGTTGCGTGTTTAAATGAAGCAGAAGAAAAAAAAAGTAGGTAGAAAGTAATGCAAGATAATGATATCTAATACTGTCAGCAATATTTTCTCATTGTGAATAAAGTGATGCGATGGACGTGGCCCAAAGTAAATGGATAGTATGTTTTCAAGATAAAAATTGATGAAAGATACAAATGATAATAGGGATATCTCTATATTTGGAAGAAAAGAAATTACCGCTTATTTTTTAGTTGCTTCTTCATATTTCTGTACGCCTTTGAGAAAATGTTAATAAAAACTCCAATGTAAAAATGACTGCATTTAGCAATACCCAGGACAACCCAGTTTTTTAGAAATATGTGCATTGCACCGATACATTATTTATAAATTATTATGATATAAATTATTATGTAAAAACAAATGTAGTTTCTTTCCCCCTTATTCTCCTTCTCTATGCATAAGCGCACACATGTGAAAAATATTTCGTGTGCTACAAAATGTATCTACATTGTCTTATTACTACATTATTCTTTCCTTTAACGATATTACCTTACTGTACACCCCCACCCCTGTGTATAATAAAAATTCTCATTAAAGTTAAAAACCATTTAAATATCTGATTGTTTTCCACTATTTCATTTTCTAATTCCGATAAGGAAGTATAAATAGATTGATAATGTTGATATAATTTTATCTTCAAATTTTATAATCACAAAAATATTATTAAAATATTCCAGAATCTTTTAGAAATTATATAAGGTATAATAAATATAAAGGCACATTTAAGGTATTGCACAACTACATTGAAAACTATGAGAGCCATGTATGAAAAACACTTACCAAGAACCCCATACTGTTGTGGAGTAAGTCTTACATCAGCATCTGGACCTCCTGGAACAGAAGATATAAGTGATACTCGATCACTTATATGACTTTTGCTGCTAGCTTCACTTTTTCTTGCCCATGATGCTTGCGATAATACATCTACAAATAAGACATAAATATCATAAGATTTTGTTATAGCATTAATAAAGTTTACATTATATGTTTATCATTATTTCTTTAATGTCTACTTATAAAATTATATGCTATTGTAATAAATTACCAAAATTAGAGTTCTTTGCAGCAGTAAATCTTTGTTTTAGCTCCCTTAGGGTTCTTCTTGAAGGACGAGGACGTCGTCTACGTCTCTTTAAAAACTGTGCTAGTCCTCCTAATAGTAATGATCCTCCAGTAAGACAAATAATAAAAATCTACAAGAAAAAAAGGAAAATATCAGAATAAAATTGATTACTCCATTATAAACTAATATCATACAAATTTTGTATACAAATATTTATCATATTACTAAGAGTAATAAAATAATTAAAACAGTATAAAATATCATTCCGTAAATATTATATAATATAGAAATTATAGAATGTAAATATATTTATTCTAACCTCAAAAAGAGATACTTGCTTTTTGAGTTCTAGATAAATTTATTGATGGCAGTGAAATTACATAACGTTTACACAATGCACCTAAAAACTGGTGCGCGTTAAAAATGGACATTGCAAGTATCTTTGTTATAAACAATATAAATGGATATTTTTACACGGCTTAAACCAACAGATAAACATTAGATTCGAGAGAAACACTGCATTGAAGAACATTCGTTTGTGCGGTAAATATTCAAAGTATAAGCTATTACTATATTGATATAAGACGTGCGATAACGTGGGTTTAAATCTGCTCGCGCATTTATTGAATTATCGTTCGTTGTAAACACAAATTAATAAAACTAGTGTAAACACTGCAATAGCAACTTAAAACTACTAGTAATTTCGAATTTTTAAAATTGGAGGAAATCTAATTTTTGTACTTTTGTATATACGAGGTAAAGTTTGTATAATAAAAAGATATTATGCGTTCGTAATTGAAAAATAAAAATTATTACGAAATTCTAGGTAATATTCTTATATTTTCTTTAATGGATTTTTTAACATTATTAAAATATCCACATTCTTTAATATGAAAAACTTTATTACTATTAATAGCTATGTTTATATACAATATGTAGAAAATAGTTCGTGCTTTTATTATTTGAATGCATTTATACACTTTTCACAATGTAAACAAAATACTGTATAAAAATAAGTTTTTCATTTCATATCATCCCAATCACAAAATTCGAAGTCTTCGTCATTTAAATCAAGTAATTCTTTAAGCTCTTCAGTTGTGGAAAATTGACTTTGTGATGTATTTTTTGTTACATTCTCGTTACTGTGTACTATTTTTTGTGAGTTATCCATAAAACTATCTAAGGTTTTTTGTTCTGAACTGAATGCTTGTACAGTGACATCAATATCTTTTAGAGAAAAATTTTGATCAAGTCCAACCTCGTTCAATACATTCATCTTTTTTTGAATTAACGGCCATAAATAATCGTCTGCTGTTTGTTTTGCAACCAAATATTGAATGATAACACTATTATCTTGACCAATTCTGTGTACCCTATCTTCAGCTTGGCACAATATCTATAATAAAACAGATTATATTAAATGAATCTGATTTTAAGTAATTATGATTTCAAGAAATAAAATAAATGATAAATACTCCAGGATTCCAAAATAGTTCTGCAAAAACTACAAGTTTCGCAGATGTTAATGTAATTCCGGCGTTTGCTGCTGTGATTGATAATACTGCTACCGTGCAATCGTCACAGTTTTGAAATTGGTCGATTTGATATTTTCTGCGTTCTGGATTTGTTTTTCCATCAATTCTAATATATCTAAAACGCATAAATAAGTTTTGAATAAATAAAAATTTTATCTTTATACACTAGTGTATGCAGACAGTATAATTACTTTATATCCATAGATTCTGCAACATCACAAATAGCATCCATAACATTTTGATGATGGGCAAATATAATGAACTTTTGTTTATTCATGAACAGCTTGGAAATATAATCACTGAAATAATATTATACATATTAGACAATATTCATTACTATACTAAATAGTTTTATTATATAAAATTGTATTTGTAACTTTAGTGATTATTTACTAAATAAAAATGTTATTTATATATACCATATAGCCTTTTGTTTAGCAACACCAGATTCATTATAGTAGTGCAAAAGAGTACGATGTTTTTCCATACCATTCAGAACCTCTCGCTCTAGTTTCTTGGAAATTTCTACCATTTCTTTAGTACCAACTTTTATTAAGCCTGGATCTAGTATAATAACTTCTCTAAAATTTTTTTAGTAAAATAAACATTTATATTTGTACAAATTCAAATGTACAAATGTACTATCTTATGTACTGCTTATGTACTATCCAAATAATCTGATATAAGTATACTTATCCTTCACCTTTTTTTTGCCGGTAATTGATTTAAAACATCATTTTTTAATCTTCGAATTACGCAAGTGCGTCTTAATAATAACTGCAATTCTTGCATGTTTGACGATCCACTAAAGTCCCATCCATATGAAGTTTTTTCTCCTGCACAATACCGAATTCCATATTCTTGATATCTATGTAAAAATAATACTTGTTTACTCATATATAAATTACATATAACGAACATTTTACATTACCCCATAAAATTTGGCATTATAAGATTTATTTGAGAATATAATTCCATGGGTCTTGATAAAGCAGGTGTCCCAGATAGCAAAACAACGTGACGTGCTTGCAAGACTACACATTGTGCAGCGTTAAATCTCGCAGTTTTAAGACTTTTCAATGCATGAGACTCATCCTATACATAAATTTATTTATTCCTGTTATATATATATTCCTATTTATATTTAATCAATATATTGTTTTTTAACATACCAAAATAACAAAACCAAAAATTTGGCGTTCAAACGTGTCCATCGCTCGGACTAGAAGATCATATGTTGTAATAACGATTTTACTACTATCAATACAGTCTTTGGTATTTGCAAATTGGTGAATGTAATGAGCAGGTACAGATGGCAAAAATGTATATATTGCTTCTGCCCATTGATACCTAAATTTTTCAAAATCATTTTTACTATTTGCTTTAATACAATGAAATATATCTATCTAGCATATTCTTCATTGTCAAACCTGACTGAAGCGGGTGTAACAATAAGGAGGGGCCAATTCTTTCTAAAATAATGCGCAATGCCTAGTGCTTGAATGGTCTTTCCTAAACCCATATCATCAGCAATCATACAACGACCACCTTTAGATATTCCATAGCTGAAAATAATAAATTTAATTCTATCCTATTTTAAATTTAAAAACACATGTAAATCATGTAGTTATACCAAACTCCTTCTCGTTGAAAGGGCATTAAATTCCCTACTAACTGAGGATCAATGTCTAATAGATCAATATTTTCAGTATTCATTGAGGTGTCATTTTTCCTGAAAATCTAAAAATATTTCAAATGTATATACATACACATACACACACAAAATACAATATATTATTCCTCAATATAATACCTGAAGGACTGGTTTTGGTAATCCTGTAATTTGTATATCAGATTTGAAATTAATAACCTTTTCTATTACTGTTTCATAGTCTTTTAAAAGAAAATTCCATTGTTTAGTTTTCATATCTAAAATAAAAATATGATATATAACAGGTACCGTTATTTATATATTCTATGTTTAGTAATTAAAATTTATTTATTTATGTTAAATTTAAGAATATACTACTCTTATATTACCATATGATCTGCTTGAAACTTTCTTTATTGCCTCAACAAGTGGAGGAAAATATGATGAAGTTTCTAATACAAATCTTTCATCAGTTAACATGTAACATTTTGCTGTAATGCAAGATTTCTGACCAAAAAAATTCTTTGTTGACATAGGATTAAATCGTTCATTTTGTTTATTAAGTTTTCCACTATGCTTGAAGCAATTGTTCTCAGATTTTGCTTTATAGTCAACATATTTTGATGACGAACCATGTCCAAAAACTTTTGGGCTATTGTGTGATTTATTTTCATTAGTTATGATACTACTATTAGCAGAAGTAATCCTATTTCTTGTATTTGCATTAGGGATTAATGAACTGTTTTTCAATTGAGATTCCTTTCTACGTTGTAAAGCTAACAAACGCTTTTTTTCTATTTCTTCTTGGGAATAACTCATGCTTATAATATAAACTTTATTAAAAAGCTTGTATGATAAAAAAATGTTGATTTTTGTAGTATATACAAACCTGATATATATATATATATAAACGCTTTTTCTTATAAATCGTACACATTCAATATAGTTTTAAAAATAAATGATAATACTGATAATTTCCCATTTTCTTTTATTTCACAATTTAAATTATGTTATCCTGTCATCTTATTCTGCATAATACAGCTTTCACAGTTTGTACAAGATATATAAAAAATATTAATACGTATTTGACGTATTTGATAATTACGTAGTTAGAATTTAAGTCGATTTAAAGTTTGAACACAATTTGTTTACGTAATTTAAGGAAAAATATTTGTCAGTAGTTAACCTGAGTAAATCATCATAAAGAGCGGATATAAACAAAACCATACTCATATACCAAAAGCATAG
Organism: Bombus impatiens; assembly: GCF_000188095.3. NCBI lineage: Eukaryota > Metazoa > Arthropoda > Insecta > Hymenoptera > Apidae > Bombus > Bombus impatiens. The sequence goes on along the minus strand of NT_176533.1, from coordinate 1,132,856 downwards.
AAGAAATTGTCCAGAAATTGAGCCGTAAAAAGTCGTCATGGAAGACGAAAAGGTTCAGTTCTGCGCATGCGTGTCATGGTATGAATGTCTCAGACAGAGACAGAGATACTCTACTCATTTCTGTCTATCTCGCAAAAAAGAGAACTTTATTATCTTTCATGTTGGTTTTTCATGACTCAATTTTCGGATGCTTTTCCCTAACGAGTAACAAAATCTGTTTATATGACCGTGAATAATACCACAATAAATGAGATCTATACATAAAATTGATCAATATAATTTAACTTAAAAAGCTCAAACTTAGAGAAATAACTTCCTATTTATAATATTTCAAAATTACGAAGCCTAGTATCCCCTAGATTTTGACCACGTGGTTTTATTTATCTTTCCTGATTTGTCTCGCTGATTAAAACACGATCATATAAACAGGTTTCGAAACTCGCTAGAGAAAATCGTCCAAAAATTGAATCGTGTCTAATTATGAAAAATCAACATGGATGATCAACGAAGTTCGCGTTCTTGCGAGACAGACGAAGATGAGCTAAAAGTCTCCATCTCTGTCTGAGACATTGAGAACATATCACACATGCGCAAAATGAGAACCTTCTTGTCTTCCATGTTGATTTTTCACAACTAGTCAAAACTCAATTTTTGTACTGTTTTCCCTAGGCTTCGGTATATGAGTGTTGAAACCTGTTTTGTATAATCATGGGTCAAAATATATTTTCAGTAACTTTTGAAGATTTAGTTAACTTTTAGTGGATTTAATGTAAAAAAGATATATGTATGTGCATTATTTAATTTTTCTATAAATTTTTGACCGTACGAAATTTTGTTGTGATCAAAATCAACTTATTGAAAACATTTTGTAATATCTATCTTGTTCAATTTTAACGATTTCAGAGTTGGGTTCGTACGTTTCTATTACGAATATCCAAAGCAATTTAACTCTTAATAATATACGTTTGCAACTCAAATGTTTTGCATACATCTTATATACATGTGTTTGTATATATAACGTAAATATATATTCTTTTTTGTTTATTATTAATTATACGTATATTTTCAATGAATAATAACCAAATTCTGTGATAAGTACGATGTCAACGTCAAAGTCACCTGTAAATCGTACGTATTTCAAACATTAATTAAAATAAATATATTTAATAATATCGAGTAATTGCCTTTTAATTATATTGTAGCCGACGATCATGAATTCGTCGTCCCGAAAAAGTCGATTAAAGTACCATCTGATATGGTAATTTGGGAAAAATCCGAAGCATATTTTGTAAGAATTTGCATACTATTTCTTTTTTATTAATGATATTTGATATTATCACAATTTTCAATATTCAAGGATCTTTATCGTATGAAAAAACATGTAAAAATATTTTGTAGGAATACTTGGGATTTATATTGGCCTTAAATGAATCGGTTCAGGGAAAAGCTTTAAATGTTGAATACACACAAAGTCCTACAATAGCCAGTATTGTTCAAATGCTTAATGAATTTGATGAATGGATAACACAGATACCTCCCACTGAGCAGCCCCAACGTTTTGGTAACAAATCGTTTAGAGAATGGCACGAAAGATTACAACAGGTAAATATATATTACTTTTACATAGCCATCTTCAAAATCTATTGATTCATAATATTTCAGAATGGAATAGCAGAATTACAAAAAGTATTGCCAGAAAAATTACATAGAGCAGTTCCAGAAATAGTCCAGTATTTATATGAAGGCTTTGGAAATCCAACGCGTATAGATTATGGTACAGGACATGAAATGGCATTTTTAATGTTTTTATGTTGTATGTTCAAAATTGGTGCTTTCACACAGGATGATAAAGTAGCTGTAGTTGTAAAAATATTTAACAGGTAATTTTTATTGAACTTGATATTCTTACCCTAATATTTTGTGTGTTTCCAGAGATTAAAATAGTTTTTGTTTTTTTGTAAGATATCTGGAATTAGTACGTAGATTACAATTAACTTATCGGATGGAACCAGCAGGTAGTCATGGTGTATGGAGCTTAGATGACTATCAATTTGTCCCATTTATATGGGGAAGTGCTCAATTAATTGGTATTGCTTTGTACTAATTTTTTTATTTTTTATCATAATGTATTTCAAAGATATACATAAATGTACACAAAAAATGATATACATTTCAGGGCATCCTCGTATAGAACCTCGTCATTTTGTTGAACCAGATATTATTCAAGCTTTTAACAAGCAATATATGTTTCTTGGTTGTATTGAATTTATTTCAAAGGTTTGTATACATATATATGCACTCACATATATTGTATTGTTAGCCGTTTTTATATATTTTAAAGGCAAATATTATTTTAGGTAAAGATAGGTCCATTTGCTGAACATTCAAATCAGTTATGGAATGTTAGTGCTGTATCTTCTTGGGTCAAAGTAAATAATGGTCTTATTAAAATGTACAGAGCTGAGGTAAATATTATTGCTAACAACTTATCAATATGATAATTAGATAATGACGTTTTAAACATCATACACAGGTTTTAGCAAAATTTCCTGTTATACAACATGTTTTATTTGGTTCTTTATTATCGATAAAACCGGCGTCTGTTCCACCTGTTAAAAGGGGACCTCGTCGAGATCAACCATTACAACCACCACCGACTCAGTAATAGTATTGTACAAATACGCTTCATATCTGTTGATGTAGTTTGTAACAAATATCCGGTATTTATAATGAAACTATGTTGCAATTGTATGCTAAATTTCAAGATATATGACACAAATAATTGTATTATGTTGCTTTTATGCTGCACCAATTTTTCCATTGTTAAATCGTAAAATATATGTGTTTTATATATAAATTTTATTTGTAAATTATTAAAAATTTATTTTAGGAAATGTCAGTCATATTAGTTAACAATGTGTTAGTAATTATCTAAGATAATCTAGAAATTAGTTAACACGATTATTTATTGTAAATAAAATTAATCAGTTACAAAAAATGGTTCATAATATGTAACACACATTGTCACGAGAATTGCTTCAATATGAATACTTACATACCTTAAAATAGATTACTTTTTAATTTCACCCAGTTAGTAGCAATTTGTTTGTATATAGACACAACCACTAACAAGCATCTTCTTGTATGATAGAATAAATATTGTATCACTAACAAGTGCTTTTATAATAATATATAATACAGCTATATATATATAATATAAATATAATAATCTATATATTAATATAATAATACTGCTTTCTCAATTATAAATAATTCAACATAATATATATGTAAATATGTAAAGTGAACTATCCACTATAAACTATTAAGATATATATTACACATAAGATGTTCCGTCGGGTACACACAAAAGAAACACATGAGGCCATCATCGGTAAAGCTATTAGCACGATTGCAAAAAAAGCTATTTTTGAGCTAAATTCTTAAATTATTAAATATTATAAGTAATAGACAGCATATTTTTAGGATTACTTAGAATTTTAATTTAATGCACACTTAATAACCAAAGATGTGTTATAAATTCAGTATTTCTAAAGGGCACTTTGGAAATATATTATAACAGTACAAATTGCCGAAGTTTCTGACCAGGAGGAATATCACGATCTTTCCGGAAAAACGAACATCTCGTGTCAGTTCAGGTTATGCCCTTACCAGAAGAAGGTGTATGGAAGGGTAGTCCTGACACTCAGGGTACCATTGATTAGAAAATTAAATTTTGATAACAACCAATCAACGTGCATTCTGAATACATGAGACAAACCTCGGACATTCCGAGGAGAACACAAACATTCTTCCCCCATTGACTTATACAGGTATTTTCCAATTTTTGTAGAAGTCAAACGTTCTCAAACATTTATACAAGCAAGATACACTGTAAACTTTCAACTATAAACATTCAATCCTCAAATAGGGGCATAATCACGTGCGTAACTCTTATAGTGTATCAGCTTATTTAAGTGTATTAAAGTTTAATTGTATATCGTTAAACAATGAAAGTGCAATTTTTCGTTTCTTCCCCATAAATATACATACACTGTGCCTGAAGAACATACAATTATTCAGAGCACGTTGTTCGTGTCGACCTTCAAGAGTTAACAGGGACAGCCATGTCCATGCATAAGAAATGAAACATGCACAAAATATACGTCATAGGAATAATATTTATTTTGATATTATTTTCTGTAAATTCTGACAGAAACAATAAAAGATACCAAAGTCATGTTGCACAAATTATCATTAGTATCGATACTTTATTTTCTTGATGACAATAAGTTGCATTAAAAAAATATAAAAATATGATTATTGATAGTTTTGATTGTCATTAAATAGAGTAATTAGTAATCTTTAATATAAACTGCTAGCTTTTCGCTTTTTAGGACACTAACAACCTTTCTTATATTATTACATGAATTAACAAATATATGTAAACATTTTAATGAAAATAAATTACATGCTTAACACATTGACGCCGGTGCACGAATTCACTATCTGCTTCGTGGGGCAATGCTGAATCACTACCTATATTGTGAAATACATGTGTGACCCATCGCAGCCCCTCGTGACAGACACGTGTGACCCGCCGATGGCGCACGCCGGCGTCAACGTGTTAAAGTTTAGAATGTTTCATTCCTTGATTAACAATTCCATTTGCTATTAAATTAACAATTTCTTCTGGTTTAAAATCTAATTCAGTAAGAATTTCTGTAGTGTGCTCACCCAATTTAGCATTTCTTTCATGTTTTTTAGATATTCCAGGAGTACGAGATAAACGTGGAGCAGGATTTGGAGTTACCAAACCATTGTCTCCAGTCTTAAATATATTTCTTTCCTTATTGTGTGCATGTGATGCAACATCTTTTAAATTTAGAACGGGTGTTACGCAAGCATCTGTACCATCAAATATGGCACACCATTCTGCTTGAGTCTTTTGTTTGAATATCTTTTCTAATTTTTCACGGCTTTCTTCAAAATTCTCAAATTGTGGCATTTCATGAGATGAAATTCCAAGTTTCTCTAAAAATATCTCATAAAACTTAGGTTCAATTGCTCCAACGCACATATATTGTTTATCTTTTGTTTCATAAGTATCATAAAAGTGTGTTCCAGAATCTAATCTATTTGTAAGAAATATTATTTAATTATTTATTTATATGAAACTATTAAAAAAATAGGAAATAGATAATGATATAACTTAGAGATCCTTACATATTTTTACCACGAGGATTTCCCCATAATCCAGGCACATTTTGAGATCTAAAGAACCAACTGCCTAGATATGCAGATCCATCTACCATTGATGCATCAATCACTTGACCAATACCACTCTTGCTACGTTCAAATAATGCTAGTATTATACCAAAAGCACACATTAATCCACCACCAGCAAAATCAGCTACTAAATTGACTGGTGGTGTTGGTTTCTGATTGTGACGTCCAAATAATGATAATAAACCTGAACATTATCAAAAGCAGTTTAGTAAATATGCCTTACTTAAAATAAAATAAGCTAGAATACATATGTTGTTTTTAAATTACCAGATAAAGCTAAATAATTTATATCATGTCCAGCCATATTAGCATAAGGTCCATTATGCCCAAATCCTGTCAACCTGGCATATATCAACCTCTTGTTTATTCCCATAAGTTCTTCTGGTCCTAGTTTCATTCTTTCCATTACTCCTATTTTAATATTAATCAATATGTAAAAGATATATATAATAACAATAATATATTTATTAAAGAATACAAACCAGGTCTATAAGGATCTATAAGCACATCACTTTGATTGATCAATTTCCTAAATATATTAGAACCTTCATAAACTTTTAAATTTAACGCAATTGATCTTTTTCCATGACCCAGACAATCAATGGCATTATAAGATCCATAAGTCTATAAAAAAATGAATATTTAAAAATTGATATATACATGACCAAAAAACGAGCTTAAAACATGATCGCCTAATCATTAGTTATACCTTGTCCACTCTGATTACAGATGCACCAAATTGGGCTAATATCATTCCACAAAAAGGGCCTGGTGCTAGCCCAGCTAATTCTAATACATTTATACCTTTTAAAGGCATATTTGTGACCTGTAAAACTGCGCCATGAAAACTAACATAGAATGAGTTCACACTTTTTTAATTACAATTGTATCAAAGTTAATTATGCAATCTTACATAGTAACAGAAATCAATGTGAATAATTAATTCAACGATACTAAAACTTATTAAATTTCTTTAAGAAATGATGAAATCTTTTTTACAGATAAGTGAAAATTCATTTTTAATTAAACGAGGTACATATTACATTATTAACAAATTATTTAAATCCATTTGTATGAATATAAAAACTATACCCTTACGATACAGAGTGGTCCAGTTAAATGGAATCACTTATATATCTTCTCCATTTATTGTTGTATAAAGTTACATTATTTTAAGGACCGCAAGCATCTGTACCATCAAATATGGCACACCATTCTGCTTGAGTCTTTTGTTTGAATATCTTTTCTAATTTTTCACGGCTTTCTTCAAAATTCTCAAATTGTGGCATTTCATGAGATGAAATTCCAAGTTTCTCTAAAAATATCTCATAAAACTTAGGTTCAATTGCTCCAACGCACATATATTGTTTATCTTTTGTTTCATAAGTATCATAAAAGTGTGTTCCAGAATCTAATCTATTTGTAAGAAATATTATTTAATTATTTATTTATATGAAACTATTAAAAAAATAGGAAATAGATAATGATATAACTTAGAGATCCTTACATATTTTTACCACGAGGATTTCCCCATAATCCAGGCACATTTTGAGATCTAAAGAACCAACTGCCTAGATATGCAGATCCATCTACCATTGATGCATCAATCACTTGACCAATACCACTCTTGCTACGTTCAAATAATGCTAGTATTATACCAAAAGCACACATTAATCCACCACCAGCAAAATCAGCTACTAAATTGACTGGTGGTGTTGGTTTCTGATTGTGACGTCCAAATAATGATAATAAACCTGAACATTATCAAAAGCAGTTTAGTAAATATGCCTTACTTAAAATAAAATAAGCTAGAATACATATGTTGTTTTTAAATTACCAGATAAAGCTAAATAATTTATATCATGTCCAGCCATATTAGCATAAGGTCCATTATGCCCAAATCCTGTCAACCTGGCATATATCAACCTCTTGTTTATTCCCATAAGTTCTTCTGGTCCTAGTTTCATTCTTTCCATTACTCCTATTTTAATATTAATCAATATGTAAAAGATATATATAATAACAATAATATATTTATTAAAGAATACAAACCAGGTCTATAAGGATCTATAAGCACATCACTTTGATTGATCAATTTCCTAAATATATTAGAACCTTCATAAACTTTTAAATTTAACGCAATTGATCTTTTTCCATGACCCAGACAATCAATGGCATTATAAGATCCATAAGTCTATAAAAAAATGAATATTTAAAAATTGATATATACATGACCAAAAAACGAGCTTAAAACATGATCGCCTAATCATTAGTTATACCTTGTCCACTCTGATTACAGATGCACCAAATTGGGCTAATATCATTCCACAAAAAGGGCCTGGTGCTAGCCCAGCTAATTCTAATACATTTATACCTTTTAAAGGCATATTTGTGACCTGTAAAACTGCGCCATGAAAACTAACATAGAATGAGTTCACACTTTTTTAATTACAATTGTATCAAAGTTAATTATGCAATCTTACATAGTAACAGAAATCAATGTGAATAATTAATTCAACGATACTAAAACTTATTAAATTTCTTTAAGAAATGATGAAATCTTTTTTACAGATAAGTGAAAATTCATTTTTAATTAAACGAGGTACATATTACATTATTAACAAATTATTTAAATCCATTTGTATGAATATAAAAACTATACCCTTACGATACAGAGTGGTCCAGTTAAATGGAATCACTTATATATCTTCTCCATTTATTGTTGTATAAAGTTACATTATTTTAAGGACCACGCGTAATGGTAGAATTAGTTTTTTCTTATGATTTTTTTTTTTTTTTGGCGAGATTTCAAGGTCATTATTATTTTTTAAAAATAGAACCATATATCTATTTTTCAATATTCTTGCAGAGCATGGAAAAACGAAGTCAACCTTCTTTATCCAACCTTAATAACCATACTATTCTCATCATTTAATTTTAAGATATTTCCGTTTGAAGGGTACATACAAAATATCAGACAATATTTATTTTTAACAGCTTCTATTCATTTCTAATTTCTGAGGATCAGTAATTCTAGAATCTTTATCGGATATAGTTATTTTAATATTGGTATTAAAGTCACTAAGGAAAGGGAATATATTAACTGGTAACACTGATACGCAGTGTGCAATAAATAAATACATTGTAACCTGTAACAAAACAAATTACATTAATTGTAGACAAATTCAAATAGAATATATATCACCAAAATGAATCCGACGGAACCTACTAGTACGGAAACTTTAAGGTACTTTAAGGAAATACATGAATTATTTGAAATAAATTTCTTTGCGAAATTTTGACTGTACGCCGGCTCGTGATTTTTATAACTTACTTTACAACAATGTTTAATGAATTTCATTTCCCAGATAAAGTATAGTATGTTAAACATATATTATTTTCTTTGATTAAGTCAATTTTTACAATATTTTTAGTAAGACTATATGTATGCATATATACAATTTGTAATAAATTAAAAATAATATATTGTATCCATACAGTTCCAAAATGAAAGATGTTATTGATGTATTAGCTATGCAACGGGAGAAAAGAAACACTTTGCAAAAGAGCATTACAATTGATTACACAAAGAGCAGTGATAGTTTTACAATTTCACGATTTATATTTGAATGTGGTAAGTTCTTTGATTATTTAGTTTTATATTGTAATAGTGGAAAGTGATATTAACCTTTATTAATTATAGGTTTAAAACTGGAAGCTCATCCTCTGACTATTGCTACAGCTGCAACATTGTATCATAGGTTTACAAAAGAAGCTGTTCCAGGAGGTTATGATAATTGTGTAAATAATTAATTTACAATATCAATTAAAGTTTCAAATATATGTCCTTTATAATTTATATTTACATAGATGTGCACGTGTTTCAGCTAATTGCTGCTACTTGTCTTTACTTAGCAGGAAAAGTGAAAGATGATAATTTGAAAATTAGAGATGTAATGAATGTATCTTACAGCACATTACATAGAGGATCACAACCATTAGAATTAGGAGATCAATATTGGAGCATGAGAGATGCAATTGTCCAAGCAGAACTTCTAATTATGCGTATGCTCAAGTTTCAAGTGACTCCTGTACATCCGCACAAAGTCAGTAGTAAATGCATATAATTTATGTTAATTAAAATATAAACCATAAATAATTATTCTAAATAAGAAAATATTATTTTAGTATATGTTACATTATTTACGATCTTTGCAAGCATGGTTTGGAGAGGAAGAATGGTCTAAATATCCAGTTGCAAAAACAAGCATGGCACTTTTACAAGATTTTCATCATTCCCCAGCTATACTTGATTATCCACCAAATTTAATAGCAATCGCTTGTATTAATTTGTCACTTCAAATTTATGGTGTAGTAGTACCATTAATGGACGAATGTGACCAGCAACCTTGGTTTAATGTAACAATTAAGAACATTTTTAAATTTATGAAGATCAGGAATTAGTTAAAAGCATAAGGTAAAGTTATTATCTTTTCCAGGTCTTCTGTAAAGACCTAACAAGAGATAAACTTTGGGAGATAATGGAGAAAGTTATGGCAGCATACGATGAAGAACCAGAAACTAGAGACAACTGAAGCATTTCAGTGATATTTGAGTTCATTGTATATTAACACAAGTTCGACGTTTTTATAAAACTTGGTATTGAAAGAGTACAAATATAAATCAAGGCCATCAAACAGAATATTTCTGATTTTGTGTTTTGTATTTTTCTATACCATTAATATTATTTTTAAATTAAAAGACAATGATATTTGAAATATAAGAAAATAGTATGGAAAAAGCGACGTGCATTTTTTATTTTACCAATATGCAAACTGATAGTATTCATCATAATATAAAATAAATTAATTACTTCTTCTTTATAATAAAATCATAATAAATTATAAAGATTTGAAAAGTTTAATTACTTAATTAATATTAAAATATTTAGAAAATTAAGAAATTTTAGAACATCAAAATTTTTAATAACATCAAATTGTTTCTATATTTCATATAAATTTTTGCATATTTTGAATTTAATAATGTAGAAAAAAGTGGCAGATAATTCTTGATAGATCCCAATTAATAATTATTACTCAACATTCCAAAATAACATATATTGACAAAATTTATATGTATAAAATCTTTACCTAAAGTTTAACTAGCATAATAAATTATAGAAAAATCAATTTATTATACAATACAGTTTGAGTTCTGACATGTGTGAAGTTAGTTGCTGGCAAATCACTATTGTGTGGTCAAGTATATATATATAGATATAAGTAAAATTATTTTCGTTTTATTACAAAAAGATACTTATTTGTTTGATTCTAACATTGATATAAAACCTAATGTCTATTTATATTCATGTTATAAAATAACAAATGGGCATTTGAGTCACAAGAAAGTCGAACATCGAATATTATTGCCCGATGAATATTTACGGCATTTGTCAGTGAGAAGTTTGAAATAGTTTTACATAAAATTTTGATAAAAAATTGTTCTCAATCCATCATAACGATGGATCAAATGGAAAGATTTTTACCATTTACGATAAAACGAGAACAGGAAGAGTTTGATATTTGGGATAGCGATGATAACACTAGTCTCGAAGATATTAACAATCTCCTTTCAATTTCAATACCTTCACTTTCAGCGAACAAATTTCATATTCCCACTGATCTAAATGATGAATTTCTTCGACTGACTACTACGGCATGTTTTCTGTAAAAAATCCATTAAACACTTCGATATATTAAAATTTAAATATAATTTTAAATATTTGAATTTAAAAATTATTTTTGTAATTTATAATTAATTAATTAAATACAGATATATATCTGTAAAGTATAAAAATATTTAATTATGTTTTAATTCAATGATTTGTATTATATTAAATTTAAATTACAGGTTCGTACTATATATTTTTCCTATCTACATAAATGCTTACTTAGCAATTACATCCTTTGTTATAAGGAGAAGAATGAAGAGATTCCAAGTAATCAGTTGAAAATGTGTGCAAATCAAATGGAATTACTTGCAGTTCGATCATCTTTAGAAACCACTTTATACAGACAAAATATATTGAAATTGGTAATTCTGTTTATTGATGTAGTTTGATCTGATAAGTTGATTAAAAGTTGAATTTAAGATATTTATAGATTTCAGATGTAAAATCACATACATCAGAGAAAAAAGCCTATAAAAAATTAGTGATATTTTTGAAAACCGCACCATCTAAGGTAGACATTGGAGTTCAAACAATTAATTCATGGGCAGAGTTAGAAAGGGCAGATAACATTCAAAGTATATGTATCACCTCTAATTGTGAAGAATTGTCCTCAACAAAGGAAATATTAAAGCATAAAGAAGAGGATGATATAAATGATGAAAATGAAGACTATATGGATGATATATCTTCTCAATTGACTGTCTATAATAATACAGCTTCACCTACTGTCAATTCTACTAGTCTTAATGATCTAGAAAACAATAAATTCAATGATTTAGATGAAGAGACATGCAATAAAATGATAGTGGATGAAGAAACAATAAAAGAAGAAGATAGCAATATTTTTAGTTGTATACAAGATAATTCTAATATTCAAGTTACAAATCAATCCAATGTTCAAATTGATGATGAGAATTCACAGGATTCTCTTTTGCAACACATGGAAGATATGTTTTGTGACAGTGATGATAGTAGTGATCTTATGACATTAATTGAGAAACATTCAGGCGTTACTAAAGCTAATATGGATAAAGAAATTAACGCTCTTCTCCCACATAATTCTAATGGTTCTATTAACACGGCTAAAAGTAATGACATAAAGATTAACTCGGTTAAGAACACTAACATAAAAACATCAAATACAAGTACAGGAAAGTATAGTTTTAGTTATTATAAAGAGATGAAAACCAGAGAAAGTAATAATAAATCATCATCAACAGAAAATGAGACAACAGAAAACAAGCAAAAACGTAGAATAAACAATATTTGGCTTGTTGAACGTGTATATCAAGTATCAAAACTAAAGGCAAGAATGACAGAATTATCTTTAAAAGATTGCAGAAGACATAGAAGAGTTAAGGAAAAATTTATTGAATTATTTGGAGAAAGTGATGATGAAGGTATGATAGCAGATTCACCAATTTGTATAGAAGAACATTTAGCAGCATGTAAAGAAAGAATAGCACCATGGATTGTAAAATACTTAATGCCGTTCTATAAGAAACGAAGAATAAAAAATAGACAGCTCTTTAAAGTAGTTGCCAAGCATATAGCTGATATGCTTATTATTGAGAATACATTTCCTGGTTAGTATCTACTGAAATATTTTATTAAAATATTTAATAAAAATATTATCATATTCGGTACATACTTTATTTCTATTTTTCAGAACAAGATTGTGTAAGCAAGTATATAGAAACATACTTCAAAAATAAAAAATTCATTAGAACTAAACAGGATGTATATTTATAAACATTTGTTACATAGTTTAATCTATTAAATAAAAGAAATGTCACAGAACATTTTACATAACACGAATTATCAACATTGTATTTGTTTAAATTTCAGAGGTTCTAAGCTTGAGATTAACAAAGGGCATAATTACATATTTCATCATAAAGACAATGTGTTAAATATTACTTATGTAAATGTGTTTAAGATGTCTGCAATATCAATAGAAAAGAATAATAATTTTGTGAGTTGTTTCTAGCAATCTTTTAATTTGTTAAGAAATAATGAAGTTTGAATTTACAACACTACTTCTTTTTTATTGGAAGTTACATATACTTTTTAATCAAAATAAACACTGACAAATCCCGTTTGTGTTAAGATTTTCTTATTTAAATATTAGAGCTCTAAAAGTGACATTTAAGTCACAGTCTTAATTTTTTGTATGTTCCTTATTATTTATATTGATAGACAATATTTCTTATGTGAATGTTACATGTGCACTTGTTTATACACAAATATATTTATTATATATTAATGAGAGAAGAAATATATTTAATGAAAGTTCTCCTGTAATACAAATTATAACTTAATTGAAACACTGTAAAATAGTTTAATCTATGCCCTGTACATAGTCCCTTTGATAATTATAAATATTTAAAAAGTGTTGCTTCTAATGTAAGTTTAGAAAATATGAAAACACAATATATATATACAAATTATTAATTTTACTTTTATATCCAGTACAGAAGTAATATCATTCCTGTATCCTATTCTCATAATAAAACAAGGAGCGTAACAAGAAGATTCAGAACACCTTAATCATATATATATTTTATCATTAATAAACAAGGATCTAAGTTTAGTAAATTTTAGATTTTTAACAGTATTTCTTATGCAGTGAATATCAAATTATAAACAATTTTTAAGAGGTTTACCTTCATTCTCAAATCAATTTATCTTATCCACTTATTTGCAATAGCACTGTTTACAAATGAACTTATTGCTACTTACGAGTTATCCAATAGAAAACAATGTAGTATAGTTAATTATTCAATTTATTTTACTAAATTGATACTATTCATATACAAAAAAGAGTGATAAAAAGTTATTAAAGAAGGTCATATTATTATGTTTTCTATTGAACAACTTGTAAATAAATAATTTTTATCTTAATATTTTATTTTTTAAGCCATATTTTGCAATCCATAAATTTTGTATATTTATATATTAATTGATTTGTTGTATACAACATTATATTGCAATTTCTGAAAATGATAAATATCAATGTTATAAGTTTTTTTATCAAACTACAGTATTATTAAAAGAGGAAAGATTAAAAGAAAAAAAACTTAGTTAATTTTTCCCTATGACTGATAATGATATGAATAATAAGATCCTTCTAAATATTTAGTTGTGTTTGAAACACAATTTTTACAAAGCAAATTCTGGTTGAACATCACAGTGTGAAAAGCTCGATTAAATATTGCATAAATACAGAAGGATCTTAATAAATTTTAGACTTAAAGATTTAAGATAACTTTTCAAATATAACTTTACATATTGAAGGTGGGGAGGAAAATATACTTGCAATAAGTCTTATTGTAACTTATGTATTACGTATTTTTCCAGGTACGTAGTTCTTGTCTATTACAGGTTCTTGCAGAAACATATGTAAACACCGTTCATTCTGTGCTAATGGATGTCCTGCTATTCTGAAATATCAGGTAAGATTTCTGTATAATTCATCCAATATTTTTATATATTAAAAATAAATGGAATGTATATTTAACTTGGTTAATATGTACTTACTTATTAACAAAAGCTTCTAGACCTTTCCTTCGATCTTCAATAAAATCTTCTTCAAAAATACCATCATCTCCTCGAAAAGGCATCTGACGCTTCCAAGCTTTTCCTGGTAATGGAGGCACTACTATCTGTAAGTTCATTAACATTTTCTATTTACTAATACTGTTTTTTTCTAGTAAAAAATAAAATGTATTGATTTTTATAACTCTGTTATGAGATATTAATATTATCTTTGATTTAAAGGAATTTATCTTTTACTTTTATTTGTTTTACATATACTTTACCAACTGACCTTGCTATCTCTTTCTAGTTCAGTCCTCAGCCATTCAAAATCACTGTATCTTCTTCTTACTGTGGAATCTTTTACTTTAAAAACTGGTAGATTTGTCTGAAATAAAGAATTATTTTTTATAATTCATTTATTCAACATTTCAAACATAATACAAAAGAAGGAATGTAATATAAAATTTATGTTTAATTCTATTTAAAAGAACAAGAAGATCATAAGATACATATAATAATATTTTAGAATAATTTCAATATAAATTTTACAAAAAATTTGCTTATGTATATTATTATCCCCTGAATTCTGGAATACGATTCATATATATTAATCTAAGGCCTATAACTGGTTTCAACAGTATACATATTTTTGTATCTACCCAATTTTATCATTAACAGTAAGATAGCAGACACAGCCCATGATAGATTTGGTTAATGTCCACAATAAAATTAGCAGTCCTAATAACGCCATCACTAGCATTACTTTCGTATTAAAAAACAAAATTAATGTGAAAAAAGAATATTGAAAACATAAAAATTTTTTAATAATCTTTCATAAATTATTAAACAAGGCTTAACAATACCGTGACTGTATATACATAAGTATTAACCGCAATACGAAATTTTTTTCACAGAAAATATCATTAATTGCAGAAAAAATTTATTAATTTATTGAGTCGACGAATAAATAGGAATTAAACAAATTTTATATTTGGAGAAATACAAAGTTTATATATTTAAATAACAATACGATATCTTATACATCGAAACTGCAAGAGAACCTGACATCAAAATGAAAAAAATGGTCGGTTATGTTCATTAACTGACAAAGAATGAAATTATGAAATAAAACAATAAGGGCCTATCACTCACCCTCATGCGAACTTCATAATCGGTATACCGTTTCTTGCCGACGCCGTGTGTGATTGGATTAATCACGTCAATTTCGAGAAAATTTGCAGGCGCTGCATAAGCGTCGTCCAGTGTTTGTTTTTTAACATTTAAACGACGTGTAGCGTCCACTGTCGTATCCGCCATACCTTTTTCAACAGTAAATTAATTGAACCGCTTAAAGACCACCTAAGAAACACAAATCCGATACAGTGAATAACGAAACTTCGTCAAATGACAGCGGTGAGAAACTTGACACAATTTGTTCTCATGTGTTATATCTGTGATCATGGCACGAAGAAATGGACGTAGAGAGGAAACCCACGAACTAAACTCACAGTTAGTAATGAGTTGTCAAATACGACCGTGGTTTTTAACTGTGGCGAAAAATTTGATCTTTGAATAGGAGTCAATACCCTGATACTCCTTAAAAATTTTGGAAATCTTTGAAATCTTGAAGGTCTTTTAAGTCTTGAAAGTCTTGGTTACTTTAATAAATCTTGAAAGCTTAACACGTAGTCAATATTTTACAAGTATTTTGAATATTTCATTGTCATAAGATATTAAACAAAATCTAAAATGTCTGAGGTATCGGAAATGTATTCCAATGCAACTTTCGAGACTTTCAAGACTTACAAGATTTCCAAGGCTTATAAGACTTTCAAGAGTTATAGGGCATTGAATCCTATTCGAAGTGATTCAAAATTTTGACGGTCTTGAAAAATATCGAATCGTTCCGAAACTAATTGTGAGATTCGAATACCAATTACTACTTGCAGCTGCATCATCTACTAAATAACATTATTAAAGGTTAACGTTTCTGTTGTGTTTGTATTCAAAGATATTAGATTGTTCTTGTCAAGACCAACAATTTTTTATACGACGAAAGTATATACTTATGTACTTTCATTCATTCAAACTTGTTTAAATAAATTTATTAATAAACTCAAATCTGAAGTTTTTGGTAAGTTTTGAATATCGAGTGAATTAAACTAAAAAAGTATTATATTTTTATATGAGGTTTAATATTGTCTCATTGAAAAAAGAAATCTGTTTTATTAACAAATTCCTTTCTTCTTAATTTTCTTCAATATCTAACTAAAAGCAGTATTTGTTTGAATGTTCTATTATTTTATAGAAATTCATATAAAAAGCTACGAATTTTTCGAATAGCCTAATAATTAAACAATCGAGATGGTAAATAATGTGTGCTAGAAGTGAAGAAGAAGGATACAAATGTATCGAATTAGTTAAATTAAAGATTACATTGATACCTTGAACAAAAGTGGCGCTTACAAATTTTGGTTCTATGTATTTTATACGATAGCTCTAACAGCTGAAATGTATTATTTTATCACTTATACAGTTAGTATAGAATTTATAAAATTAAAATTAAAATTTTCTAAATTAATCAACTTTTATTTTATTTAGTATTTCTTTTATAGAAAATAAGAAAAATGCATCGATTGGTCTATAAGTAAATATACTTAAATATACTATAGTTCGGTTTAAAGAGATAAAAATGACCTTAAATATTTGAAATATCTTCACTTCCGGGCCAGCAACCCGAAGCAATATCTTGTGATATTTTTATCTGTTACTGTTTAAAAAGTATGATTTCATCCAGTAACAAGGAATGCTATAGCATACGTGACAATTTTTATAACGAATACGGCATCAATTAAAGCATATTTAATTCAGTAAGAATTAAGTAGGAAGATAATTCGTAGAAGTTGCATAAACGTAGTATTATTGGAAAACGCAAATAAAGTAACTTGTTTTGTCAGGGTAAAAGAATACATAAGAATATTCCGTAATAAAAAAAAACTTTTATTATACTTGTTTCTTCAAAATTTTATGAAGTTGTAGGAGATGGGTGTAAGAAGTATCCTTAAAACACAAAATTGGCTAATATAGATTAATTGAAGAATGTTGCAAATAAAATGTTGCGCCAATGCAACGTTGTTCCTTAAAGGATTAATGGATACTAAAACATGGTAAGAGAGTCTTTAAAGTAACGGTCTTTATTGTATAAAACAAACTTATCATTTTCAACACAGTTACATATGTGTCATATCTAACAAACTTTTTTCTCAGGTAATAATATAACATGTTGATATTTTACGATGTACAAGTAATCGATGAGGACGAGTTATTTCACACTATGAGATGTGAGACGTTTGCAGTGTATGCAGCGGGCGATAATCTGATATCGTCTGAACGTGGTATAGGTCGTTGACGGATGTCACTGTCCCCTGGCCATGCCCGACCAGGACTTCGCGGAGATACGTTCGATCTAGCTACCGTATCGACTGCTAAACTTACGGTCGTAGGATCGTTAAGGCCGTTACTTTGAATCCTTCGCTGAGCGGCTATCGAAGCTCGTAGAGTCTTTCGTTTCTGCATTTTAAAAATCGAAAGAATAGAAATTAGACAAATATAATAGGGGTATTGAAAAAAAGCTGCATTCGTTTTATTGTTTTGGCTAATTCTACTGAATTTGTATCGTAATACAGCAGTATTTCGTTAAGTAGTCATCGCTATTTTTATCCTTATTCTCTCTTAGAATTAAATTGTTAGTAGAATGAGCTTTTGGCGTTACGTTATGTAAAAAGAACAAATGTGTCATATAACTGTTAATAGAGAAGAAAAATACTAGGAATTTTCTGGAATTATACTTCCCTCGATAATTGAGCAGATAAAGTTTCATGACCAGTTAGCGAAGCACTACTGTATGAATTGTATTTGAGATTAACTATAATGATTAGAATGCGGACTTTTATGCGTGTAAGAGAAATTTAAAGGTGCGAAAATGCACACGATGCATTTGAAGATAACACAAGTCCAAGATAGAATACTTTTTCTAATATTTGATAAGAAATACAAATTTCGGCTTAGGTTCCCCTTCTTTAATTGTGCTCATAAGAATATGGATTTGCATAAATATTCGCAGTCTAATGATGATATTTTGCATATACATATATATATAGCTTAACCTTTCTGCAACGGGACTGTAAGAACTAGAGCTCCACTTTTCTTATACACACTTTTGCAAGAAAGAGTTAAAATAAACTATAAAAGGAGAAAAGTATAAAATGCTAACTGTATAAATATTTGATGCATCATAAAAGCAGCAATTATAGTGTCAAATACGACGAAGTACTTCTCGTTGCGTATTTTACACTATTTTTTTCTAAAATGCAAAATTGAATTTTACTGCCTTAACATTAAGTTAGCCTGTTTATATCTAAAGCTTGCAAAGCGTATGAATCGTTGTGCTTTAATCTAGAATGTTTGTGTTCGTTTGACAATCATGTTCTTTTAGGTGTCGTTACTGAAGTCTGTTAGAATTCCTGCGTTGCTCCCCTATTTTGTCCTGGCTGCTTGCGATTTACTGACAAACACAAAATTCTGAGGAATGGAGAACAAAAGACATCGAACGAAAGAAGTTCGATTCCAAATCCAAAATCTATAATCAAGCTTATCCTTTACCTCGATCGCACCTCTCCATTTATCAGCCGCGTGTCTCGCCAGTTCCATCTTTTTCTGCTTGCGGATCTGATGTTTTTTGTACGCTACTTCAATGATGATAAGTCCAATACCACCTATGATTCCAACACCGACCACTATGAATACTCCAGCCATATTTTTTAAGCCTAAAGTATTTGGAGCTTTCTCAAGTTGCTCGCATTGCTGTACGTTACTTCGAAGAATCCAATGGTTGTCAAGGCTTTCCATAAAACCACCTAATAGTGTAATAAATATTTAGTAACAATTATTGGCAACTTGATGTTTATTTTTATAGTACGAGACGTTAATTTATCCAATAATTCTAATTCTATTCTTTTAATGATTCTTATTAATTTTGAATATATGGTTATATATGATATATGATAATTATTTCATTATTAGTTTTTAATTATTTCAGATAATGATTTTTATTGAATTTACTTTCGTGGAAATCCAAGATAGCAAGAGTAACAGCGTCTGCCCATAAGGAACCTTTTTGCAAACCAATCCCATAACCGGAACGGCCAAATAACTCTCCAGCAGTTACCAATTCGCAGTCCTGAGCAGCTTCGAATTCTAATCGAGAACTATCCCAGATAAAAGCCATGAGTTTCCTACAAATACAATAATATCCTTAAAATCGTCAATTCTTGAACTTTAAATTTTTATGATAATCCAAATTTTATTCTTTATTTATTTTTTTTACCCAATTTTTATATCTCTGATAGCTTCTTCGGCAGTGTCGTAATTGTTCGCTTCCATTGTACGATACATATTGGATAATTCTACTTGTCGACGGAAGTACATGTCCACAGCTGAGCCCTTCACCGTGGCGCACGTAAGGTTCTCCATGGTGTTTCTAAGCTGCAAGTATATTCATGATGTTGCACAGGTAGTGTAACGTCTTCGTTACTTTGACTAAAATCGATATGTACGCTGTAGCAAAGGTAACAATAGATGTAATCGATATATTACATATACGTTTGTATACGTATGTAGAGTGATGTGTAGAGTATGTAAAGTAATACAATGAAAAATTAAAGATGTAAATCATTGTTACTACAACAGATTGTAAAATGTTTTTAATAT
Organism: Bombus impatiens; assembly: GCF_000188095.3. Classification (NCBI taxonomy): domain Eukaryota; kingdom Metazoa; phylum Arthropoda; class Insecta; order Hymenoptera; family Apidae; genus Bombus; species Bombus impatiens. Next base: position 1,112,527 of record NT_176533.1, on the reverse strand, counting down.
TTTTATATTCAATATCTTTGATATGCATATAATATGATATATATTTATGTAATATAAATTGCTGTAATAACAATTTGCTGTAAATTTTAAAGTGATACTTAAGATATAAAAAACAATATTATTTTTATAATTTATTAATTTCATTCTTACTCGAGCATCGTTGATGCCAGTTAATTTAGTTTTCGGCCGTTCCAACACGAGGAAAGCAGCCAAGTTGGCAGTGTAAGAAGCAACGATAATCATTGCAAATCCTGCCCACACCATACCCAACACTCGAGCAGAAAAACTCCGTGGAGTACCTGCAAAAATAATTATGTTTATCCATAATATTTATAAAATTCAGGTAAAATCCTCATTTATAGAGATGAAACTATTTTTACGCGGCGGCATTTTCATCCATGAGTAATCAATTTAATTACACTTCAATTGACAAAAGAATGTTATAAGGCTTACTATAAATATTTTGAAGTTCAATGTTAATAATGATTGATGTCAATGTATTTTTGTAAATAATAATTTGTATAGAATTTAATTTTTTTATACGTCTGAATGAAGTGTCTTTTTATTGTTTCATGGGGAAATAATATAATTAAAATCAAACCTTCCCCGATTCCACTGTTGAGAAGTACTCCCCAGGCGAACCAAACGGCGCTGGACAGATTCAGGGCGTCCTCTTCGGTACCGTCAGTGTTTGCTAGCTTGAACCTCCCGAAAGGTGAGAACCGGTCGAGGAGGTACAAAACTAGAGCCACTACGTGTACCGACACCATCACCAGTATCCATAGAGTGTTGCTGAATGGTTGTAGAAACGACACAAGGGTTGATGATCTTGATGGCTAAACCAAAAATTCTTTTTATAATTTTATATTTTTTTAATTAATAGTTTCAATTACTGTTAACTAATTATTAACTATGAACTATGATTTATTTTAAATATTCTTTAATTATTATGATATAATTATAGTTTTAAATTAATCTTTAACCATTTTAAAATATATAACTACTTAGTTATTAATAAATATTACTAGATTATCAGTTATTGTACCTTTTTTTCAAGAATAGTGATGCCTTGATACTTGAACGGCTTGCTGAACTCGATAAATTCGGCGCGTTCCGGATTAATCGTCAAAGGAGCGACGATCATATCTGCTCTTTCATTCACCAATTCTCCGATAAGTCCTGTCCATTCTTTTTTTCCTCCAACTGAAACAAGGAATTTGTAAATTAAATACTAGTATCTGTTTCATAGTCACGTATGTTCTCATCGAAACGAGGCCTTACATCTACAACTGTTCTACCATGCTTCTACTTGTCGCACCTGAATTGTACTTGATCACATAGCTGCCAAATTGTCCATCGGGAGACAGAGCCAAACTATAGGTGAAATTAATGGTCTTTGATAATTCTTTCAACAAATCCATGCAGTATCCCTTGCAACAATATGTTTTCGTAGCTGTAAATGTTTGAAGATCTATTGTATATAATGTATAAGATATGCTATATCTTGTGATATTTAGTAAATTCTTACTTTCATGTTCTGTGACGTTAAAATGAGGGCATGGAATCTCTTCTGGAAGACATGGTTCACCGGATGTGATCTCGCGAACGTAAACAAATGGCTTTTCTTCGATAGTGAGTACTTTCAAGTGCGTAGGAATCATAAAACCTTCGGGTTTAGTTTGCAGTCGGCCAGGCCACGTTATGTTGGACTCGTTGACACTTAATGTCATTTTGGTACCATTCTACGGATAATACGAATACCAATACTAGAGAAGTAAAAAGATATCTTCAAACAATTAATTTTTTATGGAAAATATTCAATATTATAATAATATTTAAATTTTGATATAATATCAGATTAAGTAAAATATTAAATTTACTGTAAGATACTATATATAAAGATACTATATATAAAAAAGATATTATATTTAAAGAGTATATTCAAGTTATTTTAATAAGATAACTATCTATACTTTTTCAATTAATTATTTAAGGAAAACTTTTGAAGAAGGTAAATAGATTTAAGCTAAAGAGTTTTAACATCTACTTTGTTGTAAATATTTGAGGATTCTTCTGCATTTTTAATATGTAATTCTATTTATTTTTTAATCCCACTTACAGTTGGATAAAAATACTGCCCAACGGAGACCCTTTTACCATTCTCCTGGATATTAATGATGTCATATTCAGCATAAATGCGATCCCCATTATCATCGAACGCTACTTTGCCAGTCTTACCATCTGATAGTACCTCTTTGAGGATGAATCTAAAACAGAGTGGAGCACATAACAGCAAGATACCATTTGATTTATATCAATAAAAACATAATAGAAGTAAACAGTACTCGAAAAGGCTTTTGCCGGTTTCCCATATCGAGCCAGAATCTGCGCAATCCTTTGGCGCCTCCGTGATTACTTTCGACTTGTTCATTTCTCGTAAGGCGGATACAAGCACTATCCTGAAATGTATATTCTGTTAGATTGTAAAATTATGATCTATCATACATCAGAAAAATTGGAAAATTTAAAATAGTAAAATTTAAGGTATAAATTCTTCTTGATCGAACAATATCCAAATGGTAGATGTATCAATAGTCCGAGACTACTATTTTCATCAAAACCACCTATTACTCCGTGGAATGTTCATTAACTACTAGTTATGTTTATCTGAAATGGATAACAGGTTGTTTCACAGAGAGAGAGAGAGAGAGAGAGAGAGAGAGAGAGAGAGAGAGAAAGAAAAAGAGGGAAAGAGAGAGAGAGGGACAGGGCAACGTTACTCGTACACACATATCCTAAACGTTCAAAGCACATTCAGCGTTTCGCTGAACGATACGGAATATCCATTGGACAGATTGGAAGGTGTGCTAAGAGAGTATGTGATCCAGTGATCTGAAATCAGTTGTACATTGCTGTGAAATCAGGATGCGTGTTTCCTGTGCGTTGCATGCAATTTTACAATTCTACATCAGAAAAAGTTTGAATGAAGAAATGTGAGAAAGACATTTGTTTTTGTTTCTTTCTGTTTTGTTGCGAAGTATCGTAAAGATGTCCATTCAATCACTCTAATTGTAAGTCTTCTCATGCGTAGGTATCGTGTGTCCATTTATTCTCATTTTTTTTTTTTTAGGCCTTTTCAGTAGTAAGACACGAAACTACGGACGCAACATACATGCGTGGATGTCTATACGTGATTAGAAAGGAACTGACAGGCTATCGTCGATGTGAGACTTCTCTTTCTCCGCGTTAATTAATTTCAAGCCGAGAAGACCTTCCGGTGCGTTAGGCGCATCTAAGGCTTGCTCCGTCACGATCCAAACATATCCTGCACCAGTCATATTCAATGCTGCTGCGTCTTGAAAAATCACGCTTGCGTCTGTTTTTCTGTTGAAGAGTAAACAAAATTTCATTCATTTCAAAATTTCGTTCATTTATTCATTATTGTTATTTAGTATTTATTTCTCTTAACAAATAGGATAAAAGTTTAACATCTTTGTTGATAGAGCTTTGTGCGAGCTTTATATCATTTATATAATAGTGATTTGTATGTTACAATTATTTTAAATAATTTGAAAAGTTTATTGCTATACAGATTGATGTAAAGCATATTTTAACAGAAGTAATTGGTACTTACGAAGTGTACAAGAGACAAACTCTAGCTTGTGCATTTTTCATCTCCATTAACTGTTCCGTGAAGCTATCTAAACCAGGTTCAAATTCGATCACAGACTCTACCTGTTTTAAATCCATTACAATTCAATTAGAAACTAACAAACTAATTTCGTTATTGTCATAAAGTTATGTTATATGTAATTATACAACGTTGTTTTCATAGAATTATTTCTAATAGGTCTTTCAAACAAGATTAGAAAATTTCATTAGATATACCTGAACTTTAATTTCAACATCATCTTCCAAATTCTGGGAAGTCGTCTGAAATCTTCCAAGCAATGCTCGACCATCTGTATCTGAACTATGGATGAAGATCACTTTCTTATAGCTAAAGTGTTGCAATAATTCAACCCATACGTCTGCTTGATGCGAATATGGTGGTACTGTCCTTAGGAAGGAGACGTGAATGTTCTGAAAGAATACTATACTTCAGATAAATCTTGCTATTTTATGTTATTACACAATATTTTCTAGAACTCGCACCACACGTATGCTATACAGATATTTAACGTAACATGTAATACGGATAATGTGACAATGACGTAGTAAGTATTACAGACAATCTTATTTGTACAAATCCTTTGACGGACTACAATTTAACGTGTTCACTGTTGATCGTATTTTCATAACCCGTGCCGCGCCCCAATAAATGTAAAAGATTCTATTTCTATAATACGAAATTATAAGCACATATATGTCTGGTGCGAATTATTATATTTAACGAATATTATATAGTAATATTGAATATTAAACATATTGTACAAATTACAATACTCGATACTCGCCAAATATAATAATTCATACGCTAGCACAATGATATAATACTGAATATTATGTTGTACGAATTATTATTTTTTCAAAATTTCGTTACATCTAATTTTTTTTCTATATGCCAGTCGATGTCATACAAATATTATATTTTATAAGAGTACCTGACGTAATCGAATTTGCAATATACGCAGTGAATGTGTTAAATGTGCTGTATGATATTTGTTGTAATAAATTAGAAATTAAATGTTAATTAACATCGTAGATAATTTATATTTATAGTTAGTTATTTTTAATAACTAGAACAATTAATATTACATTTTATAAAAGAAAATGTATGTAAATTTTTCACTGCTTTAGAATATCTCAATAATTCTAATCAATTTTCATGTGTAGAGTAGAGATCTTCGTTATATTTGCTAATGGACTCACTTTGTCAGAGAATGCGGAATCTCTTGAAGATATACCTATAACGGGTATATGATAAAAGCCACTTGTATAAGAAACAGCAGCTGGTGACAGATCCCCTGTAAGGGGATGAGAAACTACCACCGCGTACACTTGTTCCGCTATCAAAGAGTTACACACGCTCAAAGCCGTCTTAATTGGATTGGAGTCCATTTCAATTACCGTGTGCTTATAAGTCACTCCCTTATTGACATATTGCGAGTTGAAGTTCAAAGTCTAGAAACCGGGGCAAATATGGAATTAATTATGACTCAATACTTCCTTGGAAAGTACGACGAATAAACATCTACAATTATCCTTTGACTAACTATTCGATGTTTCATTAAATAGAACAGTTAAATTTCAATTTATTGTATATTCGAACTGAACTTCTTTGCATTATAGAGATGGAATTGAATTTAAAAATTAAGATAACTTAATTAAGCTGAACTAGAATTTAATAAATTCTTAAAATGAAGCGAATTAAGTTTCAGACATAACTATTTTAAATAAGAAGTTAACTAATAAGAAGGTCTTATACAAAAAGATTAAATTATAGGAATGTTTTCATTGAATATTACTTACGTTTAGCGTTCGTTTGAAATACTCTTTGCTGTCATTATTGGAGAAAACGCCGCCGATCATAAAGAAGGTGGGATTGTTGAATTGGCTCGCGACGAGTCCATTGTGCACTTCATCGTTCAAAACAATTAAGGAAATGAACAATGCGACACCCTCGTATTTCATTATTAGAAAGTTCGATCTAGGAAAAAAAATGAATTTCAAAATGGATTTCATCGAATAACTAAAATATAAATAGGGGTAATATACAATAAAGAATTATACATACATACATAATGAACCATAAAAATTGTGGCAGTTTTTAATAATTATAATCATAATAAGAGATCTACAATTAATTATATTAACATGTCACAATAAATTTAACGTTATAACGTAAATAATTTGCAAGAACATAAATTTCAACTACATGTTATTCTTCTGAAGCAGTTTATCTCCAAAGACATTTTCTCAAAAATGAAATCTGAACGTACCGGATCAGTCTACAGTCGTTGATCGTTCACGTAATATTCAAGGATGTACGGATTGGCTGGTGATTCATTTAAAACCCGTTCACGCCCTTATCTGACAATGAGTGCACCATGAACAGACCCAGTGTTAACGTCGAGCGCGAAGGTGGATCTGAAAGACAGAAGTCGGAGATTCATTGATCCGTTTGGATGCTGCGCACAGACTTCGTCCCCACTATTGCAATATTAGGATGTTTTCCTATTTTCCAGGCAACCTTACAATTTCTTTCTGACCGTTGCAATAATCTACACTTCCCTGCTCGTTTCAAACTCCTTATTTCTTCCTTATTCTCAGGATTATTTAGATCTCGACCAAACGTGCATTTAATCTCCCAATACAACTAAAGTACAGTAGAATTTCACTTATCAAAATGAAATTTTAGTTAGTGAGACTAACTCAACTTCTGCTGATTGAATTCATTTATCTAAGTTGGTCTGAGTTCTATTTTCGTAAACGAGAAATGATAAATAGTGGGGAAAATCGATCAATTCTTATCATACAGTGGTGTGCAAAAGTTTCTGGGCAGATAGTATTTCTTTTTATATATCCTAAATATTTTTAATATTTTAAAGAATATTTTAAAGAACAGCTTAAAGATATTTTAAATAATTTTAATTAATATTGCGTAACTATACAACAGTTTGTTGTCTTTCTTACTTGGCATGTTTCGTAACCAACGTTAGTTCATATTCTTTTAGCCAAATTGCTTATTATCAAAACAATTAAGAACATCCTATAAACATACAAAATATAAACAACTAAGAATAATTTAATTCTAATTCAAAGAATAATTCTAATTCAAAGTTGTTTCTTCCATAGATTCATTGCGTAACAAGAAGAAGAAGCATTGCCAGGAGAGTTTAAAAGAACTTCCCAATGTTCGTAACAACTCGTACTATCTCCCTGGAATCAGTGTCTCTCCACCGATTAATTCCGATGACCTCCATCGTTTCTAAAGATGTTGAAATAATTGAAGCTGCAAAACGGGAAGGGACACGCGATGCAGGCCGATCGAAGATCGTCCAGGCGTAGGGACTACAGGGTGGAAATGGTCATACAAGCTAGTGGAGGCCAAGGCGGATGGAAAAGTGGGTCGACCGGCAGGACAATAAACCGATAGGCCCCTGCATTGTTTCCAAGCCACGTGGTGGTGACTACACCGCGAGATGCCAGTGCGTCAGTTGTGGCTGCATATTGATCTCGTAAGTTTCCACTCGGTGGCGACCTCCTCTGCGTGCGCACCCTTTTCACTTCGGTTATTTACCAAGCACCCTTAGACAGAGTCAGGAGAACCTTGGAGAACGTGTAAATGGTGAGAAGGAAGTCAACGGTAGATAGGTAACAACAAAGTCAAATCGGGGTGGACCGATTTTGATAAGGTGCGTGTCGAAAGACCAGGAAGATTACATTTGGAGAGTTTAAACAATAGAAAAAGAAGAATAGAGGAAAGTAGATAGAACAGAAGTTGACATCTAATAAGATAGATAGAGAAAGATATAGAAAACGACCCCAAGACATAGAGACAAGTACATAAATAGAAATATAGAGTGTTAGAAAAACGAAGATTCCGTTTTTTTATCAGAGATAAAAGAGAATCTGAAGAGGTGAAGCAGGTGAAAAGAAGACTGTTTGCCAGCAGAAGCAAACGAAGGAGAGGAAAAGCAACGTAACTCCAATGTATTACGGTCCCCCTCGCGTGAACGAATCCACGGAAATATGTCATTACCACGAGAATGGAGCCTGCAGGATTCGGTTGAGCGTGACGC
>NT_176533.1:920851-1104239 GCF_000188095.3 Bombus impatiens | reverse complement strand
GACAGCGTCGCAGGAGATGGTCGGCACCACTGTCATCGACGAAAATATGAATCAACAAAATCAACTGGGCTCCCTTTTGTCGATACATTCGGCGCCCGTCTTTGATTTGAGCACAGGTGTACCCTCGCCAAAAAGGCCAGCCTCGTTGGCCGTCCAGGCAACAGCAACTTCAACACCGATCGTGCCACCGCATCTTCAGAGTCCAGAGACGATCGAGGACGAGGATAACGATAATCTCCTGACCATATCGAGTCTCACGGCCAGGCCATTGATTGCCAAGTCTCATGAACTTCGATCGAGCATAACTTCTAGTACCAAGAAGAAAAAACCTAAGTGCGAAACGAAAAAATCGAGAAATATCAAGTATGTTCCATTAGATGGTGGTTATGGCTGGGTGATCGTTTGCGGAGCATTTTTCGTTCAGTTCTGGGTGACTGGACTGATGAAATCTTATGGGGTGCTGTACGTTGAGGTGATGGAAACGTTCAAGGATTCCACAGCTTCGGTCGCTTCTTGGATACCCGCTATCTTGTCTTGTCTTTGTCTCGCGCTTGGTAAGTATTTGCCAAGATGTTTTAGTGAAAAGTAGGCTTTTTAGAAATCTAATCAATATTTTAATAAAATAATAATACTAAAAATGTGACACAACTCTAAACAAATTATTCAGGGAAAACGAGAAACTATTTGAAAACTTATAAAAAATTATTTACTAAACACATAATGTTAAAGTAAAGAATAAACACTAGAATGATAGATAGATAGATGATCAAATATTATTTTTGTAATTTTCCATTCTTAACTTTCTTGAGATCGTTTTTTAACGATTTTGATGCTCATCTAACACAGGATTGAATTATTTTGAGTTGTGACACTTTTGAAATACATGTGCGACTATGACAATGTGAAGAGATTGTGCTATTATCCTAAATATTAATATGTGAATAATCCAAATACAGCTCCAGTGACGAGCATGCTGTGCCAGAAGTATAGTTGTCGGGCTGTCGTTTTCATCGGTGGATTGTTCTGTGCTTTAGGATTAACGATAAGTTACTTTGCAACAAAGTTGATACATCTCTTTTTTACATTTGGAGTTCTGACAGGTTCGTGGGTAATCGATTTTATCAAATTTCTTCGCCGTGCGTTCGTCTCAATATATGTATGTGTATGTATATAATCAGGTTTCGTCATTGGGTTACGTAAGAAAATGCGGATAGCATGCTTGAAAGAAAGAAAGCAAGAATATGATACGAACGAACAACTGGACAATACAATTAATACAATTATAAACATCTAAATATTTGTACAATGACAATATTTATTATCATATCAATTAATATAACAATTTTAGGCATTGGCAGCGGTCTGTCGACAACACCAGGTATCATTCTCGTCTCACAATACTTCGACAAGCATCGAGCACTAGCAAATGGAATATGCGTATCTGGTACAGCAGCTGGCAGTTTCGTGTTTCCGCTTTTGATCAAGGTTCTCGTGGATAATTTTGGTTTCCACGGTACCATCCTTTTACTTGGTGGTTGTATGCTTCACGTGTGTGTCAGCGCAACCCTATACCGGCCACTGGAGAACAATTACGCGCCAGAAGACACAGAGATGCCGGAAAAAGCGGAAAAGGTCGAGAGCACAGCAAAGGAATTAGAGACAGCAAAACAACAGAAGTTAGATTTAATATTCGCCAATGATTCGACTACGAAACATAATCTGTTGAACGAATTATTTCATCAGAACGGTGTAGTGGCGGTCGAGCTGACAGACAGTGACGAGGAGAAAGACGTTGTGGGCGAGTGTCTACAGATGAAACCGATCTCGAAGATACGTAGCTCGAGTATATTACACAGTGTCGAAGATCTATCGACCGATTCTACGTGCGTTTACAAGGCAAGGTCGTCGTTAAAGTCGCTGAAGTCGTCAGTCACGGCGGTATATCCAGTTCCTCAGAACGAGTCACAACTGCCAAAGGAAAAGAAGACAGTGATGCAAAGGATAGCGCAATACATCGATCTGTCTCTATTGAAAAATCCTCAATTCATGATGATGTGTTTGTCCGTTAGTCTTATGTCAACCGGAAGTCCGTATATGCTGTACTATCTTCCGGCATACGTACACGCTGCTGGTTATACGAAATCGGAAGCTGGATACCTGGTCGCTATTTCCGCTGCGCTTGATTTATGCGGAAGATTAGGACTTGGATGGCTTTCGGATTTGAAACTTTTTGATCGGCGGAAAGGATACATTGGAAGGTACGTTCGAGAAATTTTTATACTGCGTCCACAAAATGCATTTGCATAGATCCTTATTTTCCAATAAAATATATTTTTTTATCAGATTCTACGTTTCATTTTCATAATATTGAATTTTTATAGTCATACGGGAGTATTACTAAATGATGTGAAATTTAATACGCTTGAACCTAATTTAATGTGTACATGCTATAGGAAATATAGGTGTGCAAATCATTTTTGTATATAATCCTTATTTTTGTATTATTGAACTTTACTATTTAATAAAAATTTTCTTCTTAAACAGTGTCGTAGGTGCTGGTGTAGCTGTACTGGCAATTCCAATGGCCCATTCTTTCTACGTGTTAGCATGTTCTGTAGGCATGTATGGACTATGCTTAGGCTGTTGGTTCCTCTTGGTTCCCGTCCTTCTCGCAGACCAATACGGAACTGATAAAATATCCTCTACTTATGGTCTTGTCAGGATGTTCCAGAGCGTTGGAGCTATTTCTATTCCGCCTTTAGCAGGTATGAAATTATTTGAATTTTAATACAGTACAGCGTTTAAAATAAATATTAATTGTAATTAATGAACTTAAAAGTACTCGATTCTTTGTAGTAGTCGCAGAGATATCGTCTTGCTTAAATAAACAAATAACCAGTGTTATTTATGTTAATGTTTTCATGTTATATTGCAGGTTACCTGCGCGATGTAACAGGGAGTTACTCCGTATGTTTTCTATGCATGGGTACGTGCATGGTCATGGGAGGTCTACCTTTACTCCTGGTTTTTAACGAAGTATCGGAATCATCGAAGATGACTGTTAATAATGAGAACAGTAACTGTCAAGGAGAGGTGGTTGCAAAAGAATAAAAATATTTTGCGAATGTGATTGAATGTGTATTAGAAATCTAATAAATCACAACATTTGTCGCTACAATTATTCTACTATGATGTATTGCTTCGTTCAGTGTATTCGAAACGTTTACATAAAATACCTCGTTCGCGGCAGGTAAGGGTAATTTTTATAAGTTTTTCTATAAATGCACATGTCTCATTTTGTTTTATTGGTAAACGACACTCTCATTTACACATTTACGTTTAAAAATAAAAAGAAATAACATAGGACAAAAACGTTCTTATACATATTAGATTTATATACAATGTAAAGAACTACTTTTAAAAAACAGAATCTGGTTTCCAGTTGTAATTTGTCTTATATATTACACATAAACACTATGTACATTATTCATATTTACATGTTACATTATGATTATTTGTAGAAAATGAAGAATTGCGGCAGGTCCTACGATGAAAGAAACAATCTCTTAGTAGGAAATACATATTTTTCATACAAACAGATGTAATTAAACACAATGATCTTTAATAAAAATTGTATTCTTTTCACTTATGTAGTCTTAATTTGTCTACTTTCGAAGATAATGTACAAATTAATGCTCAAAAAACTTTATAAATCTCAAAATTACCATAAATTAATTCATGCTAATTAATGCTATTAATTCAAGCATAACATTATGTAATACTATCTTAATTTTCCTTGATGCAATGAATAGATAGCATTTCAAATATAGTCCAGCATCTATATAAAATGATTACCTTCTACTAAAAATGGACACTAGTATTTCTTATAATACAAAATATGATACAATAGAAAAAAATTATGTCGGTTTCCAGGCTACAACTCTCATTTTATTATTTAATTCTTGTAGTATCAAAGAGCATGTGAGCTGTTTCTCTGGTGATAGACCATTGATTCCTTCCATTTCATCATCATCATCTCCTATTCCATTACTGCTTCCACTTTTCCCTTTACCTTTTACCTTTCGTTTCTTCTTCTTGTTTAACTGTCTACAGTCTATGTCACTAGCAGCATCTGTTGCTTTTCTGATCTATAATGATTGAATTTTTTTACACAAATTATTCATTTCAAAATATATATTTATATATAGAATATTAAAGAATATCTTACTTTTGCACTCTTTTTTGATTGTTTATCGTATTCTAAAGCATCATAATAATTTGGTTTCTCACGCTTGATTCGATTGGTTCGTCTTGTTTTCATTACTCCATTATCAGGACTAGGAGGACTTTTTATTGAATTTCGTCTTGCATTAAAGAATGAATGACCACATGGACAAGCTTTGCAAGCTACAGGTACCTTAATAAACAAATACATATAATTAATATAAAGTGATATAAATAAGTTATCAATTGTATACATATATAATTGAATAAATATATAAAATTTGTTTGCACTCAAAATTAAAATTCAATATTTTTTCTTATACACGTATAAAAAAATTAACTATTCAAAGCTTACATTAAAATATACAATGAAATAATTAATTATATAGTAGATAGTAGAAAAATTTATGACAAAATAATCTTATTTCCGTTTTACTGAAGTTTTCCCAGTTCATTTAAAAAGTCTTAGTATAATAAATAAATAAAGGTACAAAAAATATTCAAAATAAAATTAATATATATATGTATATAACTGTTTGGTATAAATATAAAATAATTATTATAATATAAAATTACCTGCTGTTCACATTTTGGGCAGCCTTTACTGATTGTTTTAGTCTTGGCCATATTACGGAAAAATATTTAATAAGGATAAGGTTATTTACAATTAAAAAATATGACTAGATAACTATATCGTTAAACCATGTCGTTGAATATTGACATCATAGCACGAAAATAGCTTTTATATCGATGAGAATGCATTTTAAGAGCGTTCACTATAACGTTAAGTATTTTTTTTTTACATTTAACATAACGCTAATAAGTAATGACAGCCGTAATGTATAAAAGGAACACAATGTAAAATGATTCGTACTTCAATTGATAGATGGCAGTGAAAGTCAATTACGAGAATGGACCAATCGCAGAATTCATGCTATTTCACATTGTGAAAATGTATTTCCAGTTTTCAGCTTAGTAAGTATTTAAGCTTTGTGATAACACGATACTTGTGCATAGTCTTTCTACTCTTTCTCTTCATTACAATTTTGTTATTGTTTTCTCAGATGCAGATGTTATTATACTTAATCATATTTTAATGAATGAATGTACGAAATATGAACATACTTAAATAAGTACACATCGAAAATTTCTATATGTAATATGTATGTTTTACATACGTAAATATACGATATGTAAATTATTTACGTATCTCTAATATTATCAATGTTCATAAAATTTATTTTTAATATTTATTTAAGGTGGCTTACATTATTAATAATATAGGTAGTTAATTGTTAGTATCAGATCTAAGTTTATTGTCATTTTAGCATTATGTATTTACATAAACTAATTGATATCTATTCTATATTAATAAAATAAACCTAAAAATCCTATCTTTTTAAATTGTATTCGATTATGGCATTCTTAATTGCTCCTTTTATTACTCGTTTAATATAAATGCGTTTTATCATTCTTGAAATAGTTCTTAAATCTTTCGAGTTCTAATCAAACACTCGTTGCCTTAAGACGTTGAACTTTAATGGTTAAGATTTATTAATAACTTTTTCATATCTCATGTGTTACGTATTTTTAAGATGATCGTGGTATTTTAATTTCATTGTAAAGCACTTCAATTTTTAAAGATCTGTTTTTACCAGGTATCTGAATTGGTTAGGTTGGGGTATGTACATTTTGTACAATAACAAAGATATACATATTACTAATTAATATTTCTAGATTTTATCTTTTTTTACTTCTAAATATTATTTTTTAAAATGAACGGTATACATTTTAATCAAATTAATTGCTTATTTTTCAATAATTTTAGTACATAAGTATTTTAAATAATTTTAGTAAAAATATCCTTTTTCTCTTAGTTTTATTACTTTATTATTTCCAGCCTGTTACTTTTTACTTTTTACCTTTGCAAACTTTCTACCAGTATTAAACAAAGAGTTATCGTTTTTACTTAGTGCAGTATTTTCTTATATAATTCTTTAGCCTTCCCGCGTTGATAAATAATCGGATAAAAGACAGATGTTCCCTAAAATAATTCTCTTATCTCATATATTAATACTACCCTGACTTTTTAAGCACTTTTTTACTTCATCGAGTGATATCAAAGTATGTACCCAAGTAAGGTGAATGTTCCATCTTACGCGTATTTATTCCACGCACAATTTTCTTCAAATTATTTCTTTTTAACCACTTATTAGATACATATATATATGATTTTATAGCATAATAATTTCATAATTAAGTTTGTTAATTTTTTACATATTATTCATCCAATTATCTTGATTTTATGTCAGTGTTAATAAAGCATCTTATTCTAATTCTTTACTGAGTCTGCACGTTAACTACAAGAACAATAGTGTAACTTGTCGACGAACTGTGTAATTATCTTTCTCTGTTATCTATTCTCAGCTTTATCATATTACATACGTGAGATGATTTTTAAAACAATGTTTTACTCATTACTAAATGCAGTAGCTCACAAAAGTAATCGAACACTTATTTAATAGAAGATTTCTATAAGTGTTTAGGACGATTTAAGTAAACAACTGTACGTGTTACGTATTTTCTGCAACCAAATGTTTGTATATTACATAGTATATTCCGCATTTCTCAGTCTTTCCCATTCTATCGTATTAATTAATCCTTCATGACCTACAACATCCTCATCTTTTTTTTACCAGTCGTAGGACAAGAAACAACAATGCACGAAGCAATTGGAAAATTACTTCAGTATTTACCTTCGATTTTTAAATTCTGCCCGAAATTTGACGCGATTCCTCGTGATGATGTACGACGAAAGTGACAAACTCTCTTCGGATTTCTTTGCCGATATTGGCTCTTTATTGAAGTAATATTATTCATTCGTTTTATGAAAGTTATTGAAGTTACTGACAATCTATCTTGGGCATTAAAGTCGACACTTGTATTATCGGATACGTCCGTATTCTCTCCACTATCTGATATGGAACAGCGCACGAGTTTATTGGATTCCGAATGTTGAAATTCTGCATCTTCGATTTCTTCATACTCATTAGTCATAATATTAGTCTGTTTATCCATTTCTTTATTATTATTTATAACATTGCAAAAGCAATCTCCTGATGCTTCTTTTTTATATCCTCTCCCTTTTCTATCTACAAATAACTAATAACTATTTATAAATAACTGATCACCGTGAGCAAGGTCTTTCGCTGCTTTTTTCATTTCGACTATTTTTCACCTGTTACGATATTGCCAAACGTCTGAGTACTTTCGCTCCTCTTCGATTCTTTGTCAATCCTAGTTCTTTCGGTTTCTACTTTTAACATTTTATCGTGGCAACCATTTTTCTTCGAGAATTCACAATCATTCTTTTTAGCCATATTATGTCCCCATTTAGCAGTCATCGATGGTGACGCCCAGTCAAGGTCATACTTAGAAACGTGCTTTTTGTTTCCAATGCACGTGTAACTATGCTTCTTAGAACCTGGAATAAAATTCCTTCGACTTTTTGTAACTGAATGTTTCGTAACGCAATCCCTGATCTTATTTTGCTCGTTCGAGGCTTTTTTACAGATACACGAGCGCGTGTTTCGACCAGACGTGTTTGCAGAGATTTGCTCAATTTTCAGATCAGGGCTATTACAGTAATAACACGTCAGTTTTAGTTCTTGCTTAGGGAAGATCGCGTCCTTTGTTTCTGTGCAATGGTCTAGTCTGTTTTGTTCCCCAAATTGTTTCCTCACCTTCTGCATACAAGTGTACATCTTCTGCTTTGTCCATTCATAATTTTTCTCTCGCTTCATATATACTCGTTGTTTATGTTTCGTGTACCTTTTTGGGTCTGGTGTACAAAAATCTAACTTTTTTTTCGGAGAAATTAATTTCTCTGGTTTCCGTTTGCAATAAATATTTTCGCATTCTTGACACAATACGCTATTCGACAAGCTCACATCTTTCAATGGACTCGTACAATTACGTAAACAATGTATACTTGAAAGGATATAACTATGTAGTATACAATTGCAACAGGCAATATTATTAGGATACATTTGGGTATTTACCTCTGTGTGTTTTCTGGAAAAAGATTCTTGTACTTCGCCAATTTTATCTTTTAGTATTATACTAGTTTGTGCAATTCCATCGGCTGCATTTTTAGAAGTAGTTTGGCCTTCCTTTTTAGTAGTTATTCCATTTCCTAAATCATTCTTTGATGCAAATTGCTTTTTATCGTTCAATTGATCCTTTTTGTGATGTGTATATTTAGAATGAGTATGCTTGTTAAGATTTTTATTAGAAATAATTTCTTGAGACTTAGGACGAGTTTTTTCTACAACAATCTCAGTACGTTGGTCACGTTTCACTTTTTCTGTAGGTTTCCTGCGATTCGATAATTCCGAGTTTTTCTTAAAGGATAACTGACTAGTGTATCTGTTTTCTTTTTTCCGGACTCCCTGCAAATTGTCATTGAATTTTCTCTCAATTAGCGAATAATTTGATTCTTGGTGTCCTTCTTGAGGAGGATCTTTTTTATCATCAATATGAACTTTATTAAATTGACACGGGACACCGCGTTCTATTTCTGCCTCGTCGTCTCCATCGTACACGCACGCAAATCGTGTAGAACAAATATTTTTGGTGCGAGAAAATCGCAATCGAGGATATTTACTGGACTGGCTTCGATGAAGAGTTCTAGTTTTCCATGGATCAGGAATTCCTTGTATAAAAGGTAAACGTGTATCGTTCCATAGCCTATCAGTGATGAAATATCTGGTACAGAAAGGTATTAAATTTTTCTGTAATACGTACGCCTCCGTACAAAATTCCTTACAAAATCCCTTAGCAATTAAATACTCTTTCCAAGTATCAGGAATACCTCGACGCACATTGGAATAATTTTCTTGTCGTTGATAAGACGAAAACGTGATAAATGGTTGTGTGCTCATTAATCTTGGAGAAGAAAATGGTCCTCGTACTACTTCATGGACATCGATATACTTTTTTTTTTTTAATCGTTTTGGTGATGTCCATTTTTGGGTCCATCCAGTGTAGATGTTAATACTGCAATCTGGATGCATCAAAACGATTCAATTCTTCCATAGGATCATTTGAAAACAATAGTGAATGCGTTACGATACGATAGTTTTATGCTATAAAGGCAATTATGTTATCATTTTTTGTAAATATTCTATCCTTTCAACTTATTTAAAATATATTCGACATACTTAAAGTATTAATATTATTTAGATTTTGTAATTTCTTATTTGATATGTCATTCTTGAAATTGTAAGTTAGATAGATATTGAAATATATATGTAGATATCGGATTTAATATTAACTTCACATGTAAATAAATCGCAGCAATTCTTATAATACTTAAAATTGGCAAATTAATTGGCGATTAAAAATATTATCATATACAAAAACATAGGAGAAAGGCATGATAGATCATATTTTTTGTTTTTTGTATGACAACGACTTTAAAATCCAATATCTTATAAACCAATCACATGCTTGTTGAATTTCTTTAAAAAATATTTACATTAAAAATATTGATTTCTTAAAAGTATTGATTATCATATTCTAAATATTAGAGATATACCATTAATTGTTTTCGGAAAAGCTCGTAGATTTGTCTTTTGATGCTAAAAGGTTTATATATATCTTTGAGCTGAATCGATTGATCCTCTTCTTAAGTATGTTATATTAAAGTATATCTCCTTAACCATGAAATAACATCAAAAGCAGAAAATCAACAACATTTTCTGTGATCTTCATAGATATAATCAATTATGACGCAAATTATTATTTTTAAAGTATAAGACTAATTAAATGAATATGATTTGTTGGTAGAACGAAATAGTAATAGGGAATCCTTTCTTGTTCTTATATATTTCCAGGCTGAAGCAGAGTTACCAACACTTCAGGCATACTCATGCGCGGCTTGAAATCGATTGTTTCAATAAAGAGTTGCGTAAAGTGTTAGCACAACAATGAGTTTCTTCTGTTAAACACGATGTCTCTACTACGATCGTTGCCTTCGGGGCTCAATAAAGCCTCGAAATTAACATTTCGAAGCGTTCCATCTGTATCTTATCATCCAAATGTGGGTATTTATTGGTTTAACTTGCGGTATTGATCTTGGACAGTTTTGACAGACGTATTGCATTACATTTTGCAATCAATATTGTATCTATTATTAAGACATATACACAGAAAGTTTGACCTTCATGTATAACATTGATGCAGTTATATCTTAAAAATACATTTTTACAAACCTAACAATTTACATATTATATCGATTTTATAGCATTCTACAGCATTTAGGTTATCTTCATACTTTATTGGTAAAATGACAATCATCTCTTCCAAAATTAATTAATATATTCGTTTGTTAATATAATAAGTATAATTAATAATTTACCAATTATTTTACAACATAAGAAACAAATAAAACATTAATTACGATAAAGCTTTATATCATATTAGCATCATATATATATAATACATGTATATAGTAAACTATATACAACTAGTAAAGTATATACATGTATTATATAACATATTTATATTAATTTTTATTTATTGTATACATATTATAATCATATTATAATCATATTTTATATTTTATATTTTGATTATGTTGCAGGTGATAGATCATTATGAAAATCCAAGAAACGTAGGTTCTTTGGATAAAAATGACCCCAAGGTTGGTACAGGTGTTGTGGGAGCACCAGCCTGCGGAGATGTAATGAAACTTCAGATTAAGGTTGACGAACAAGGAAAGATCATTGATGCTAAGTTTAAAACTTTTGGCTGTGGTTCTGCTATTGCTTCCAGTTCCTTAGCTACAGAATGGGTCAAAGGAAAAACTGTAAGCATTATTGTGTTTCCAAAAACTATTCGTTTAAAACAAAGGTAATTAATTGATTTCTATCATAGGTCGATGAAGCACTGGCCCTCAAAAATACTGACATTGCTAAAGAATTATGTTTACCACCCGTCAAGCTCCATTGTTCAAGTAAGTGGTATTTATTAATAAATTTAATATTTAAATATTAGAGTACGAGTAGAAAAATTGTGAAGACTGTCGTAAAGAAATAAATATCCAATAGTTTTGTAAAGTAAGACAAACTTAAAGTATCCATTTAGATGGAAGATTTAACAACTAGTTATCTCTACTCTGGAAGTATTCAGTATAATTAATATTGAGAAAAATAATTACATTATTTAACATTATTCTTTTATATATTGTAGTGCTTGCAGAAGATGCAATTAAGGCTGCTTTGTCAGATTACAGTATAAAACAAAAGCAAAAATTGAAAATCAATGAGAATAGTGATAAGACAAGTGAAGCACTATAATGTGGACTCTATCCAGATGTAGTATTCAGTATGTTCAGCTTTGCTCTGTTCTACTAATTATGACATTTACATAAATTAAAATGTTATAAATTAAAATCATATGTAGAAGCACTTATAGATGTATGCTATCTTTTCTTCTTTCAGAAAAGAAAATAAATATATTTAATTAAAAATTTTTTATTAGAACATTTATTTATATATCAATACTATCATGAATTTATCATTACCTCTGATTTCGTTAAATAATTTCATGAAATACCAATTACATCAAGTTTCGTATTATTACTTTGAAATGATCTTCCATTATTCTTACTCTTCAATTGTAGAAGTTAAGAAATGATACATCCAATGGGAAACTTTCTTACAATGCCGTTGCTGTTTATTAGAACAATATGCGAACAAATAAAGCAGCATGTCGTTGTGATAAACATTTTTGTTGACACGAATGCACGTCGTTAATGAAGTATTTCAGTGGCAATTTAAGCTGTTGACAGAAACATGCCTATTTGTACTTGTTTTTACAAGAACCCATTACGCCATCAGCGATGTAATAACGTAATCAAGCGAACAGGAGAAGGAGAGAGAAGAAGGGACAGATACATTTTATCGATAAATATTATTTTTTCAATGATCACAGTATAGCCCATTGTAACAGCTTCAATCTTAGATTCAACTTCTGCTGTGTATATTTGATAGAATAAAAATACGCACTTGATGATAAAAAAAGTCCTGATACAAAAGCTATATTTCACGGCATATCACTCAAGTAGAATCATATCTTTCTAGTGCATAAACTCATTTATTAAAATTTCCAGTATCTCGTGATTCATACACCTTGTTGTATGTATCCTCTAATATTCTTATACACTATACTATAGAAATATGTATGTATTTCCGCTCGTAAATATTGTACGTGATCAGTGCAGAATGAGAAGTATTGTTGCACGAAGGCATTTCAATTTCCTCATAGTCGCGATACACAATCAAATATTTACTCACATTCTTATATCTTTGTTCACATAGTGGAATTATATAGACTCACGGGCGAGTAATTTCCAAGAATAAGAGTTCGATTCGAAACGATTAAAATGAATTTGAGAAATTAAGTCTCGGATCGGTGACTTGTATGCATCCCTCTTATAATAACTGCCATCACAACACCAATTGATGCTTAATAAGAACGAATATAGACTGAGTCATGTGTAGTTACTGCTGCCAATTGTGCGTTTCAAGTTAATTCACGAAGGAGAACAATTAGCTCGTTAATTCGTAATTTACATTGTCTATGGCTTTTCATAGCTGCATACGATCCTAACATCTTGAGATCGAGATATTATCTTCCTATTTTATTCGATAATAGTTAGATGCGTGCCTAATATGTGTTTCCCCGCTATTTTTCGAACCGATAAATCAATCTCATTGAGAAAGATCGATAACAAAGATCGCTTATGAATACTTATTTAGACGTACTACAAAATGCGTAATTATATAATATAATTATATAATGAGAAGCATCGTGTATGTATTTTCGAATATTGGAAATTGTTCGAACGGGCTTATCAGAATTTTGTAGATTTAGTACAAATCTGTTATGCGTATGATGGATATATGTACCAACATATATTGTCAGATATACGCTCTATATAATGTGTGATAAAAATGAAGTGCCTGGCTTTATGTACTTGAAAAAAGTAGAGCATTCAGTTTGATTAAAAAAAAAGAGTACACGTAAGTGAGATAATTTATTCAAAATAATTATTCTTATAAAATAATAATTAATTTAATTATATATATATATCTTATATATAAACTATATACATGTATCATTTTTAAAAAACAGGAATAGATTAATTAATAGCAAACAGATAACATATTATCAGTATACTAGCATGTTTCACATAAATCATGAATGTATAAATTTAAGATTAACATAAAATTTTTCGGTATTTTTCTGCTTGTAATATCTTCGTTTGCCATAGCATAATAGATGCTCAACGAGGAAATTAAGTTGGTCTCGCTATCACAAATATTTCGTTCTAATTCTTTGAATAGTCATCATCAAATGTACGCACAATGGTTTCTCTGACAAACACACGATGCCAGCAGTTTGTGATATGACTGAAACGATAGAATCTTGTTTTTCTACGTAACTAAGTAATGTCACTATGTGAAAACTGTTTACGTAGACTTGCTGAAAGTATTATTTATTCCATGCATTTTTAAATGTTATAGATAAACTATAATTTAGATTATTTAAGTTTACCTGCAATTATATATGTAATATTCGCAGATTTATTAGTAAACAATTTTATTTTTAAAATTCAAATATTATCGCTAAGATGATAAAAAAATACATTTATCGATACTAGAACTACCAAAGTGGTTAAAATAACAAATTCCTAATTTTTCATAGAAATTTTGCGGTCTTACTACAGTGAATTTTGCAAGATTTTCTGTAATTATTTGTAAAATATATGAACGAACAGTTACTTTTATTCTGTATTTCTTTCATTTTAATTTTTTTGGTAAAAATTATTTATATAATATATATTATTCTTTATATACATGCTTACTATAATATATAGTGTAGTATATATAGTGAAGTATAATATATACTTCATAAAATAGTCGGTAATTCCAGTGTTAATGCCACATTACAAATTGCAAGGTATCCATTGTGTGAGGCGGAAAATCCCATGGAGTAGTTCATTGCAAACACACAGAAGGGATCATCGGGTAAAGGTTTTTGAAGAGGTGGGTAAACTCAACGATGAGCCGCTTCAAAATTTACCTTCTCTGTGATAAGCTGAAAGCCGAGGTCGTAAACAGTCTTTCATTCGGTATTCAGTATCGGGCACGAGGCTTATCGATGCTCGTGAAGCTTGTTTTTCCTACCTCGATTTCTCTATTCTCAAAGTGGGACGCGGCCGCGGGCGAGGAACATTAAATTCATGCTGCGTTCGCATCACAGAGGACAAAAATCCTACATTTGGTTCCTGTGACTCATAGAGTGAGTTCCTTCGCTATTGTGTATACCATGCTAAATTTTCCATTCCTTTATTCCTTAGTATACACGTCCTCTTTCTTACTGTACAGACCTGACCTGCAGAAGGTATAACAGAGCAAGATAACTCCATAAGAGAAAGGAGACGACAGAAAGAAAAGATGTAATACCTAACTGCCTTGCTAACTGATCATTGGTTGGGACTGAATCTGGCCAGTTAATATGATCTATATGTATATGATGAATTAAAAATGATTATGGTGTAAATTAAGGTTTGGAAAATTTAAATTCAGTCGCGTCTTTTAAGTTTTTAATATGTCATATTTTATCATAATATTTATTAAAATAAATATTTATTAAAATAAAAGCTTCTACAATTATAAGATGTCATGTATTGGTTTTACGGGAACAGTTGTGTGTATGTTGCACATATTTTGAGCCAACATTTCGTAGATGCTGCCAAAACCTGGGTCAATACAAAATACAACATATATACCATTATATAATTTTTGGCAGTAGTTTCATTAACAAACGTTCTGTTAATAAAAAGTTAATTCTCTGCCATAATAATGACATTTTTTATGATCAGATTTTAAGATGATAAAGACACAACACTGTTTTACGAGAACTAACAGTGATTTATAATCACATCACTATGATTCTCGGTCCTCAATATCAGGGATGAGTACAGAAATAGTACAATATCCATTATCAAATATGTACAAATATCCATTATCTAATTTAAGATACCAAGTTTTTAAATATATAATATATTTTGTTATATATATACATATATACATATATATATATATATGTATATATGTATATATATATATATGTGTGTATATAAACAGTTGAATATTAGTAAGCAAAGCAAGCCTAAGGTAAGCGAACTGAAGGAAATACCAAAAGTGTTCATACTAACTGACCACTTCGAACCCCACTTTTTCTTGGAATCGACTTTGTGGAGGTGAATATTATTTCTGGTGCTATGTACAATGACTTCAAAAGTATTTGCACATCGCTATATGTACTGTAGCATTTACATACTATTGTAATTAACCAGGTACGGTTACTAAATATTTACATTTATACTACATTTATATACTAATGAACTATGTTCAAGTATATTAAATTTTATCATTTAGTAATACTTTTATATAACTACAAAGATTTGATACTATAAAAATGAAATGTAGAACACTGATAAAACTACTTTGTTGGAAAATAAGGATATGTGCAAATACTTTTTGTAGCCACTGTATATAAGATAAAGAAATGTTATCCGTATCTTATTCATATTCATTCGAAAGAGGAAATAGATATATACTGGGTATTTCATAAAAATATATTTCCCTCGGTAGTTGGCCAGATAAGATCCCCATTCGTGGCCATTTAACCAAGAACTAGCGTAATCTTCCATTCTTTATGGAAATATGTATTTCTAAGAAATAGTGGGGATAGCGATGACCAGTTAGCAAAGCAGAATTCCGGCCAGTTATCAAGGCTACTCCTATACATGTTTGTTTTAAAGAGAGTGAGAGAGAAATACCCGTAGGCAAGACTGAAACAGGAGAATGTGGATATGGTGGGAGACAAGATGAAGTAGTGGTAAACGGCCCTGCGTGATACACAGCTGATCAGTCGTTCCGCGACGGACAAGTTGTTTTGATATCTCTATACGTGACTCGATAGTGCAAATCGAAGCGTTTTCTGCATGGAATGACAGTGAATCGTGCGTAAGAATATTCCGTATACATGCCATTGTTTATGTGCTCTATGCAATTTGAAGGAGTAACGAAAGCAGAAGGCACGGGCGGTGGTGTAACCCCAGTGAAATTATACAGAATATCATATTGCGGGTTACTGTTGGTGGCGTCGTCGAGTCAATTGGATCGCAGATACTTCCCGTTTCAACAATTTCGAAGGAAATCGTTTATGCGAACATCGGGGTCTATGACCGGTTCACGAGGCTCGCCTTATCAGAGAAACAGAAAAAGCTACGGTCTAACCGTGACCTCCAGCATTAGATTGAAATTGATGAAGTCCGAAGCGATCGAAGAGGAGGACACGACTGCTGATCCTGCAGTTTGTGAACATTGATGCTGGTCACTCATAGGCCACGATATTATCTATTCGGTGTAATTCGGTGCATTATCGTTTCTCTTTATATTCCTCTCTCGCTTATTTCTTTCTATTTTTTCTGTTAATTCCCGTGACATATTTAAGGCTTAATCAAGTTGAGTTATTAGCGCGTTTGAGTGCCGACGGGCAACGTTAGATTTTCTTTATTCGCAACGAAACAACGGATTCTCGTTTCGCTTTTCCTTTGTATAATTACATTCAGATATACATATATATTGTACATGTGTATACGCGCGCGCGCGCTAGTGTGAACGGAAAAGAAAAGGTTGATGACAATGCAACGAGTCCAAGATCAAGACAATGGTATCAACATCAAATTCGGTGCAAGCAAAAATAAGAAAGGAAACTATAGACTTGTATCGCAGCACTCTGAGAACGAGAAAAAAAGCAACTTCAATGGGACCAATAAACAAGGTAGGTCATTTACATTGAGAATCTACATTTTTATTTCTTTTTTCTTTTTTTTCTGAAGGGATCAATGTTCGCCCACTAATTATATGTAAATATATTAATTTACGAGTAAAAAGATAGGAAACGCAATAAAGATTCATTGTGATCTTTTTAAAAATCGTTTTTTCCTTCTTTTTAGCAATGACTAAAAATATGATGTGCACTGAAAATTTTAAATTTTCTTAACGAGTTCTAATAATAAATACAAATATACAATTACTGACGTTTTACGCTCCTTTTTCATATTTTGTTTAGTGTTACTATCTCTCCAGATAGTCATGGAAAATTTTCTAACACGAAATTATTTCAAATATGTTATAGTTAAAAACATAGTATTTTAATTCTATATAAAAGATAAGAACTTTTTAAATTTTTAAAAGAAATTTGATTTCATATATATAAAATATGCTAAAACAATAAGTATGAATCGAGTAAACTAACAGAATCTAGGCGTATATACTTATAAATAATAATAATATTCATAATTCTTTTTATTTAGTTAAAAATGTAACAACTGAAGAGGACCTAGTCCCACCAGATGGAGGATGGGGATGGCTTGTACTTTTAGCATCCGTTATGGTCAATCTACTTATTCCAGGAACAGTGAAATCCTTTGGTGTTTTATTTGTTGAATTTCTTGAAGTTTTTGATGCATCACCTTCTGCAGCTGCTTGGATACCAGCTTTATGCTATTTTTTGTATAGTTCACTTGGTAAGCTTAATTAAAATTAAGTGAAACTATTACCTAGTGGCAAACATTTGGAATTGAGAATAAGAAAATTAATTTTTGTTGTAGGACCCCTTTCCAGTGTACTATCAGTTAAATACTCCTATAGAACAGTGACTTTACTGGGAGGAACATTTGCTGCTGCAGGAATGATGCTAAGTTATTTTGCCAACTCTGTGGCCTTCTTGTGTGTCAGGTAATTATTAATATATTATTATTGTTATTAAATTAAAAGCATACTATTACATTTTTTATGTAAATATGTAATCTTATTGTTTGTTCAATCTTTTAGTTATGGTGTTCTGGTAGGAACTGGAGCAGGGTTATCTTTTCCCCCAACTGTGTATATAGTAACTTCATACTTTGTACGGTTACGTGGACTTGCAAATGGGCTCTGCATATCTGGTAGTGCATTAGGTTCAATATTTCTTCCACCCATCCTAGGAATTCTTCTACGAGAGTATGGTTACAGGTACGTTTTTTCGTTATGTATCTAAAACAACAACAGGTATGGCTTTATTATCTCTATGAAAGATTGTTTTATGATTGCTAAAAAACCACAAACCAAGGGTTCACTATAAATGATTAAAATTAAAAATTGAATTTTTCTTTTATTTCTATGAAACGTTTATTTAACAGCATTTTATCTGCAGAACAGTAATTAATATAATTTATTAATGATGTTTTAAAATTAATTAATTAAACGATGTAATTAATTAAAATATGCTTTAACACGTTCGTTTTATTTTTGACAAAATTGAATGTATCTGTGATTTGTGAGCTTGATTTGTCCAACTTTTATATAATTTGTGATACAATTAGTGTCACGAAAAAAAAAGAAAGAAAAAAGAAAAAGATACAAGACGTTTGTGTATAATCACGTGCATCTTGTTCTCATGAAGATCCGTAAATAAAGTGTTATTGTCTTAGAAAGTTTATATATATTTTGTGAAGATTATTTTCGGTGAGTATTTATACATCATTATTACAACTAATTAAATGTGACGATGATCAATCATGCATGTGTGTAGTTCCTTTTTACAAGATACTTGGATCAACTACGCGCGTGCATTTATGTACACAATTTTATTGTATATCTCTGCGAAATTTACAACATTCTATAGCTGTTTTATAGCCTCCTTATCAAATGTGTTGTCATTAAAGATAACGAACATTAACCATTCGATATACACACGGTAACGTTGGCTGTCAAAAAGATGATAGGCTCGCGACTAGTTGACGTTATTCTAATTTCAAAAACACGCAGAAATATT
The DNA here is from genome assembly GCF_000188095.3 of Bombus impatiens. NCBI lineage: Eukaryota > Metazoa > Arthropoda > Insecta > Hymenoptera > Apidae > Bombus > Bombus impatiens. The sequence continues at coordinate 1,085,054 of NT_176533.1, read as the reverse complement.
CTATGTACTAAACCCGAATTCTGCATGTGGAAAATGCCACATAATTCATCTGATATGGTTTAGGTAAGAATCATATATATTTCGTATATACATATATATACGTTTTTGTTCTATGCCACGTATTTTAATGATTTAAATTCCTATCACGCTTTTTTATCTTTCACCATTTCTACCAAACCAAATTGCCAGGCGTAATATATTTTAACGCTTGATTTTAAATTAGACTCAACTGCACCGAGACTACAATAAAAAAGGACGAAATAAGATCTGGGCCAGTATCGTGCAACCTATTGTGATGACTTTCTTCCACGATGATAAAGACGAGTTCCTTCATTGGGCGGTTATTTAAAGATCTGGATGCAATCCTTGTGTGTCGTGAAATTGCCATTCGCTTTAGATACTTAACTGCCGATGCAAACGAAACAGTCTGTATCGTAATCAAGTATTAGAATTAAAGTACCATCAGTTTAGCATAAAGTGTAATTCTTTGTCTTCGGAATACATGTGCACATAAAGAAGATAATATGCCTCTTTCTTTGTCTTCTTTAATTATGAATGATACGCTTCGTTTAAGAAAAAAATAACAAAACAGAAGGAAAAAGGTAGAGCACATGCCATTATCGAATAGTCGAAAGTAAAAAATTATAATTACACGTGCGTGCGTTTCGTTGTGTGTGCATATGTAATAATCATGTCCATGCGAGAACTGTGGAAACGTACGGTTTGACGTTGAAAGTACTTGCACATTTTAAGTGTGCACATTATAAATGGCGAACGCGTGATGCTCACGTGTTTCGAGTTAATATGTGTCGTAATAGCAAAAATAGAATTAAGATAAGTTCAATTTTTATGCATTTCGCATTGTTTAACCGCGGCTGTGTAATAGGAGTAATCAAAAAATTAATTTTGTTCCTTGTACTTTTGTATCTTCTTTTTTTCTGGTTACGTATTATATTTGTTTTAGAACCAAATACGTATACTGAAGTTCTTATTCTCTTCGTTTGGTTTTATGAATATACAATAATGTACATATGTATGTCGATAATATGTTGTCGATCGAACGTGAACATGTGAGTAGACTGTTTTTTTTCTCGATTTACGTGTATTAATCCTGCTACGATCTTCGAATATTTATATCTCGATCTCTCGTTTCTAGAAACAAAAAGATTTTTGATATTTTAGGAAAAATTTGGTGGAATTGAAATGAGGATAACGTTAATAAAGATTTTAATAACGATTATCTCACAATTTTCTTAAATTTGAAAAATTTTTAAGAATAAAGGAAACGATTGGGTTGAAAATGACCGAAAGACGTAGCAGAGTTAAATACAAAGTCGAAGTACGTATAAATTAATTAATAAATTGCGCCATACCAAATGTAAGTCAGTTTCAATATTCATTTCGAGATTGTTTCTTTTTTTTTAAATTCCAATATTTCTCTTTTTTTTTCACTTTCTCATAGTTTTACTTTGCAGCGACACGAAACAGCACGCGGTGTGTCTAATACTCACGTTTTACGTCGGAAGAACTTTAATCGTGTTGATTTAACACGCGTGTATCGAAACGAATATTTTAATCTGTGCCGAATGCTAATGTGGAATATATCGTTATACGTAACGAGTCTCAAAACGTAAACACAATTTTTATATTCTGTATTCGTACTATGATATATGCTATATACAATATATGTATATATATATATACGATATGTATATATATTACTACACCGATAGATGTAAGCTAGAACGTTTCCATTCGTCTAAACGTCCCTTTTATTTTTTCTTTTGTTGCAGAAGAATGTGTCCATGGGAGAAGACAGGAACAAATTGCGATTTCGAAGAAGATGAACTTCTCTCGTACCGCAGAATGTATTGTACGCGATCTGAAACGCACGCTAAAAATATAATTTCCATCTCAATCTATTTTAAAAACGAGAAAGGAGTAACACTCTTTCTTCCTTAGTATTTCTTCTTCTCTCGAAAACATTAAGTATTAGTTATAGAAGACTGTCGATATTCAAAGAAATATTGCTAAGCTCTCTGTTCGTTTATTTTTGTTTCATACTCATTGAATTCATTTTAATTCTATATTTATTTTATTGAAATATTTAAATATTAAATATTATTTTGTTCATTTATTCTTCGTTCATAAATAAAACAGTTTCAGATTGACGTACAAATTATCTATCATAGTCTGTTCTAACTGGAAACGGTGCAGACTATGAAACATCTGTATAATACTTAATGAATTTTTTATTAAGGTTATTTAAAAAAAGAGCTGTGATTAGTATAAGTCTTATGTATTTTGGAATATATAAGGCTTTGTCTGTAACACTTGATGGTAATTCACGAGATATATACGTATAAACCAGTATTGAAAAGATTATGTTAATGTAAAAGTTAGGAATATGTTATACTATATCTGTTGGTTACCAAAGATTATGATAAGTGAATCATTTAAGAGTATTAACAAACTGTACCTGATATTAATCTTTTGTATTCTCTTTTTACAATTTATATAGTATAAAAAAATATTTTATACATATAAAGTAATTATATATATAATAAAATAAAATAATTAGCAAGTACACAAGAAATACAATAATAAAGCGTTTTTACGCTTCTATTTATGATCTCTTAAATTATTTTCATTTCATTGCGTCATGAATCACTATATAGAGAAATATTTTTTTATTCTTTCTAAAAAAATTGATCATTAAATATTTTCAAATGTTTCCTATTCCATTCCATGCTTGCACAATCATTGTATTTCAGTGATTGATTAACAGCATAACTTAATTGAAATGTTCATATTTATATCACGGAAAAAATTTTAAACAGTTAATTAGCTAAAACTAAGTACCGATATTAAAGGATAAGCGTATTTGTTAAAAATCAGTATTTATGTAATTGGTTTAACGAAGTGACGATTTTTTTCCTCTCAACAGCCGTGGAATATCCCGATGACGATATTGTAAGCTATAGCTAACCTTATCGTTGGGCCGAACAAAAAGCGCTAAAGCTCATTTTACTTTTTTACAGAGGTGCAGTATTAATAATGGGTGCTGTTACTTTGAATGTATGGGCGAGTGCTCTTTTGTACGAACCGGTGGAAAGGCACATGGTACCAGCATCGTCGTCGAGCAAATCGAACGACGTCGACTTGGAGGCCGCCTCGGTCACAGTAGCTAGTCCCGAAGATGAGAAGCAATCGAATCATGTTGTTTCTTCTTCGAACGAAAACGAAAAAGCCGCGCCAATGGTACCAAAGAGTGCGTCCAGTGTCGCTTTAGAGTATTACAAGAATACGCCAGTTCAAGGTCGAACGAGAAAAATTAGCATGCCCACGGGACGGGAGATAACAGGCCAGATGCACAGCACTCCGGCGTTGCACGCTGTTCCGGAACGGGGCGGAGATTCTGCCAGGCTATCGAAACGTCAGAAATCGCCTTTACAGTCACCGAGCATGTCATCTTTTAATTATATCAGCACGCCGTATCATGGAAGCACGCTTTCCGCTATACATCCGGAAAGGGCGTCTACGTTGACCTTGAACGCGATATCGAGCACCTTCACGAGGAGGGGTACCGAAGAAACGAACAAGAACGAAGTAAAAGAGAAGAGGAACAAATTCTTTGACTTAAGTTTATTAAAGGATCCTATCTATCTGGTAATCTTGATTTCCAATTCAACGAACGCTGTTAGTTATACGAATTTCGTCATCTTGTTACCAGCGTACGCTATATCGTTGGGTTTCGACAAAAATATGTCTTCCCTTCTTCTTTCGACCGTCTCTATATTAGACCTGATAGGACGTATCGGAGGCTCAGCGCTATCCGATGTCTCGATCATGCCAAAGCATTGGTATTTCGTTGGCGGTTTGTTCATTTCTGGAATTTCGTTGGCTCTTCTCCCTATAGCCACAAGCTACACCATCCTGTCGGTTTATTGCGGTGTTTTCGGATTAGCTTCCGGTATTTACGTTGGTATCACCGCGGTTATAATGGCCGATATGTTAGGGACCGAGAAGTTAACTTCCTCGTATGGTATCTCGTTGTTCGTAAATGGAATCATACAGTTGGTTGGCCCTCCAATTTGCGGCATTGTATTTGAACAAATCGGCAGTTACGGGCCGATCTTCAGCATCTTAGGAATTATTCTAGTGGTAGGCGCGTCGTTGTGGGGTTTTGTTCCATTTATTAGGAAACGACAAAAAGTCGCAGAGAAAGCGAGTCCAATTGAAAAACTATAGTTTATGCACTAACTGGCATATTTCATGATGGACAACAAGAGCTTAATTATATGGTCATTGTAGAATTTCATCTAACATGTATCGATTACATACAATATATACATATAAACACACACACACAGTCACACACGCGCGCACACACACACGATAACGAGAGACATGTTTACGAAATACTGTGATGTTAGAATGAATGTTATGTATGTAAGTACATATATACTACTGGCACTGTGATGATGTTATATATATACATCCACGCGTACATTTTCAAGTGGATTGATAAGGAAACAATTTTCAAAAGATATATTTTTAAAAAAGACAAAGGTTCTCCTTTCTCGTAAATTGGAAGTGTCTTGCCTTACATTTGAAAAGAAAACTTATTTCGCGAAAGTAAGTTCTTATTAGTACTAAAGTAAAATATATGAATATATTTAAGTACTTAGTTTAGAAAACGTTCTAATTGCTGGTGCTAACGTAATAAGTAAAACAAAAAAAATGAAAGATGCAATAATATAATTTAACCCTTTCGCTTCGGCAGTCCAGTCCATAAATACGCACAGTGTGCGTGGTTGCTGTATATACGTTTGTCTAAGTCTTAAATAACAATAGTTCTTGTAAGAACCGTATATGAAATATCGTTTCACTGTCAATGGATTTAATAAATTTTTAAGATGAAACAGTATACGATCGTTTGGATGTTCGAAATATATTGCGTGAAACGTTTTGATGTTGTTGCAACAATGAGTAACTTTAAGAAGTGATTAATCCAATATGTCAATAAAATCAACAGAAAATGTTCTGCCGATAACGAAAAAATATATTATTGACTACAGATAGCAGTTGTATATGCATCATTTGGATGTCGGATATATGGGGTGCCGGACTCAGGAATCGTCGCCTATATGCGGTACTCGTACTCACAGATCATCTCGCGGATGCCGCTTATAAGCGGCACTTGAAGCGAAAGGGTTAATGCATATAAAATAATCTTAGTGTATGTATAATTGTATAAAGCAAAGGTTGAGTACTTGTACACTTCTCTTAAGGAAAGAATATACAGTAATTCCTATTGTTATATACACGTAAATATTGAATATAGGATCAGTCAATTTCGTTCTTGATTCAATTTGTTTACAACTCACCGAAAAATATGCCTTAAAATTAGGATATAAGCACTTTGTAATTAACGAATTACGTTTATATTATACAATATGTAAAATATAAAACGATACAAAATGCGCATATTTCACTTGAAGTTATCTTACACGGAAAATACATAAATTGTTCATGCTACTAGGGTCAATAAACAAATTACTAAAAATTTTCGTTGTCATACTTTGTATCTATTTTATTGAAAAGAATGCACGGTAGTATTAAATAAATATTAATATAAAGACTAACACATGTTTCTTTCGATACATGTTTATAACATACAATAAAAATGTAATTTACTTTTTATCTTTAGATGAATCTTCTTCCTTACTTTTTTCAGGTTCAAGACGAAAATTAGGGAATTGTTCCCATGGAGTGGATAATTCAAATTTACGAAATTCTTGTGTTAATTCTAGCGGTTCGCATACTATTCTCTTGTATTCATCATCATAGCGTACCTATATTTAAAAATATAATTTTTACATCATATATTATCAATTGAAGCCAAAGCATTTGTGAAGCATTAGAATTATATTATAAAATTACCTCAACAAAACCGCTTAAAGGAAAATCTTTTCTTAATGGATGTCCTTCAAAACCATAATCTGTGAGAATTCTACGAAGATCTGAATTACCCAAAAATAGTATACCATACATGTCCCACACTTCTCGTTCGTACCAGTTAGCAGCATTATAAATACCTTCTGCTGACTGTATAGGTGTCAATTCATCTGTGTATGTTTTTACCCTAATACGTGAATTAAAAGTAAAAGAAAGAAGATTGTAGACAACCTAATAATCAAAACATTACATAACTATATTTATTATATGAAGTATTATATGGAGTATTAATTTTAAAATACAAATTTACCTCAAATCTATATTTTCGAGAAGGAACATCTACTGCAGTTAGATCCGATAATGAAATGTACTGAGTATTCTGATGACATTTCAAAAAGTTTAGCGTTTGAATAATTCCTTGTGGACAAACTAATATTTCAAGTTCATCGCCAGCACTTATTTGAACCTTCTGCACATACTTTGGTAAGCATGCACTAATATATAAACCCATATCCTTTATGGCTTCTACATCTGTTCTGATTTTACGCATTGTTGCTGTTTAATAAAAGAAAGTTGTGTAAATGTAATTTAGAAAAAGAAGTATTAAGATTAAGGAAAAGGTTATAAAATATATATGATAAAAATTCTTTACATTTAAAAACATTACATTATTAAATATATTATAAATAACAATTTTTTACGTACGTTGTAATTCTGTTTTTTCAATTTCCGTGGTACTTGTTCTCATGAAGGGAAGAAATTTTGGATAACCTATCGATTTAGTTTATAATTTATTACATGATATAAAACAGAAAATCAAAGAATTATCAATAAAATTTATTTACATTTTGGTGTTGTAATAGATAGATTTTGTGACAGCCTCCAATAGTTTTTTAACAACGATGACATTTTTCTAAAGGGCTTCGAATCTTTTCAAGAATACAGGCAGATCCACCTACACTTAGGCGTATGTATGTAGATACGATATTCAGTACGCACTCTAGTTAACGATATCGATGTCTTTCGCGCTTTACATAGCACATTGAAATTTTTAAAGGTACTAGGATACTAAAAATATTTTTTTAATTCTACGTGATGAAAATAGCATATACAGTGAAAATATCAAATGTGATATAATTAGTAGAAACTATTTAGAACTATTTTATTCGAATTCATGTAGTTAAAAATAATAAACTCTGTAAAATAAAAGAAGAAGGGAAAGTTAACTAATTTTATTAGTTATTTACATTATTACATGAAATGTAGTTTCTTGAAGTAAAAAGGATATCTTACATCTTGTTCCTTATTTCTAATACAATATTGCACAAGGTTAGAGTGAAAAAGACTTATATTGTTAGTTTTCATATCACCATCAGCTACATAGAATATTTTTTGAAGCACATTGTTTTTCAACCTTTCGCATATCTACAAGTATGGTTGCTATGGCATGTCTTAATTGATGAAACTTTGGCAAAGATAACTCAAATATTTGACGCTTTCCATTACTAAATGTCCATTCCATTATAATATGTGGTTCCAAGACTCTATTTAATATGCTAAAAATATTCATATTAATAAGCAGATAATTTCTTAAACATTTATAGAAATATGAGTAAAATGAATTTTTGTATTACACATATCAACATTACAAAATTTATAATTTATTAAACAGGTACCTAGAAGAAATAGTAATATCTATACGCCACTTGCAGGCTATTAGGTGTGGATAAAATTTTGTTTTCTGTATTAATCCTGATATTAATTCTGGTCGCTTTTGACCATATACTACTATAGATAGGTCATCAATACATTCTGGAGATAATCTGTAGAAATAATATCATACTTACTAAAACAAAATTAAAAATAATCGAATGTAATATATGGTAAAATACATACTTCAGTTCTTCTAATATTTGTTTAAATTCTGCAGGTTTAATACTTTGCGATATTGTGCCCAAATGAATCTTTAATATTGTAAAGATGACTGAATAATATTCATCCACAGTTTCTTCTGGTATATTGTATTTTTGACTTATTCTATCTAATATTCCTTCCTCTATATATTCTTGATTTATTGCTTTTACAGCTACTATATAAGTAATAAATTGCGATTATTTATTAAAATACAAAATACTTGAAATATTGTAGTAGTATAGTGTTACAAATTAAACTTACTTTGTATTAAAGGACGAAGAAATATTTTTCTTAAATCCGGAAGAACCTTTATTTTATTTCCTAAAGCATACAAAAGTTGAGTTTGGAAGGTTGTCATTTTTATTTTGACTTTGATATTTATTTTATTTGTATAAAAATTGAAAAATTTATGTGACAATTTATCTGTATAGGTACATTTATTAATATCTTTTATAAAATTGTAAGAAGTTGTTAATAAAATACTGCAGGTCTGTCAAATTTATTATGTATTAAGCCTGACAATTTGTTTTCTGTGTTTAATGCCACCTAGTAGATATGTACAAAACTTTGTCTATGGTAATATGGTAATATGGTAATATGGTAATATGGTAATATGGTAATATGGTAATATTGTTTGATTAACAAATGGTGAAGTAGGAATGCTATAACAAATCGCAGAGGGCATAAGAGACACCGCTATATTTTCGTGGTCGATATTTCAGAACATGAAACATGAAGTCTCATTAATTGTTACGTCTATTCATGCCTTAGTCAAGAATATAATCTTCATCTTTGATATAATGTTAAGGTATATCCTATATTTACTATATTTAATCAATGAGGATGCCATTATAATTGATATCTATTCCGAGAAATATGGATTTTATAAATGTAGATAATATAGATTTCTCGATTTGAATTTTACGATAAAGTTATTACAAGAACATATTATAAGAAAGGAAGTATGGTATAAGTTTTAACTTTGTTCATATTATGTGTATAAAAGAGAAGGTATATTATCAAATTTTGTAAAACAATAGATTTTGTATATAATAAATAATTATGTTTTTTTTAAATTGCTAGATATGTAATGTTTGGTTATGTTCTTTCAAGGGACCGTGTGGCCTAATGGATAAGGCGTCGGACTTCGGATCCGAAGATTGCAGGTTCGAGTCCTGTCACGGTCGAAAGAAATTAATTTTTCTTCCCGTTCAATATTATTTTTGTATTACATATAATACATTGCTTTCGGTACAATGATCTCTTTACATCCTACATACATTATTTTTGGAAAAGAGAATGGGGAAAAAGATCAAACAATCAAGAATACTCATTTCTTGTAAATTACTAATTAATAATATTAGATCAAAATATGTTACTTCAGTGTCATCGAACTGTTATTAATAAACCTTTACATAAATTAAAAAAAATATTTCCTTCGAGCCGGATTTGAACCAGCGACCTATGGATGTCCATATTTTTAAGAAACCAACTACAGTCCACCGCTCTACCAACTGAGCTATCGAAGGTTTACGATTTCGTGGTGCCACAGAATTGTATATGAGGTGAATTAATGTATAAATATTAGTAATTTAGTTTTTTTTTAATTATTTATATAATATATTTTATGATTAATGTTCTTATCTCATTTAAATATTAAATATGATTAAAGATGTAGGATTTAGTTTTATTATGAAACACAAAATTAATGAAAAATTTAAGACATTTACTATAAGAAATTATTTTTCAGGTATAGAATCAATGTATAATGTAGTAGAAAAAGCAAGGGATAACTTTTTTGTTAAAGACTAATACAAAATAATATGAAATAATGTGATATTTAATTCTTTTTCCGTTATTATAAAACTAATTTTAAATTCTTTGGTGACAAATACGCGTTTGTAAACGCTGAACGTGATTCTGAAACATTTCATTTGGTAGAGGAAGATAGAGGAATAAATATGACGCACAGATGATACGAAATGGTTTTCGCATGTCCTGACATTATTACGAATACAAAGATCGAAGATATTTTTTTGAGATATTATATCAGATTTTATATTACTCTGGTAAAAGTAATATGGACGTTTCGTTACATCGCAAAAATAAGCGAGTTAGCATTACAGGTTATGTAATGTTCATAGAAAAATTTATTGAAAGAAAAGTTAATGAATATGACTTATAATGAAGTAATTGTTTACTTTTTTAATTGGATTTGCCAAAGTTATAATTCAAGTAAATTTTCTGCTTAATAATGGTTTACTATCTAAAACAATATTATATTTGCTGCGGGTACCTTTAATGTCCCGTCAATTTGGAAAGAAGGAGGTCCTTCTCAAGTAACTAAAATACCGCTGAGTGGGAATGTTAATTTAATTACCAGTAGCCAATTAGCAAATTATTATCTGGTTATAATAAGTGATAACACATGATAATCTGACGGAAATTATTTTCACATCATGAAAACGAGCCATTAGTGGTTCGATAATTATCATTCGATAATTAACGTTCGATTATCGCACCGTTATTTATTGATTATGGGGTTTTAAAGAATATCGATTTTCAGTTATTTCATTAAAATAGATTGAAAAATATAGTAAATTATAAGCATATAATGAATAAAAATATTAAACAAAATAAAATCATCGGTATATTGAGTTAAAAATATCTAATTTAGAAATCAGTAAAGCGATAGATGTTGATTAGATTTTTAATAGCAAAGTCTTTTTGGGTGTGCCGTTTTTCTAATCGGAATTTAGTGATTATATCTTGACAAGACCACACCTAAATGTCAATTGTACTTTCGATAAATCCTTTCTTACAATTTCGTTCCAACTATTCATCGGATAATGTGGTACGTGTTTATGGCCACTTTGTGATTTCCAGCTTTCTGGAAACTGGAGTTTTTTATTAGATTAAAAGTAACAAAATTATGAACATTTATATATATTTTCAATCGTTAAACATATTTAATTTCATAGAATATTTATTTCTATCATTAAAAATATTCCATAACTACAACTTTTATTTTTATGAATTTTTCGTGTTTTATATTATAAAATCGTTGCAATTTATAAGTTTATAATTTCAGGAATATCATAATATTGTTAACTACAAAAGCTACGAATACATTATACATACTTCTTTAACCACTGAAGTACGAAGTTCTTAGATAGAAGAAGACTATAAGGAGAATACATCAATAATATAGTAGGCACCATACTCCTCAGAAGCAAATATTCGATATTGCTCTAGCAAAAGCTGAAAATTCGTTCATGATATAGTTCAGTGATACAAGACCGCTCGAAGATACTTACGAATATTGGCAAATACCCTCAGACCTCTGTCAAACACATTTTGTTTCTCGAAACAAGTGTCCCCGTCATACAGTGCGATTGTAGTATTGGTCGTTAATAAGTAACGTTATATAATCGCTTTAATCATGAATTTACGAATCTAATTATAAGTTCGAATTTACATAAACGTAATTGCATGTGGATAACTATTGCATGTGTGTGGAGGTAACATATGGCACGAGAACAGTAAGAACGTATGTTACGCATTTCTGTCGCATTAAATAATCATTTCTATCGGTACACCGATATACTTTTTGATTACGATTGCCAGCGCCATCTCTTCACCGTATAAAAAATTATTGAATAAATATAATAAGAATATGTTACAATATTGAAAGCTATACAAAGTAATAACTCTATTTTGAAATAAACGTAACTTCTATTCATAATTACATATCACTTTTTTTGTTTTAACAATTTATTCTAAGCTTTACTATTAAATTCTAGATTACGTAATAAGAAAATATATACTAAAATAATGTGGTTTGTCTAAGGTATTAACTTTATTTCGGAAGAAATTTCATTCTTATTTATATTTATTAATTTGGTTTTTTTTTGCTCTTAGATAACAGTCAAGGGTTGAAGCAATCATTTTATTTAAAGATACATAATTTATCCCCACGCGGTCACGTTCCCCGCAATAATAGTGATAGGGTGGTAGAAGGATGGAAATGTATGTCGCTATCCACCGGCTGACGTCGACAGACGGACACACCGTGTTTCTATTAAGTATAGAAGGGTGGGACGAACGGATAATTTCTTTCGGATCACGCTAACTTCAACGACCGATTTCGACCGAATGGGGTGGAAGAATAGAGAAAGGAACAGAAAGGCAGACAACATTAGAAGAACGCAGACGCGGGCTTATTCGCGACGGCGGTTTCGCGTTGTGCGCATGTGCGATTCGAGACAGGATTCGTGGACTAGGAACAGGGTGCGAAGCGAGAAGGCGAACGAAGGCAGTAAGAATAGAAAAAGACAGATCGTTGCCACGAAAACACTACAGAAGTAGAGGAAATAAGTAAATAATATAAAAACACGTTAAAAAAAACGTAACAGGGAAAGAATGATGACAAAATATAGTTTTATGTATGTATTTTGTTAACTTATCAGGTTAGTTATCGAGGTATATATATGTTTAGGAAATCCTAAGTCTATTCTTCATTAAGTGTGATATAGGTATCTGACATATTTGTTTCTTTTATATATGTAACACACCAAGATTCTCTTGTACAACAATTTATCGACTAATAGTATTAATGAATCGACAAGTCGCAAGTTATAGGTTATAGAGTTCTTTTCTATAATTTTACAATTTTGCATCTGGTAGCATAATGAGACGATTTGCAATTTGTACAGTTTGCATGTACAGCTTCTGTTTTGTTATCGAGCTTGTTATTATCTAAGAGAATTTATCGATGTTAAAAACTTGTAAAATTTCTTTAATAATATTAATTGTGTATGTAATAATATAAATTGTGAAAGAGGAGCTAGAGGCTCATTCCATGAAGTTAATTTAAAAAACTGGGGGGGGATAATAATGGTCATTTGAAGAGGTAAATTTCATTTAACTGTACTAATTAGTGCTGCATATATTGCGCACAATATGATAAAAAGTAATAAAAACAGAAACTGAAGATTGTAGTTTATTAAAGAGACTGAAGAAAAGCATAGTATATGAAGATAAAGTAAATAAGAAAAATTAATAATGTATAAAGAAACTATCGAAATACGAAACGGAAGTAACATGATAGAGCAAAGGGTGGTAAGGAGAAGAGATGGAGCAAGTTATAACGACTCGAAGAAAGAGTGAGACAGCGAACGCAGAATGACACAAAGGGTTAGTAGTGGGGATGGAGTAGAACAAGCGAGAAAGGTAAAGGTGGCGCTCTCGCGCAGTCTGGCGTCGTCGGTCGACGGATGTTCACTTAGGGTGTGTTTGCTCGTGACTTTCTTTCATTTATTCGTATTCGCAGCTGTTTAAATCGCGATATTGTTCGTTTGCCTTTGTATCGGTCAGAACGGTCGCCTTTTCAGTGTTTTAGCGAAGTTCGTAGCAGTAATACAACGATAGCAAGACAAAGACTGGTTATGCCGGTCGAAGAGTTTTTGTGACTCGTACCGTGAAGATCTTCGTACGAGGATTGCTAGTTTGATACGAGACAGTGATAAGGTAACGTTTCATTGCGGGAAAAGGTAGTACTTTTGAGTACACGTTTGACATGGTCTGCTGTCCAGGCCGGTAGCGAATCGATTTTCACGAAGAGTGAAGCGGGAGTTGCGAGAGAGGGAGAGAGAGCGTGAGAATGCTATGGTTGAACGAGAGAGAAGAAAGATAACAGGGGCAGGATCTACTATCTAGTTTTTCCTCCTTCCCTATTATTGTTTTTCCTTTATATTTATTTTATTTACCATATTTTATATTGTTTCCTTTATATACATTAGCATATTTTGTTTAGTATAAGATATGTTCTTAATTGTAGTTTGCTATTTTTGGCGATATTTTACTATTTCTCCATTTTATTAGTTTATATTCTTATCCTTCAATCACCCTTTCATTCACTTGGTTCAGTTACAATTTCCGCTTTCGTTCGTTGGTACGCGCGCGTGTATTTTGGGTAACTGTCCATTTCGACATGTCTCGTAACGCAGTAGAGGGACATGAACTCTCCATCGGAACGTTGCATCGAGAAACATACGTCCGGTGTAGTACTGCGTACTGCATCGGCGATGTTATCGTGCATTGATTCACAAAAAGCAACTTTGGACTAGCAACGGAGCCATGATTAAATCGTAAATTTTCCATCTTCGTGTTTGATCAATATAATATAATAATCAGGATAATTATAATAAGATATCAGAAACACGAAAGGAAAGTAAGTTGAGTAATTCGTACGAAAAACGAGACTTCATAGTAGATCAATTTCAGCCATTGTACTTTGTGCATATTAGCGTGAGGGACGAACCTTCACGTTACCTTCGAGAACCATTGATTTCCAAGTGAAAACTGACCCTAATTTCTTCATCGAATCGCAACATATGTATGATAAGATGGAAACAATTGGATGAAAGATGTTATCCTCGATCGAGGGTATTATTACCACGAGGATGTGGTACGACGTTTAGCGACCTCTACGTACCAGTGCAAAAGCAATAATTGCTTTAAATGCGTCCTAAATGAATTAGATACCATTGACCGTTTGAATAAAAGGTGACGCGTCTCTTGTAACCAGTTATACCGTGTGCAAATACGACATATAGTATGTCGACACCGTGTGCGTATTATAGGAACGGTAATTGGACGGAATTTTCGTTCTAGTGTGGTTCCGCGTCTCTGACCCTCTTCCACCCTCTGATTCTCCTCCGGTCGATAGACCCGACTTGACGTTGGGATACCCTCTCTCTCCCTCTTTCTCTCTCTCTCTCTCTCTCTCTCTCTCTTTCTCGTGCTTGTGAAAAGGACAAGGAAGCGAAAAAACGACCACGGGCAACATACGAAAATTCTATGATCGTGAATATACATTGGTTCACAAAAGTATGTGGACACTTACGACAAGAAATTTGTATGTATGTTATATGAAACATTTTGAAATATTATGAGCATATAATGAAACACGACTATCATGATCATATTGATCAAATTTGAAACTGATATAAAGTTAGCAGATATCTAGAGTGCAAGATACATTTAGTTAAAAGTTGGTATGTAGCCTGAATAGCCATCTTTATTGCTCATCACGTTAATACAGTAGCTGATGAAAATATTCGAACACCTTTTATATATATATTATCTTTGTTATATAAAACATTTGAAATTTCAAAATGTGTCATATAACACACGTAGTATATTCAAAGAAGGTTTCTATTTTACTTTTATGAGCAAATCAACACTTTTATGAGCAAATCTATATATATATATATTATGTACACTATATGAAGGAAAAAAGCACGATAAGTCATATTTTCTATCTTTTTTTATAATAGAGTAGTTTTAAGATTCAGTACGTTGTTAATCAATCCCATATTATCAAAATTGTTTATATATTTGTTTTTCTGTCCGCTTCAAATTGTCAAAATATCGCTAGTCATAATATTATAGTGTCGCAGATGTTAAAATAGAGCTTGTCTTAATAATTGTATCTTTGACTTTTGGAATTGGATTATAAAACTTGATCAATTTATCAGTTATCTTTAAAAGACTTATATCTTTGGACCTTTGAAAATTCTTTTGTTTAGTCATAAATTAACATTTATGTTTTCTCCTATGGTCTTTATATGTACATAGTATATATAACGAGACATGTCCGGTGCTTTCCGCTCTACGTTTTCCAAATCGATAATCGTGCAGCCACAAAGTGCTCGCAGAAAACCTACGACAATATGATGACAAACAAAGTGACAAGTGAAAAATACTAGTAAGAGTTTCATCTGGATCACGTAAAGTATTTCGTAAGGAGGAGCGAATAAGAGTATGTAGGGAGAAAGGAAACTACACAGAGATTGTGAAGCTTTACGGGCCGTGTTAATCCTTTGCATTTGGGACACAGTATTGGCACGATCTTTTTTTCGTGTTATAAAAGACGCTATTCTATTCTCAAAAACCAAACTGACATCGGATGTTTATGCAAATTTAAAGTTTTAAAGATACAATGATTTGTTCCACTCATCAAATATTATAACGAGTGCAATAATTTGGATATTTTACATATATATTTTTATATTATATGCATTCCGTGCGTTTTTGTAATTCTTAAATTTTTATAAATGCATAAAAATCCGTAGTGACTAGTGACTAGTGACTAGTGTCGAACTTCTCAAAGAAATAAATTATTCATTTCTATTTACTGTAAGAAAATAACATGAATAAGTATAAATTCTCAGGAAACTTTTGACAAATTATGTTACAATTTTTCTTATTTAACTTTTTCTGTGAACAAAGATATTGCAGAGGAAGCACAATTCTTAGAATCCAATTTTGACCAGTTTTTCAATGCAAATATCTCCCATCGTCTGGCGCACAGAACACAGCTGGTGGTGTTAGACCTTCCGGATGGAAACGATGCGATGTTTCTTTGCATTTCGCGGATCGACCCCCCCTTCCTTTACGCAGTTATGTTTTACGGCTTCTTTATGGCCTCTTTTCTCACCAGTAAGACTGGAAAATGTCGAGTGTATAATTGACAACGCGGAATAAAATTTCGGTCCTTTGACTCTTGGAAAAAATGAAGACTACAGAAGAGAAACATGACAAGTTATTATTGTCTTTCGTTTAAAAATTGAATACACTGTCAACTATATATGTAACATATTTCAATTCTCACAGGTATTATTTCTTTAGTTTCTTAATTAAGTTATAACTTCACTCTCTGCTATTCGTTATACGTTTTCATGACTTGGAAAAGTGTAATGTATTTCTTATAATAATAAACGTAAAACACAATTTTATGAAAAATAACAGTGAACTATGATTCTCAGCCAGTCAAATATAGATTTATCATGTTTCCCTCGTATAATTTTCGCGTATCAATATTTTAAGAAAATGCACGTCGATAACATCTCTATTTCTATTCGTTTCTTCTTTTCACATATTCGTGGAATGGAAATGTTGCCGGTTAATGCAGATAAACGAGCGAAATTGATAACAACTGACAGATTGAATTAGTGAACCTATACAGGAACTGTGATGCAAATGATGTCGGCTGATAAAGCCTGCTCAACCAGTGAAACAGAACTGTCTTATCGTTGACGTTTTCAAGAAATTGATAATGAAGATTTAGCTTCCGGTTGAATTATCCTTCTTTTATTCTGGTATTTTAATTTTTTACCACGGTCGTAATGATAGGTTAAGAATTACGCGACGGGAACATGAAGTAACACGGGATAATGAATAAAGTTGGGCAAACGGAGAACTCTATAGGGAACAGCGAAATGGGACATAGGATCAGAGCTTTCGCATTACCCCAATGGTGAATCCATAATGATCAGCTTCTGAGAAAATCTACTCATGAATTCTTTTCTTTAAGGATAAAACTAGAAAGAATGCTTTTAACAAAAAATATTGGCATTATAGTTCTTTATCCTAGGAACGAAATACTTTACTTACAACATCAGAATTTTTATGATAATGTCGATGAATAGATTGGAAATGTTAGCCTCGATCCAAAATGAAATGGAAGTTACAGAGATTCGTATCTGATATCAAACTTATTTATGCTTATGAAATGAGTTACAAATCTATAATGATTGGAACAAAAATAAGATACTTTATAAGATCCATCAATTGAAGTTTCTTGAAAATATTGCGTAAAATCCAAATTATAGTATAAATTAGAAATAAATTAGAGATTTGAACCCCCGATAAGAAATTAAATTAAGTCTCAATATTCCGTGTTGAAGATCAACCTTGTGTTTTATAAAATAGGTTTATGTTTCATAAAATTTATGACTGGAACAAAATTAAAATACGTTATAGGACCTACATTGTTATCATAACCTCAATGAATAAATTAAAGTCTCAGAATCAGCTTTCATACAAAATGAACTTATGTTTAAATATTTCGTATTCGAGATCTGAAGCTGTATATTTCATAAAATAGGTTAGGAACTTATCATAAAGTAGAATCAACTTATTCGTCATTTTTTGAGGTAAACATAACCTTGTAAATTCACATTGAATTAACGTTGATAGTTCCTGTTTTTACCGTGAGAACAATACAGATTGTAACGAGATGTTCTATCTAGCTATCTATAGTTTGCACGATTTTCGTCATACACGATTTAATCCTGAATACATGTATGACGAGTGCACTGCAACAAGCAATTTCCTAAGGTCTTTGTAGTGCTTCGAGATTATACGCTTATGTACGCGCAGATTTGTTCGTTTTCCCTTGTCTCGCCACCATTAAATCCTGTTATTTTTCCTTTATACATTCATTGTTCGTTGCAAAGTTTTACTTCTTGACGAACGGAAGAAGCTTCTTAAAGATAGTCATTCGTTCGTAATTTAAATCAGTTCCATTGGGTAAAAGCTTTTAAAATAACAGTGTAAGAAGTTAATACGTTAATGGTTATACAGGGTGATTCATAAAAACTATTTGCTGTTATCTTGCTTTGAAACGTAATATAGATGGTGTAAAAGGATTATAGTGGAACTTTTTCCACCATAGCATATCTTCTCGAATAATTCAATTGCAAGAGCCATAATATCGCCGTTAAAAAAATTTGACCTAGGAAAAAATTACCTCCGTGAGTGAAACTTCTTACGTCACGTTTGTCCTCTAAAGTCTCTTATCCGTTATTAATTTGCGACATCAACTGCAGTAGCTGGTGTTAAGTTGGTCCCTACTTAATGGATCACTGTATATAACAGCTGCGACAAAGGTATGTCGTTTAAAATAATTAGAAGATCTTGTTTCAGGCGTATTGAAGTGAGCGAATTAATTACATAAATAGCAAATAAATTTCCATATGTTCAACTTACCGTTGCATAACTTCCCAAAGTATTGAATATTAAAATACTGATAATATAATAGATATATTATATATATATGAAATTTCTTAAACATTAAATAAAATTAAATGTTCTTCCAATTATTTCGAACACTTATATACAAAGCAAGTGAATTAAAAGGTGCTGAAGAAAATAAGGTTTAATGGCTTTAATATAGAGATCTAACGCAGCAATTATCTAAAAACACGATCGTAATATAATTCACCGCAATCCGCTTTTCATAGGCTTAGTCCCCTCGGGCTCTTTTCTAATTTATTGTTTTATAAATAACGTAATTATCTATCAAATAACCAAATAATTTTACAAATTGCAAACAAGTATTAGTATAACTATTAAGTCTAATTACAAGTTACAAATAACCGTATTATCCACCTGTCTTATTTCTACAAATTCTTACAACCTTGATATATTTTCTTTCTCTTTTTTTTTATTTTGTAAACTCATTTACGTGATGTATCATGTATGCTTATATCTCATGTTTATTCGCAAAGGTGAGATAATATGCGAATTTACACAGTGCTTGCGCAACGGAAATAAATCAAGCTTTTTATCCATTATTTCTTTTGTTTTTTCTTTCATCCTTTATATATTTTTAAAACGATAGAAAAGATAACGATCTTTCCTTGTAAACAGCCAGCATTTCTTGTCCTGTGACGTGCACACATCAATACCAATCGTGTTCGAAGATAATGCACAGTCGTTTTACGTATGTGTTGCACAACGTATGCGGATACAGATGCAATGTGTATCTACAATGAAATATTCGTGTTACTATAGGTATAGTATGAGCAGTAGAGAGTTCTTGATCGAATTTTTCGATATTTTTCTCCATCGAAGTAAATATTGTCTGACCAGAATTTTATGGATCATTATTATTTGTTTTTTTTTTTTTTTTGATAAATTCAGTTCTGAGTTTATGATAAGTATTCTTCGTTTTTTATCGAGTGGGAGAAAGAAATATTGACAAGGAAAAGATTGGATCTTTTAAACTTCATTATTTTCTTTTTTTTTGAAAATGTTTTATTAATGTCAAACTTCTTTTAACTATTTAAAGTTTGGAATTTTACGATCTGAAATTAAACGATTTTTTAATTTTTAGACAATTTTATACAAAATATACATATATTTAATGTATACGTATATATAATATATCTTCATCAAAATTCTTTAAAAATTGTATATTTTCAAAAATGGAACAGCTAGAAGAAACTTAAAGGATGCTGTTGAAACATTCTAAAAAGCAATAAAATATTGTTAAATTTAAACAATTTAACATAGATTATATGTGCGGTACATTAATTATAATTAAAGTACATTAGACATACGTATATATTAAACGAATTCAATTTCTTTAATTTAATAAGGATATTTTTATCATAAAAAAATTCTACAAAAGAAAAGAAACTCTAAAAATTCTAACATAAATTTTCCATTAGTCAATGCCCTATATAATTCACATTCATAACCTCAATGTTAAATTCGAAACTATATTATCCACTTATATCGGCTTTATGTAATAGAAAGGAAAGACTAGTGATTAATGGACATTTAATAATTAACAATCGTAACGCTACTGCCACGTAATTCGAGCAATTACAGTTATATTGTATTCGGCGTTGGTCGACAGGCGTCGTTATGGCGTCGGTTTGTCTGGTCTGGCTCGTTCCTTACCTCGACAACCCTCGATGTCGTGGGGTGAAGACCCTGCTCGTCTAGCCAGAGTCTCCCGTGCATTTCGTATTTATTATTTATACGCCGGCAAGTGTCTACATCCGGTAGGATACGCGCGGGAAATCCACTTCGTTAAAAGTCTTGCGTCGTGCTCTCCGACGCGGAGTTACACGATTAGGGGCATCTCGTCGGGCACTTCTTAAAGTGAGCATACAAATTCGATATCGTGACATGGTAAGTTTTTTCATTTTATATGTGTAAATAATGTAAGTAAGAACGATACGAATTTCCAGGAATAAACAGTAATAAAATAGCTGAACATCTAAGAAAAAAGGTCGTATGAAAATTGATACAAAGAGGGTTAGGTTTGCGATAGGTTAGGATAAGTAAATTGAGAAATATGATATTGCGCGTGTGGAATCGTGGGGTTATTTACTTGGCATGAACGATGTTTATATTAATAGTTTTAAATCCAGAGAAATGTTTTTATTTTATATTTATTGTATTTATGGTAAAATATTGTAAAGAGATATAAATATATTTTTTGATTACAAGTGTGATATTTATTAATAATTACGTATCGGAAGCTGTATTTCTTATTATTTTCAGATATTAAAATAGATTACTTTCTTTTAAAAGCTAAGATAATTGTCCAGATATATTTAGCTATTATATGGTAAAAGATAATTGGGAAATTAGATAAAGAGAAATAACACAAAAGCAAAAATTTTCGAAAAATGAAATTAGCAAAAAAAA
Source organism: Bombus impatiens (assembly GCF_000188095.3). Lineage (NCBI taxonomy): Eukaryota > Metazoa > Arthropoda > Insecta > Hymenoptera > Apidae > Bombus > Bombus impatiens. Next base: position 1,063,886 of record NT_176533.1, on the reverse strand, counting down.
AAATAAAATTAGATAATACTTCGTTACTCGTACGATAACAGTATATCAATTTTAATTTGTAGAATTTAGAAAAAGCCACTATCTTCTGCGTTATGTCAAATTCATAGGAATATTGGATTCTTTTCTTTCTTTGACGCGTGTGTGCGTATTTTTTATTTGCTTGTAAGTACACGTATTCTCAATTGCTTAAATAACAAACGAACATAGATATAAATAATTGTAATTCAGATATAAATGCTAGTGTGTGGTCGAGTTTTCTTCGATCAGATCGTGCCATGTTTCATTATTCATTTCATCATGCGACATGTCACCGCTATAAACAACCAAGGTTTCCCGATAAGAATGTAATTTTGACAAATTCTGCCCTGTATTCCGCACCACGGAGAGATGAACTTTTGCGTCATACAGTTAACGTGGAGGAATTTATGAATTTCAAACGCACTCTTTGTTGATTACTTCGCCATCGTCAAAGAGATAGTATTGTTCTATTGAATGAAAAATATGGGAATTTTCAGACAGTAATATTTTATTACAAAATTTGCGACAAAAGGAAATTAATTGAAATTTTTTAAAATAGTTGAAGATTTTATAATGGAAGGATTTGATGAGTTATTATACTGTCTAATTTTTAATTTTCAAATTTTAACAATTTAATTCTGGTCTTTTTTACGAAATAAGGACAGATTTTAGGTTTAATTCACGTAATGTTCAAAATTTACCAAAAAGAACAGGCTAAGATCAACAATTTTCTAAATGATGGGAGTATTTCTGTTTATTTAAACATGTTTAAATACTGTTGAAATCTAAGCTGACCTATCTCAATCTTTTTGGAAAATTGCAAATATTAAGTGAATTAATTAGATTGTAAAATATTACATTTCTACTTGTTTTTATGAAATAGGGAAAAATGTAAAAATGCGACGCATTTTTTAATAATAAAAAGTGTATTAGTTTCTCATGCTTCTCCGATTGATTTCTTGTTTTAGTAATAAAACAAAGCTTTTAAAAAAATAAGAGTCAAATAACCGAAATTGAAGAAACTTTATTATATAGTAATATAAAAATTTTGTCAAGTAATATTTGTATTATGGAATTCACGATAAGGAAACTACGAGAATTTTTTTAAAATAATCAAAGGTTTTTGGATTAAAGAATCTGTATAGTTATATTTATTTAGTGATATGAGAACAGCGATATTTTTTGCATCATGCATTATGAATAATACACGTAATGTCGTGAATATTGTAATTCTGAATTGAAGAATGAAATTGAAATGCAATGACAATTGGAATTATGTAAATTTAGATTACAAACAATGATCGCCATTCATGAACTAGGTTTGAATAAGAATCTTAGAAAAGTGTTGCCTTCGTGTATTGATTAAATCTCAAGTCAGAGTTCGAAACTTAAGTAGAATAATAAGATGAGATATCTGCACGAGTTGTCGATATCGTTGTTGGTAAAACAAGCCACGATTCATGGCGAAAGATCGTGATGACCACACTCAATCATTTTAACTATAACCTAAGCGTTAATCTAACCAGCCTAAACGTTTCATTTTCAAATCTAATTATTTAGATCATGATTGTGATCACGAAATACAAGCAAAATATTTTTCATTTTCTTTGTAGCTACATTTTTACAATTTTTTATAATTAATTCACTAATTATATTTTATTTCTCTGCTTAATACGATATGCATAATGAATTCAATTTGAAAGAAATAAGGCGTAAAAGAGAATACTGATAAGGTAAAGGTATCGGTGACTGTAATTACAGGGTTTTCGATTTTCTGCTTCTCTACTTTGTCTACATTTGTAAGTATCGACAGAAAAGGGATATCTTGTAATAGAATAATTTTTTAATGAATTTTTGTTAGCCTTGTGATTGCGTCTTATTTCTAAAAATAGGAAGAAAGTATGATATAAATATGAGTTCACAGCGAAGTATAAGGAATGAAATGATATTAGACTGGCTATCGATATGATAGTGTGTAAGAATAGGTCGATGAAAAAGTGATGGAAAGAAAATGAAATCTCAAGGAAATGAAGCTATTAGAGAAAGAGTTCTTATTAAATATTTTAGTCGGGGCAATTGAAAAACGGAAGAAAAATACTTTTTCATTAAATTGAAAGAAATACTTATACGATATTATTCCAAGGAAAGTAATTTATTTTTAATCTATTATAGAAATGAAACTCAATTCGCCATAAGTTCTACTGTAGAGTTAAGTTTTTAATAAATATTGTCTATATATTAATAATTATTTCTTCAGTGTTCGAATTCTAGAAATATATTACGCTTTTTTAACGTTTAAATTTTAATATCTATAATGTTTCAATAACAAATTTATGCAATTAAATTTACATGAAATTCTTTCGTTATTTTCCATAAACAATGTAGGCTGTTATTAATAAAAACAATAAAGTGGAAAGTTTCACGTATTTTCACGGAATATAAAAGTCGACATCGATATAAAGATTAATATTTGTTAAATTTCTGAAGCTCCTTTCACTTTGTTTTTTTCATTTTTCCATCAGATTTTTTATTTCTATATCTTCTATATTTCCACGGAGGAAGTACTTTAAGAGAATTCCTGGCAAAATACGGTTTGCTGAAGATATACCATACCGAATCAAGACAATTAGAGTCTCGCGTTTCCGCACAATTCAACAGAATGAATCAAGTTTCAGGGACGAAGGAAATGTGGCGTGTTTCGTGTGCTGACTTTTTGTTGAACGTGTACGTGACATCCGTGGATTCGTTTCCCCCTGTTTCTAATTGCATTTTAACAATATTTTAAAGGATACAAGAAATTATATTGACAATTTTCAGTTGTATTGTTCACATCTTAATATACTAATATATAATGATTAAATACTAATAATAAAGACGATGTTAAAATATTAATGAAATGTTAATTAAATACTAATGAGATCAAATAAAAAATGTTAGACATTTTTTAACTAAATATATGAATTGATTATCTCCACCTTTAATACAGCAAGTTTCAAAATTTGTGAATTCCATTTCATGAAAATACGCATGAAACTAATATAAGATATGATGTGTGCAAATGATTTCATTGAATTCAACAATTATATAGTATTAAGAGTCAAACATAAAAGAGGCTTGCTAAGATTTAAACATAAAATGGATGATCACTGCATCCATATTATTCCAATGATCGATCGACGATGATCTCACCAGGTGTCACACCACCATCTGCAGTGCTTTCTCAATAAGCCTGGCACCACGTGCGTTTCCTCTTCCTCTATCGTAACATCCATTATTTAAAGAATAATCGACGTAACATCCTTCGGTAAATCGGTGCTTAATTGTTTGCGATATTAAACATCTGCGTAAAAGGTCGACAGGGATTTTTACCATCGGCGAAAGATGCCCCGTACTTAAAACATTCTACTAGAAATTGAAATTCTCCTTTCTTTATTAGCTCATTCCGCCGTATCATATTTCTTCTTCGCCTTACAGCATTTACACGATGTCTATGTATCGAAAATCGACTTCAATCTTTCGCGAAATTACTTTCCTTCGGGCCATTAAGTCCTTCGACGCGAAACAAAGCTTCTTCGTTCTTTGATACGAGCCATAACGAGTAAGTAAAAGAGCCTTTTCGTTGTTATTTGTTGGTAGATGAAAGGCAAACCCCTTGGTTCCAATCGAACGTAGCCCACATGGATGGAGCAAACCGGAAGGACTAAGAGTCCATCCCGAAACACGTCGACCCCTTGGCCTCCGACTCGCTTCCTCATCGAATTGTGTTCGTCGCCTGAGGATTGGATTGATTTTATCGTAGCCAAACGTGAGTGTTACCTTTCACTTTTATCGCCAGATATAATCGGCATTCTTGAAGATTTTATAAACAACATATCTAGTTCGACGATTCGTTGTCCAACGAAAAAAGAAAAACTAGTCCAATGTGTTTATGGTTATCATAGATAAGTCTATACGCATATTTTATAAACTTATTTTGCGCGTATCGTAACATTAAGGAAAAAATTAAGAACCAATCCATTACCACCAATTTCTTCTCATCTCGCGATTAGACTGCGTATTTTTGTGCATTCATAGGAAATTTCACAGTGAAAAATTGCATAGAACATACATAATATGAAAAAATATATAAAATATTCAAAGCATACAACGTTTTCTATAATGCTTAGTAAATTAAACAATTTTCTACCGAGATTCTACTTTTTTAATAATATTGTATAAAAATCCTTAGAAAACTGCACTTTATTTATGATGTTGTTATATATGTAGAAAACCGCAAACTGCGAGAAAATCGAGGTCTGTAAAGATTATTGACCAGTGTACAAGATATTTTATTCAATTTGCACAGGAATTTACAAAATGTAGCCATATTCTAAATGACTGATTTCTAATTCGAAAATGGATACAGTCGATGCATTTCCTGATGAATTGGCACGTTTGAATCATCCACCAAATGTGTATATCGATGTATATAGATTCTTATACAAGTAGTTATATCACTTTTCAGACATTTAATTCAACAGAACACGCATTTACGTTAACCATAGTGTAAACTCTAAACAGGTATATCGTATAACATGATTTCGATGAAGAGGAACTATTTTGGGATATACCAAGTCGACTGCGGATTTTCGTGCAATTATGCGAAATTTAAATATACGAAAATGCACAGAATGCATACATATAATATAAACAAATATATAAAATATTCACAATAGAATATTACTCCTTATAGTCTCATAATAGATACATAAAACGAACTTCTATTTGAGTTCTACTTTTTCAAGTATAAACTTCTATAAAAATCCGGAATTTGCTAGTAAGAGGATCGAACCCAGTTAGAATTGGACCATAGGCTCATTGTCCATAAAGCGTCGTTTCTCAGAAGCGTAAAACCGAATCTACACTGTTCTATTCTGGAGGAACTTTCATTCCTGGATAGAGACGAGGATGAAAGCAACGTTCATCCACAGTGTTGCACCAAAGTGAAACAGTTTCGGCTTAAGCATAGTCTATTAGACGTGACGATACGTCTACGACGGTGTTCGATCTACGAGGCGTATATTAAAATACATTTTGTTGTTACAATATTAAAATAGCGAGCGACGAGGAACAAGTTTTCATCCTATATATCACTTCATATTAGATATTAGATATACTATATGTCACTTATAGCTACAACGTACGCCTCGTTACTCACCACGTTAACGCCAGTCATCATGACGAAAACGCGTAACGACGAAAACGGTTCGCTGCTATTTCGTGAACGGGTGCACATTACTTTACAATGAGCGTTGCATGGAAACGTACTGTTAGCATCAATGCGTCTAATACGCGTCTATGAAGCGTCACTTGGCGAACAGCAGGCCTTAGCCTACCGTTATATCTCTTATAATATTATCGATTTCGAAACTATACTCTTACGATAGAGACCACCTTGTTGAATTCCAACTGCAAGTAGTTATCGGTAAAATCATGTATGTATTTGATTGTTTCAGCCTGACGGCCTAGAAATTGGACTTGGTTTTACATAGTTTACAGAGATAAAACAAAACTACAAGTAAACTTATCTTCAAATATTTTCTCTTTATACGAATACTCAGCCCGCTACGCTTCATTCATCCGTTCGTTCCGTCATTTATTATCTATCTTATTAGTGCGATTATAAACCCAATGTGTTTGTTGAATTACAGCGAAGAGAAAATCACGGATAATCGGTGACGGGGACGAGGATGGCCAGGAGCAGCGGCATTACAAACGTATACCGGCGATGCACCGATTGCACCGTCGTCGTTCATCGCGATGCCGTTGTCGCAGCTTGTAGTACGTCCACTCACGAGTCACGATCGATCGGAATCGGGTACGGTAGAAACGGCCACGACACTGCTACCTCTGACTACATCGACTATTCTGCTAATTTCGATCAGGGAGAGGGTACGGCCGATTAGAGTCGCCCTTTTCGATACAACTGTCCAGCAGCACGTGATTCACGTAAGTTCCACGCCCCCAACAAACTAATTCTTCTCTCCTCTTTGTTTGTTTTTTCATTTGTTGCGTCAGTCAGTCGGCTACGTGAGATTAATCTCTTCTTTCTGTTTAGCATTTCGGGATTTTTATTTGTTCCTTGTTGGTAGAAAGATATCGAACGACCCCATTCTTTTATTATCGAGTAGGGGGTTGTTAACGGATAAAGTCAATGGACTCTTTTTTAAGATACTTTATAGCAATCGAGGTTTGGATTTTTACGTGCTTTACGACCGAAATCTCATTAAGTCGTTACAAATGAAATGGTTGAATTCTTAGCAAAACTTGCAACGTTTATCGGGTCTTTTTTTCGAAATAGCAGTGTTCAGATTATGATTTAATATACAACGACTATTACAGGTGACAGTTCTAATTATTATATATATTATTATATATATATATTATATTATGTATATTATATATATTATTAAGTTCTAATTAAATACATATACTTTGGTTAATTTGATAATTTCTCCTAGATATCTATCTCTTAGATCTTCTTTGTGGGAACAGATAATCTAATGTTAGGTGACGTCTTAAATCGATGGATAATTAGAAGTTGTAATTTTTTATCCCAATATTTAGTTGTTTTTATAGCAGGATTTTTAAGAACGTTTTTGATTTTGCAGTTAGCTTTGTAGAGCGAAAAGGATCTAAAAATACAGTTCTGAAAGTGGCACAAAAATTGCTATCGATACCATGGCAATGTTCGGCCGTGAAAAAAACAGGTCTTTTGTTACGCAAACAAGTGTAAAGAAAGGGAATATTGATTTTTGCGAAGGTTTGACGATAAACGTGTCACCATTTCGTTATCTATCGGTTAAATTAGATTCTAAATGCTTGGTTATCGGTTTTATTGCCAAGTATCGAAACTTTTATGATTCGAATTCTATGAATCATGTACGAGTATTTTTGTTTGTTATTGATGTAAACGTCTAACAGCTGTATAGTTACTTAATATACGATAAGCAACTAGTCGTCAGTCGTTCGTAGCTCGTACCATGGGACACGACTCAGAAAATTATTTAAAACATATATTCTTGGGAGAGTTCAACCGTAATTTCAGGTATCTATTTCTTCAATTTAATTCTTATCGTTTAATATTGTATTTTCACATCTCTTTTTAAATAATTCAGTTTCGTTCGATAATAACGATAAGGTTCGTAAAAGTTACAAAGTATCAATAATATCTTGCATTTTAATAACTAGAATAGAATTTCCATTATGATGTTTGATAGGTAAAACACGCCTTTACTTAAATTCTATTTCTTTAGTCGTGTCCATAAGAACATACATTTGCATAAAAATTTGATGATTCGCTGGTCTCGATTTATTCCGCTTGGATCTCGATTTATAACAATAAGCCCGCGTTTGAAGATTTAAAAAGTTGCTACTTATCTTTCCATGAAGAAGTTTCCCGACTGCAATAAAGAAGAGTTCTTTGATACGGCCGGAAGTTCGATTTGCACGTAGAATGAAGTCAGTGTTACGCAACAGCCGCGTTGTGATGCGATGATAGAGAAAAGAATGCATGAAGAATTTCTTATCGGCTGTTTGCATCGTTGATTATCGTTGCGCATTAATTATAATTGTATCACATGTGATCTTGCAAATTGCCATCTTTTTCTCGTTACTTTATGTACAACATGGTGGCGTTATTCGTGTATGATTTTTCTAGTCAGATGGCAAAACTTAATATCTACGTAGCTATTTTAAAGTTTGTTTATCTGGTAGAAATCGTGATATTTTTAATACTAAAATATCAGTTATTTTTCGGTAAAAATTGCCACTGAAAAGGATAATTTAATACTATTCCCAAAACACGCAGTGATATTTGTATCTTTATAAAAATCAATCCACTGAATGTTTAATAGCGAAAATAATTTTTATTAATTCGTTTTTTCCAATTCTATGAAGCTGGTTTGTCCAAACTTTTGGTCGTCACTATTCATCGATTCCCAGATTTAATTCATTTTTTCGATTTAATTCATAACTTTCTCTGCCCAAAAAGCGATAGTAAATAGATTGTGAAAAATATTCTCGGCCACCCACGTAGTCAATCTTCGCGTGGGGGAAATTGTACCACAAAAGTGTAGACAGTAATGCTTTAAAAAGAGTAATTCAAAAAGACGTTCAATTAAATTACATTATATTTACAATTTAATAAATTTGCTCCACCCACAAAAAAATCCTGATACTTATGTGTCCTTTATTCTATACTATTAAATTAGCTCTAATATTATTGATCTCTTTTCTTATGATATTTCCATATATATATATACACGCCAACAATAAAATATTGAAATGTCATTATATTAAATATTAAACACTGAAAGTATGTACTTAATAATTCATAGTCTCGTAATTTGGAATTAAAGTCAGTATTGAAATTGAACTTCTTAATAAAGAAAGGCTTAATATACGTAATAGACTATATGTTGCAGAATGACATTATAAAATAAGATAAATGTATTGTATAAATATAATAGAGGCAAAGGCTTATCAACTAATTCTTTGGTATACCTTACTACCAGCGTATATCTATTGATTAATAGCAAAATTAAATCGTTTATAATTCGTGCAACAAGCCTTAAATTATGATTTTGAAAATTGGGTGAATTTTTTTTATGGGATTGATGTCTAAACTTACATCTTCTAAATGCCTATTGTCCAATTTTCATTAACATCTTATAATGCATAAAAGAAATATGATATAACGGCATTCTAATATAAATGAATTTTCTATTATAAGATAGAATATAATACATACTTATAATACATTTATATATAAAGGTATAATACTCAAACATATTCTTCGATATACTTGGCCTTTACGCCTATGATTCCTGCATCGAAGACGTAATAGCATATCTGCAAGATTACCAATTGCGTACGAATATTTTATCATCCATTATCAAATGCACGGACGAAGCACCGACGATGATCATCAAATAAATCACGCGTTTAAATTCACGACTTTCATCAGAGATAGATTTCCAAGATTCATATTCCATGTCCATATCTTCTATTTCCGATCCCACATATGTACCTAGTTATTCCAGTTGCACCTTTTACTTCCGGTTCTTCCTACATATTCTTATCGACTAACGAACCATATTTTCTTTTTTTTTTCATAGGTCAATAATATGTATAGGAACTATGACGAAGACCTTGACATATTCGGTGGCATATTGCTCGCTCTTACACGCGCGAACGCTTAAATAGTGCAAACGACGAATTATCGACCACATCGCGGCTGTATCTGTGTAACTTACGTGTACGTGGCACAGGCAGACGACTTTCCAACAAAGAGCTCCAACGTCGAAGTGAAAACTCTCGTCACGGCCGGGGGCCAATCATCGGCCAAACCGCCACTGCTGGATGTTAATCAATAAGAATCTTTCCCGCGGTTGGTTCGCCCGATACCGCGGAACTATAATTTCCTAATCTTTTTTGAATCACGATTCTCTTTTCTAATAGCCAAATATTTTATGATGTCTCTTTTGACACGACTAATGATCATAGTGATGTAAATCAAGATTTTGAATAGTTGGATTTAATCACTATGAAACTATCATCCCCGTTAATTTAAATTATTGCTTTCATTCTCTGCTGCGATATGTTTTCATGACTTGAAAAAATGCAATAAATTTGTTATGATAACAGATGGAGGAAATTATACATTAATAAATTGGAAGAATTTGCAGCAGTAAGACGGCAAATCGCAACGTTTAAATTGTGTTTATTAAAAAAACAAGGAAAGGTATAGGTTTCATATTCAGAAGTTTTATATACAACAGTTCTATTCTGTTATTCTTAAGCAGGTATAATACGTTGCGTTACGTTCCTTGAGTTATCAAAGATTAGAACTACATCATTAATAAAATATGGTAATATAGTTGTATTCAGATAAATTCTAAAAACCTTCAGCTAAAAATAAGCATAGCGACTCCTCGGAAAATATCCCGGTCCAGTTAATGGCTGGAACCTATCACGCGTTTTAAACAAATATTTTGTTTATCTGCGCTATCTCGACCGGTTGTTATTGATTCCATTTTATTGATTCTAGTAGCTAATAGATAATATATGTAAATTCATATTTTTAGAAATATTGATAAAAAAAGTGAAATTCATGTGAGAAGTGTCTTATATTCTAAATATTGTAATAAGTATTTCGTGTATTTCAAATTATTTATTTTTATCTATTTCCATGTGTCTGTACTTGGTATAAACGCATAAAGATCCACGATCTAGTAATTAGGGACATTGGTAACGTTGTAATAGGGCACGGAAAGACGATTGTGTTCTGATAGGATTTGTTCGAATTAGGGAGAGCATGGAAGGTTTAAAGACGTTTGATTGGATCAGGGAATCGGATGAATTGATTTATGATTAAAGAGGTCGTTAATAAGGAATGGTCAATGGAATGGAAGTTATAATAGAATAGAAAAAATCTATGAAAAGTAGCATGTTTTAGAGGTTTGAATAAAATCGTAGGATTTAGGTAGAGACATGAGCGTTGGCAGGATCGTAATGTAGTACTACAAATATCGTTAAGACAAACTAAAGCACGCTTGAACCAAGCTGTCGTGTTAATTAGTTTAAACAGGAGGCCCATGTGTTCTTCTCTTTCAAATCCGATTCATTTGTTTCTCGTTTCTGTTGCAGAAATCAGAAAGACAAGTACATCTCGCAGAATGGACATGTGCGGGGTCTACTTGTCTCAGCTGCGAGCGATGCTCGTGAGGAATATCCTGTTGAAGAAGCGCGAGAAGCGGAAGACTACGGCGGTACGTTAATTATAAAGCAATTAACGCTTAAAAAATTGATTTAACAAGGTTTAACATCCTTTATGATGAGCGATCCTTGAAACTGAACAAAATATGTACTCTTACATAGTGGGTCATGAAAATATTTGATCGCTTGATAAGATTTTTTAAATATATTATGTATACTACACAAAAGATCTTGTATAGTGTATGAATCATGATCACATTGGTAATATTTGAAACAAATATTATTAAATATTATTTATTATAAACTAGCCATTGATACTATACAACTTAAAAGATCTTTTCATATGACCAACAGTTTATAAGTAATTCAAGTAGTGGAGTTAGATGACTTACTCTGTATATTTCCACATTGGTTTGAAATTCTATCATTGTAATCATGATATCATGATCATGTAATCGTGATGTCTCCTTACTCTGCTAATGAAATTGAAAAATCTTGTGTAACGCACATATTATACTCATAAAAATACTAATGCAAATACTTTCATGAATTACTGTATATTTGCTAGAGGATTTGATTGTTTTATTTATCGAATTCTTTATAGAACTTTCATTAAGATCGCTGTGGAATCAATCTTATCAAAATTTATATACATAATATAATTTTCTCTATAGGGTTAATTGTATCATAATTTATAATACGTGATTTACCAATTTAAATAGTTTATAATATGTGAATTACCAATAGCGAATATTCAGTGAAATATCTCAGGATAGAAACGACAAAACCGCAAATCATTCATTGAAATTGCTATTTTTATGTAATTAAATATCGTTGCGCAGCTGTTTGACCTCATTTTAAAGTTTCTGTGGAACCCTTCAAGTTTGCATTGAACGTGTCGGCATACATTGCGTTAACGAGAAACTATGCGCTAATATTTCACTGATTGTCGATGGACGGGCAACCTGACTCAAACAATCATGCAAAAGGAATACATGATCGCGGTTTCATAGGATTTTTATGTGACCGTCTTAACTGTTTTATGGCACAAGGCGTCTTAATCGAATAGTGGCTCGCGTTGGGAGGCCAGGGCTAAGTATAGATACAAATACTTATTTTATGTATAAATCGATTTTCTCTACCTCTAACGAGCTATATTTAGGTTCGCCTTTCCTCTCTTGTCTTCGATCTGCCCTTTATCTTAACAAGTCAACGCAGAAGTTTTGACGAACAGCGTAATACACGACCATACCCGAAAGAAGACATTCTATTAATACGGAACTCGAAGAAGAAGAGATCAAATATCACGATAATTAAATAAAATGAAACTTATTAAGAATTTCAGCGTCAACCCTTTAATACAGACCACCTGAACCGTTTATGAAACTTCATACGTGCATTTCTTCTAAGCAAAATTCTAATTTTCTTCAAGAAACCTTCAAACGTTTCAATTAAAAATGAACTGTATAATATAGTAGAAACTTCCATAAATGCCACAGAATTTTTTCAGATTGTTCGAAAGCCTAGAACAGATAAAAAGAGCTTGGCGTGAACAGTTTTCTCAACAGATTGCCCAAAATATGAAAATATGCTTGTTATGTACGGAGAACTAACGTAGAAATCAACATAACATTTGTAGACTGGACATAAATTCGAATTGGTAATTTCAACATTTGAAATGATCATTTATTTGCCGACCAAAATATTTTTGGAAACAATACCTGGGGGAGCTAGTTAAAAAAACGAAGATTTATACGTGAACGGATCGGCGGATTCGATGAATAGCATTGCTAGGGGATAAATCGAATATGCGATAGAAGAAGAACCGGAAGACGGAGAGAGAAAGAAGGAAAAGAGAGGAAATGTTGGATGCCAGTAAAGCTGCAATCCGAATTCACTGGCCACAATCGAGAGAAAGATGCGCGGATAGTTTCCATGGACGGCGACGAAGTGACCGCGTCCCGTGGACGTCCACGTTTGCCAACGGGGGAGGGCGTATTGCCAATTCGTTTCATTCGGTGTTTTTGTGTTAGCTTTGTGTCAACTAAGCCAAGGGTCGCCGTGGACGCCTACAAAATAGACGAAAAGGAGAAAAGTATACAATTTTCTGTCTTTATTGATATCTTTTTCTTAATCTTCCTCCATTGCTTTTGAACAATAGATCAGAACAAAGCGCAGTGCCCACTTCATTTCATTGACTCACGTGACTAAGGATAGCGCTAAAATATTGAAGCATCGCATGATCTCAAGTTCTCAAAATAAACCTACTCATCCGAATGGTTTCGTCGTTTGCCTGGCCAATTTCAACAGAAAGGGAAAGGAGTATATTATTTCTACTGATTGCTTTATGCGGTGGAATAAGTTTTTTTGAGAATGTAAATGGTGGTTAGATGAAGAGGATATTGTTTGGAGAAAGGAAATATGGTATTATGATGTTAGGGGTTAGAGAGAATTTATTGCTACGAAAACTGTGGGTGGTAGAGATATTGGATTATAGGAGAATTTTGGAGAGTTTCGTTGCACCTTACCAGCGGATTCTTTGAGAGAGAAAGATAATTACTACTCGAATCGTACTATGGGTAAAATACATTAAACATTGAAATTCAATAGAGTTGTATTAGTCTTCTACTGCCAATATTTATTTCTTTATATAATTATATAGCAGGCTTCTATTCTATCATAGCAATACAAATATGATTATGTAAGGTTTCATCCGCAAAGTACAACAAGATCTTTCATTAGAACAGATTCCACTAAACTTGAATATCAATTTTATCTACTTGGGAACTCCATTTTGCTGTAGAGATTCCAATAACTACTACCAGATAACACCAAAAGATCATACAAATTACTTTTTCTTGGAGCTCTTCTGCTTTCCTTCCTTCCCTTTAAAAATTGCTGGATCGATAACATTTATGGGCCCGTTATTCCATATGGTAGTAGAGATGGTCTCCGTGGGCTCAACAGCGGAAGGAAGTAGATGAGGACCAATGAGAAAGTAGACTTGCTCGACCCATGGAGGCAGAGACAAACCAGACACGCAACACTGCCACAATGGCAAACCCAAATGGACCAGCATCATACGGAAATACACGGTGAAATTATTTGCCAAATGATACCATCTATTAGTATCTTCTCGATGCAACCAGATTGTTGGTGATTCTTCCTCATGTTTCATGCGGTATAATAAATAAACTTTGGCCATTCCGCTCTCTGGGAAGCATCTTGCGATTTCAAACATCTTGCAACCATGGTCATTTCCTTGCAAATTAATTGAATTTGGATTTTCAAGATCAGTTATGCTATTGGAAGTAACTTCATTATCTGGCTTATGAGCGTCGGTGTCGAGTTCTTGCTTGGTGGAATCTGTTTGATGATCTTTGGGATTGTTTGCGTAGCGCTTTAGAGAGGAAAGCGTGCCAATTTCCATACGTCCTACAGGAAATTCTTCACCTGTGTAAAAAAGGTGTATCGTGAGAATAATTTGAGAATAATAATTAATAACCATGTAGTTGTTCTCATTCAATGTGGGATCTCTAATTTAATTGCATTTTTTATGTATACGATCTATTATAATATCTGAAAATATCCATAGATATGAATATGTAAATACAATATTAAATAACTGCTTTCGATTGTATGACTTCGGTAATGAAAGTAATTAACATCTGTAGCCCTTTAAACTGCCTATCAATTATTTCAACCATGAATTATTAATCATTATGTATTTGATATTCATTTTGAATAATAGGGCTGCATATTTTTAATCTACCCAGAATTAATAGCTACTTTTATTCTTTTAAAACAATCGAAATCTTTATTTTTAGCAAGAAAACAAAAACAATTTTCTGGAAAGAAAAGCGAAAAAAGGATAATTTTCGTTGAAACAACACAGAATTATATAAGGATAATTGTTTTGAGGAGAAATGGAGTAAATAGAAGATAAGATCCGAGAAACCATAGCTACACAGCAAGAAACTATAGATGCAAGAATATATATATATATTAAAACAGTGGAAATGACAATGTCAAATAACCACTAGTAATGTACGGGATCAGAAGGAATAGTTGCGAATGAAAGTCACTAAAGAGCATCATGAAAATGCGTGGACAATTTTAGGAGGGCCTTACCTGCTATCTCGAGGTTCCACTGAAGCAGGAAACCGTCGATTGCAGCGTAGAAGTTTCTAACGTTCTCCGGCAGCGTAACACAATGACGTTGCTCCCAGTTGGTAATGGCCATAGTCTCACATCCGTTTCTACGGTCGACTCGTACATTTTTTACGTATGGGAAACTCTCGAGAATCTTCACTACACCCAACGTGAGATTCTCGTAAAAGGAATCCTCCGTTACGATATCAACGAAGAACGACATCTAATTATGTATATGTATTTTTTAATTTGTCCACCAAGAAATTCCAAGCGATGAAAAATAATTTTGAAGGAATATTATCCAATTGGATTAGGTTGATATTTAATAATCTAGAGTACCGTGTTTCTTTAAATAATGGAAATTTTTAATTTCGATAAAGTTTAGGATATATCTAAAATTATGTAAAATAAATTTACGAATGTTTAAAAAAGGTACGAGTTAAATTTCACTAAAATCGATTATCTTTTATCAGAAAGAAGAAATTTCCGAAATTTCCAATTTTAAAATTTTTAAACCAAAAATATTTCCAATAAAATGATAATTAATTATTTATGTAAGAATTATCAAACGTGCCTACAATAAAGGCAATTTCAACTTTAAAAAATCCGAAAATTAGAACCAATCCAATTGTTCTAGAATAACTTTTCCAGTCTATTTTACTTCATTGCCATGCGCCGTTATTTCTTGTTTTCTTATTAAATTAATTGTTTGGCGAACAAAAATTTGTGATATAGAAAGAAAATCGTAAATTGTTTATGAATGGCCGTAAAACTGTAAATCCAGAATAATCGTGCTGATGAATCGAACTAGCCTGGTCCGTTGTTGATCGTCATGGTGACGGAATACGAAAGCGAATCAGCATATCCACTTTTCCCTTATTCAAACGGACCGACAAGGGGTTGTATCGAACGCTTGCGCAGGTTTACGTTGCACGACAGGTGTAGGAGAAGAGGGTGCAGGTAGAATAATTATTATGCACGCACGGGGGAGGTACTTTCCAGAAGCTATCGTGTATACTACCTTCGCAACCCTATTCAATCGAAATCGTCGTGTACGATTTTTAACGTATGCATTATTAACCATAGGCGAGAGGAAACAGCTGCTGATGGTGACCGAGGGTCAGTTAAAAAGTTATCGATGTCTAGTATTAAAAATGTTTGTCTATTTGTTTCATATTATTTTCTAAAAACTCATATTATTTCTTTTCCTTCTTTTTTCGTGTAGCTAATTGCTCTCCTTTGCAGTCCTTCTAGTCCCTTTTACATTAGACAACTCATCATCATAAATCATTTGATACAGTTTGCCTGAACACGTTTCTGAAATATCATAAAATTCAATTTCTCATAAAATTTGTTCTTTCAGATAAATAAATTTTTAGTCTGATATGATTTCTGTATTATTATAAAAGCAGATAATGAAGCAAAGTGTAAAAATCTTGATATGGTTTTTAATGATTTTTTTGTATTATTTACAGGAGATTTTCCTCCCCCTTTGCACCCTAGGTGTATTGATAGTGGTAAAAGTTTTGCCACCAAATCCAAACTATCCCGCAATGACGACGCAGAGGCAGGAGGGTGGTATATTCGAGACGTTCAATGGCTACAGGAACAACACAATAGCCGTTGTTCCAAACTCAACAGAAACTTTGGTACATGTTCCCGTCATTAAGACATTATAATCTGCCATACACTACAAACATGTAACCGTCTTTACGATATTATCCTTGTTTCAGACTTTTTTAAATTCGATGAATGCCCTGTGGGCATCAATGTGGGATTATCCTGGCAAACTTCCCTTAAATTTCATGGTGTTCGATACAAAGGATGATCTGCAAGCAGCGTATTGGAGAGACCCATATAGCGTACCTTTAGCAGTAATCTTCGAGGATTCTCAACCCATATCTCAGCGTCTCTCGTAATATTTAAAAACACTTAATAGAAGTAATCAGCTAAAAAAGCAAAAATCGAAGACGTTTAACCGTTATGTCGCAATTTGTACTAGGTACGAGATAAGAACTAATCCATCATATACGAATCCACCTTCGCCAACTGAATTGTATTCCGCGCCAGTTACTTGCCGAAAGGATACGAGCCATTGGCTGGGAGGTGTATTGTCGATGGAGACTGGTGGATCATGTCCTGCGAATAACTATTTGCACTCAGGTTTCCTAGCATTACAAATGATAATGGATATCACAAAGATAAGAGTATGTTTTGTGCTGCTTATGTTAATAATCTTGTAATATAATAATGAAAATTTTATTATATACATCTATTGATTCTGTATATTGACAATTTGTAGCTAGACACAGGGAATACAGATGTAACTGTACCGGATGTTAAGCTAGAAATGTTCCCTAAAGAAGCTTTCACCGCAAGTAAAAATATAGAATATTTAATTATGGGTGATCCCTAATTAGTATATTAAATTCTTGTCTATAAGAACAAGACATATGATTTAGGATTTAAATTAATAATTAATGTGTCTTTTATGGGTACATTTCTAAGGATATTTTTTATTTAGACTGGATGCTGGCCTTGAGAGTTGTTATACCTCTTTTTATGGTCCTCTCTCTTTCACAATTCGTCACTTATCTTCTGATCCTAATAGTCGGCGAAAAGGAGAAAAAGATCAAGGAAGGAATGAAGATAATGGGCCTAAAGGATTCGATTTTCTGGTAGGTAAATCTTATTTGAAAATCAACGAGTAGATTGTGCTTCACTTCAAATATTAACATATACTAAATGATGTATGAATTATGTCGCACAAAAAAGATATATTAGAAGAACAAAATTCAGATTTCGAAAAATGAAAAAATTTTCATTACAGGTTATCATGGTTCATTATCTACAGCGTTTTTGTCTTATTACTCTCTGCCGTCGCAGTAATACTACTTTTCACACTACAAATGTTTCAACACACACACTTTTTACCGATATTCCTTTTAGTAGTGCTCTACAGTTTTTCCATAATCATGTTCGCTTTTATGATAACACCTTTCTTCGACACGTCACGAGTAAGTATTTCATTGATGCTATTCTACTCTTAGTGCGTTCTTTATTAAATTATTTATAACTATTTTCTTATCAGACTGCCGGTGTACTAGGCAATTTTGCAGTCACGATAATGAGCTTAATGTATTTTATCCAAGTCTTTGTGAATGACTCTAGTTCAGTTCCGTTTTGGTTAGTCTCTCTTCTTAGTCCAACAGGCGTTGCTTTGGCTATGGATAAGGTTTGTATTACAGTGTACAATAATATACTAGAACAATGAAGAATGGGCAATTCTATAAATAAAAACGATGTGTATCTTTTCCTAGGCTCTTGTATTAGATCTACAAGGAGAAGGAGTTAACTTTGACAATCTTTGGTCAGGTCCTGGTATACCATTTGGAGGAAGTCTTATTATGATGACTTTAGACATAATTCTCTATGCTTGCTTAGCTTATTATTTTGACTGCGTCATTCCAAGTACGCTTCATAAAATATGTGTTATCATACTCATTATATTATTGATAAATAGTGAATAATCAAATATTATATATTTAATTTAGGTGAATACGGGACGAAGAGAACTCCTTGGTTTTGCTTCACGCCTGAGTTTTGGTGTCAAAGAAAAGCTCCACGGGTGAGTATCATTAACAATAATTTAAAGTGTTGAATATGAAAGAAAATAGAAAAATATATATTCACAGTCGTATTTGCAGGTACCATCATCGAATGGTGAATCAAATTCTTTTATTCCTGGTGAAGAGACTAATCGTGACGTTGAACCTGTGGTGCGTGAGATGAAGGGTCGTGAAGCTATTAGAATAGTCGATCTTTACAAGTCCTACCAAAAATGTCGTAAGCCAGAAATTAAAGCCGTAAATGGCATCAATTTAACGATTTACGAGGGACAAATCACAGCGATACTTGGACACAACGGAGCTGGAAAAACAAGTCTCTTCAATATTTTAACTGGCCTGACCGCACCTACTGCTGGCACTGCCTTGATATTTGGTTATGACGTTCGAGATTCCAATGATATGCAGATGATTAGAAGCATGACTGGCGTTTGTCCACAACATGATATCCTTTTTGATCTTCTCACACCTCGCGAACACCTAGAATTTTTCGCTGCTGTACGTGGTATCCCAAAATCGATGATTGAACATGAGGTAATGTAATGTATAGTGAACAAGTCGCATAAAATTTTTTACATACATTTTAAATAAAAAGGATTGTCGTGTATGATTACTTTTAGGTGAAAAAAACTTTAAAAGACATCGATTTAACTGAAAAAGCAAATACTTTTGCGAAATACTTGAGTGGAGGACAAAAAAGGAAATTGTCTGTAGGTATCGCCATTATCGGTGATCCGAAGATTATTATCCTGGATGAACCTACAGCTGGGGTTGATCCCTACTCCAGGAGACAGATGTGGTCTTTCTTACAATCTAGACGTCATGGAAAAGTGATTCTATTGACTACTCATTTTATGGATGAGGCGGATATATTAGCAGATAGGAAAGCAGTTATTAGTAAAGGAAAGCTGAGATGCTGTGGCAGTTCTTTGTTCTTAAAAAATAAATTTGGTATTGGATATCACTTAACGTACGTTGGTTATTTCTTAAATAACGAAAAGCAGAGATAAAGCATGTTTAATAAAAACATATTTGTGAATGTATAACAGGTTAGTACTTGAAGGAAATGCAAGAGAACACGCCATTACCAGATTAGTAACGTGTCATGTCTCAAAAGCGGAAAAAGCAAGACGTCATGGGCGTGAACTGAGCTTTATTTTACCTCATAATTCAGTAGAAAACTTCGCACCACTTTTCTCAGCTATAGAACACGAAATTAAAACCCGATCGAGTAGATTAGGTATTAGCAGCTATGGAGTATCAATGACTACTTTAGAAGAAGTATTTCTGCATTTAGAAAAGGATGAAGGCCCTGAATACACAATGGATAATTTATCAAAAAAGATGGTGCGCAATCGTGCATTAAGCAGATCTTTATCGTTGCAATCTAAGAGTACTTCTTATCAGAGTTTGCAGAATGAAGGTGTCACTGTTCAGAATGATGGTCAAGCAAAAGGTACATTCAATTCAATATTTGAAAACTGTTATAAAGTTCATAATTTATAAATTTTATTGTATTTTACTATAGAGGCAGGAGATTTGCCGGATGGCGTCCATAGTGATAGAAATCCTCCTGTTCTTGGCCTTGGACTAGACCCCATAAAAGTTCGGCCTAATTTCCTCCAAACCTTGTACGCTATGCTTCGCCTAAGGATACTTAGACTCATCAGGAACATTCAGTTATTGTACTTCACTATCTTCGCGCCTCTTCTTCTAGTAGTCGTTGGCCTCCATTTAAATAGCATTGAAACAGTTGAAATCAAAATGCAATCTCTTACATTGAATACTGGTATGTTTTAAAATAATTACATTTTTATGAATTTAGAAAATTTAGTGTCTACTTTAGTCTACTGTTTTTTCTTTTACAGATACTTATGGAAATGAGACTAAACTTTTGTACGCGAATAATACCGACCATGATATCACAAATTTAATCGATGGAATAAATCAAGATGTGAAGTACATTGAAGAGTATTACGGGAATTTTGCAAATTTGTTAAAAATCGCACCGCATATGTCTGCTTTCAATATCAATGAATATAGTCTGTCCAGGATCAATTTGACTGTAGCATATAATGATACCATGCAACATTCCCTACCAATTTTAATAAACTTGTTATCAAACACTTATTACAGGTACAGTCAATAATTTATTAATAATTTAAATTTAATTAAATAAAATAAAATTAATTATTAATAATTTAATTTAATTAAAAATTAAATTGTAGATTTAAATAACCACGTATAAAATTCATTTATTTTATTCCAATTAGATTACTCTCAAATGAAAACAATTTAAAACCGATTGAAGTTAAGACACATCCTTTCCAACAAACTTCTCAGCCACAGGGATTCAATATTGGCACAGCGAGTACCGCACTGTTTATTGGAATGAATTTTGTATTGTTGCCAATAACTTTAGTTGTGGACGTGGTCTATGATCGTGAAGTAAGTCTTGTTTTTATTAATGACATTTTTTAAATAAATGCTTGCTATTTAAAAGCAATACTCCTTATGGTATCCGTTATTTTCAGATAAAAGCGAAGAATCAGCTTCGTGTGAATGGTCTGTCATTTTCGATGTACTTTCTGACGTACTTTATTGTACTTGTCGGCCTGATGTTTTTCATCTGTTTATCTATTCTTGGCATCATATTTCTCTTTGACGTGCCTTCGCTTCAAGAAGTACCAGCGCTCATCACCCTAGCCGGTCTTTTCATGCTTTATTGCCCATCATCCATTCTATTCTCTACGTGTTTGAGTTACATCTTTGACAAGATGGATTCCGCTCAAAGCATTTTGCCCAATATTGCAACTTTCATTGGACTTATACCGTTTATACTAGTCACGATTCTTGACATGCTGGGTCTTAGTAAGTTATACATTCAATTTAACACTTCAGAAATTAAATTGTTTAGATATCGCTCCCAATTTTTATTAAGACTTTTATGTATAAATGAATATGAAAATAATGAAATACATTTGTTTAAATATTACAATTTATTACCACGGATTAATTAAAAATCTTCTTAGGTGGAACAGCAGCGTTTGTTTTACACGTAATTTTTTCTCTACTGAACACATTGTACGTACCATATGCTGCAGTGTATTATGTAGAAAGAGTACATCTAATGTGCTCTATCAATGCTGCTTGCCATCATCTGACTATGTCTGATTATTTAACCACGGAGATCATTCTAATGGCCTTTGGCGTGCTTCTGCATTGTCCGGTGTGGTTCTTCGTGCTTTTACTGTTGGACATTAAAAAGAGTGGTGGCAATGTTAGTGATGTATTAAAGTATTTCCTGGTTAGTGTATAATTGATATAATGGGTTGAAAATTGAAATATAAAACTGTTCCATTAAAAAATATTTCTTGTCATTTCTAGCGTAATGGCGGTTCAATTGGTGAAGAAATAATGGAGAACTCTGATATTGGAGAACATGAAGATGCAGACGTTAAAGCAGAAAAACAAAAAGTTTTTAATCTCATTACTTCATCTGCCGTTCAAGAACCACCTGTAGTTCTAGTACAGGTATTATTTTATTATATATTATTTTCATTATTATAATGTATTCATATTATACAACTAAAGTTAAATATTTATTAGAACTTGAGAAAGGAGTACCGACAGCAGGATACAGGTTCATGTAGTTGCTGTTCAAAACAAGATGAAGAAGCTAGCCAAATACAACGAAAAGTTGCTGTAAGGAATCTTTCGTTAGCGGTTGAGCCAGGAGAAGTGTTCGGTTTGCTGGGCCACAATGGTGCTGGAAAAACGACGACAATGAAGATTATCATAGCTGAAGAAGCGGCCACTCGAGGCAGAGTACAGATCGGTGGTCATAATATTAATTCAAGTATGACAGAAGCTTTCAAACAAATGGGATACTGTCCCCAACATGATGCTCAATGGAAGAATATTACCGTTAGGGAACATTTAGAATCTTATGCCGCGATTCGTGGTGTACCATGGAGTGATATTGGCAGGTAATTAATTCGACCCATTCGAATATCTGTACAATTCTTAAATAGATATTTAGTAAAAAATTACAAACAAGAACAAAGTTCCATATTATAGAATCGTAGATTTATACCTCACCGGTTTGCAAATTCATGAGCACGCCGATAAACAAGCTCATGAGTGTTCGGGTGGAACTAGAAGGAAACTTAGTTTTGCCATGGCAATGATCGGAGGTCCAAAAGTTGTTCTAATGGACGAACCTAGTGCAGGAATGGATCCTAGGTCAAAGAGGTTTTTATGGGATACAATCCTTGCTAGTTTCCAGGTTTGTTCCTCTACTGAAACTTGTCATTTTCTATAACACACGATTGTTGAAGGTTATTTCATTATTGATAAATTTTTTTTAATAGGGTGGTAGAGGAGCAATTCTTACCACTCATTCAATGGAGGAAGCTGATGCTCTTTGTTCTAGAGTGGGTATAATGGTAAAAGGAGAGTTAAGATGTATTGGTTCTACTCAACATCTGAAGAATTTATATGGTGCAGGCTATACCCTCGAAATGAAACTTTTAGGCGGTGATTGTACACCAACGACACCGTCCGGTGATAGGATTACGATTCTGAAAGAATTTGTTTCCAGTCTTTTTCCAGATGCAACTCTCGAAGAAAGCTTTGCCGACAGATTAGTTTTTGCTGTTCCCCAACATGCAGTTACCTCGCTGGCCGAGTGTTTTACGCAGTTGGAGAAAGGTAAACATTGAATAAACGATTCAATTATCATACATTACGTAATTAAATTAATTGAAACTTTTATTATTAGCCAAGCTCGAGCTGGATATCGAAGAGTATAGCTTCAGCCAAACCACTTTGGAGCAAGTTTTCCTTAAATTTTCCCACTATGACGAATCTAACTCGGGAGAATGATGACTCATACAAATGAGTGTATTTATTCCCATGTGTTGTATAGTGAAATACTCATGGAACTGCTCAAGTTGTGCAAAAAGTGTAAAAAATGTTATTCTTATTGGAAGAAGTGATTTGTTCTTTAGTGTTCCCACATACTATTGAAAATCACAATGACAGAGACAATTTCTGCATTCTAAAATATCAAGAGTATTCTAATAATTACATAAAAGGACCTTATATTATCTTTGGATGTGCTGACTTTGAAGATTACCATATAAACCATATTTTGATCTTCAACGATTCTGTGAATGAAAGAAAACGTATTTTTACGGTATACATCGATCGACCTAATTGCTAAAAAAAAGAATTACATATTTTTTTTGTGCCGATGTATCGTATTGTTACGTTCGTCAGAATTAAACAGTGACTTCCTGGAGGTAATGTCGTGAGATAAATGGACATATGTGTAAAATTCATTGAGCTGTAAATAGTGGGAAACTGTGGACGATTTATTCGGTTGTCAGCAAAAAAACAGTACTAATACTATTTAAACAGTAATATTCATAATTTTGAAATTATATTGTAATATAGTCTATTATTCAATTCCTACGAATATTACGAATAGGTCTCACAATTAATATTGCTGTGGAATTGGAACGTTATTATCATCATTATAAATATAATATTAAATATTGACAGGGAAGAGAACAAGGATCCAAGGATCAATATTAAATTCTTTTTAAATGGAGTGAATTCAATGAATTACCTATCTACATTGATAAACGTAGGAAGAAAACACCTGTATATTCATTTTAGTGATATTTATGATTGCTCGCAATTATTTCGGGCACTGTTAAAAGGAATGGCACCGTTGTTCAGAAAGGGTGCTATTATAGCGGAAAAAGCTACGTAATATACAATCGGGCGATTTAATTTGAGCGTATAAAGTAGTGTGTAGTACGTATTTATAAATACTTCTCCAGCTCGTTTATGGTCTTTACTGAAGCCTTTTGAATAACGAGAAAAAGAGATGATAGGTTGTTAATCTTGCCTCGGTAGAATGTGACGATAATAATTTAATATGAAACTTCTGTGGCAGAAGCAATCGAAATATAATGGAACAACTTGAATTCAGTAAAGTACATTATAGGAAATTTTTAATAGTCCATGAATGATTTAACAATTTCTGTTAAAAAAATTTCATTATTATAAAATTATTTATAAATATCTCTTTATATAATTTTCTATTCCGCGTTATAATTTAATTATTTATTTCCCAATGATTTTAGTTTTTCAAAAAATACTTTATTTTGCTGCAAATGCAAATATTGAGTAAATGAGATAGTCTGAACAAAACGAGTTGATACTGAGAAAAGAGCAAAACCTAAAAAACAAGAATTTTGTATTGCATTATGTAAAGCTACATTAAATTTAACTCTTGTTAGAAGTGAATTTCATAAGTAGAACTAAAAAGGGCTAGATATCTTGTTTTATATGATCAGTTTTCAAGCATAACCAAGAGAGCCTGGTATGTGTCAAGAGTAATTCATTTGAAAGGTAAAAAAGAAAAGCTTAAAAAAAAATTAGTTGAAATGTTATGAAAAAAATATGTGCTCTCAAGATGTCCCATCAGAGAACAAATTTTTTTAGATATCTATGTGCGTACACTCGATCTTCCGTGATTAAAAAAAACTTTAAAATATTGAACGGAAGGAATAGTAAGAATACTGTTTGGAGGACTGAATGAAATATTTTGTAGATTATAGTGCATAGGTAGACAAAAAATAAAAATTTCATTGTGTAAGGGGGTATTGATTTTTGTAAATAAAATTCAGTGTAAGAAGGATTCTTACATCTATAGGAAATGTAAAATGAAGAGGAAACGTGCGTTGGGCGTACGCGCATTTATAAAGGGATTGTGTACGCACAATTCTTGTTCTAGCTAATACTACATCAATATACAATTTAGTCAATTATGGAATTAACTTGAATGAAAGGAAAAACTGCAGATAATTTTATGAACATTATATATATATATATATAAATATATAAATACATGTATATTTATATATTTATATAAAACATGATATATACATATATGTATGCCGTTTTTTAACACCGATTATGTTTTAAGCATATCACGATTACGAGATACGGGAATATTATAAAACATTCCTAAACACAAGTACTGTTGCTACATTATGAAATAGAACATAACTTGCATTCACGCTAAGCGATTTTTATTTCTTTTTGTCTGTAGCCATATCTACATTATATCTTCTCTGCTCATATTAATCGCCACTTTTTGGCTTTTCCTGTTACGACTCGTTCATATTTGTCGAGCTTTTCACATCGATCGATATATATGTATATATACATATAATAAATTATATATATATATATATTAATGATATATATTTATATTTATGTAATTAAAGAGTTTGCAATGAGAATGTGACCATTGATCCTTAGATTATCTCAAATTTTATTAGACTAATTCGCGAATTATTCGATTTAATCATAAATAAAACATAAAAGTACTTCTAATTTAAAATAAAAAGACTTCAAATTTCTCTATAAGAAAATTTTATTGTTACAAATAGGTGATATTATTATTAAAACTAGATTTCGAAGTTTCTTTCAAATATAGAAATCAATTATTATCAATTATTATCAAGAATTAAATCAAAGAATTAATATAAAAGTGTAGAATTCATAATTTGCTTTTAGTGCAAACACTTAAATTCATTTATAAGATATTGATATTATAATAATATCTTATATCATTAAATTAATTTGAAGTTCTTCTTGAACTTTACTCGTCCCGAGTAACTTTTATCGTTGCCATTTAAAGATTTCTCGTCTTTACATTAATTTGCAGCATAGCTAATGAAATGTATATAGAGAGACATCGCAAACAATCACAAGCATAGTCGAACTTGATGCTTGTAAATCAAACATAAAATCGATCGTCATTGGTTACATATGATTTTTTAGAGATAATATATACATATATTCGCATCGAGACATTACACGTAGGCCATTGTTCGGCCGACTTTCGTTTCAACGAAAGAGTGGAAACAAAAGAAGGAAAAATTCTTGCACACACATACATACAGTGGCGTGCAGAAGCTTCCGGCCAGATAGATCTTTCACTTTATATCTCAAAAGCGGTATTTTAAAAAATTTTAAGTAATATTATACAATTATATAACAGTGTTTGTGTATTATTTAAAATATTATTTAACATATATATTACAATATTATTTCAAATTCATCTAGACATCACCTTTCGAATATAATGTTAGAAATTTTCTTTTTCCGGCTGAAATCTTTTGCACACCAATGTATTTACATACACAACCATACATGCATGCACGCACTCATGCACTCACGCGCGCGACCGGTCATCGGATAAGGATTTCGCGCTTTTTAATAGATGCACTCACACACAAGACATTAAGAGAGAAAGAGACTCATATATAGGTACAATTATTAAAGAAAAAAAATAATGCTATTATCACGAGTAAAAGAAAAAAAAAGAGAAGAAAACTACACGTCGAATACACCCTGTCGATGAACGGTTGACTTTGCGAAACTACAATATTTGTTGTGTAAAGTAAATGTAATCGATTGGTTAAATGGAAGCTTTTTCACAAATAAAAAGATGATCAGTTAAACATTTACAAAGTGTCCTTCTTCAAGCGTTTCATGTTTTTTAAAACTATAAACAAAACAGATATAAAGAAAAAAAAAGAAGAAAATACAAGAAGGTCCGAAAAATACACACGAAATATTCTTGAGAAGATTCTTGCTTCTCAAAATCGATCCATACTGTTGTTTAGTATATAATTTTAGAGTAACTTATAGCAATGTACATTCGATCTAATTAATAGTGTTTGTTATGTACTAATTAGCAGAATAATAGGATAAGTACTATTTCCATTGAATAAATCTTTATTTTTCGTAGAGCGTACGTTAGGGCGTACTGCGAACGTTAATAACGAAAATATCGCGGATGTTTCGATTATCCATAAATTCTGTATAAACTGATACGACTGCTTGTTTCGGAGCATAAATGTTTGGATAAGTAGAATTGTAACGATTACACGAAGTTTAAGCTTCTGATTTTTCTATTCTTTTTTTTCATTTTTGTCTCTCCCCATTCGGCAGTGGCATATCTTTTTTCTTCCTAAAAAAATTTCATGTTTATACCTAATAAATTTCATGTATTTATTACTATCTTGTGAAACTATTAGAAATTATTTGCTTATAAACCAGAGATTTTTTATACAAACGATTTAATTATAGTAACATATCGAAAGACACTAGAAATTTTGGGGAGAAAAATGAAATAAGTATTGTACTAACATGAACAATTCGACAAACAACTGGTGCCGTTTATTGTAACATTGTTCATTTTTACAAAAAAAATTTGTTAAACGGGAGGTAAATTTATATAATCTTTTTATACAATTTAAAAAACGGTAGCTTTCTATTAAATTAATTATTGGCTCTGATTCTATTTAAGGTTTTATGTATAAACTAATTATATCTTACGTTTCACAGGGAAGACTAGCTGAAGAAGATTTTTTGATTATTACCATAGATAGCACGAATTCTATTATGAAATAATTAATACGAAATGTATTTGTCCTCCATTCATATTTACATTACAAGTTTTTACATACATATATACACGTATACGTAGGTACACGTACATAACTATATGCTTTTTGTCGGACAGAAAACTTGCATATAATAAAAAGTGTTCGTCATATATTTCATGAAGTGCAAAGTGTATCAAAGAATTTCCGATTACCCTTTAACAATAGCGAGTCTCTTTTAATAAGGTATTTAGATGATTTGTTTACTAATGATTGCCGACGATAACGATAATAATTAACTCTGTAAAAGGACGTTAGGTCCCTCGCTTCGGATAAATAAATTTACAATATTGAATTTATTGTATTATTGTTATATTGCAATAAATATATGTATACAAGACGGTTTACAAAATTGCAAACAAAATGTTATTTATAACTAGCTCGTTTTTTTCATCGGGTATCATATTTTAATAAAATGTTCGTTTATGCGAATCTAAAGTAATATTGTAAGGATTAAATTCAATCTTTCATAAAACTTTAATTCAATATGCTACGTTTCTCGACATTTCCAAAGTTGAAAAATTTCTGCCTGAACTATTGCATGTGCAATAATCTTGACAAATATTGCAGCTAACTTGAACTTCTTTGTGAAATTTAATTTTCAAGATTGTGATAATGATTTGCAAAAGACTAAGTGTCTGTGTATATTGAACTCTAATGTATGTGTACAATTGATTTATAATAATTTATTTTCACATTTCATGTTCAGTTTTGTTTGAAATAATTTCTACATTTATAGTTAAAGAATGTTCATGGATTATCAATGAGACCTTATTAATTCGTTGCTTCTTCACAAGCATGTCATTAAAAAGATGATAAAGTGTTATACAATTTATTATAGATACAAAATTTATTGTAATAATCTTATATAAATGAAATGATATAACTTTCTTTTTACCATATCAACATATAATAAAACCTTGTTTGTAGAAATTTGTGAAAATATACATATATAATATAAAATTGCTTTAAGTTTTCAAACATTGTTAACACAGTTATATATTTCACAATTAAGTATATGAATATCAAAATGTGCATTAACAAATTTTTGTTAGATATTTATTAGTATTATTATCAATATTCTAATAAAGGAGGTAATTATATGTTAGTATTATGAAAGAAAATTTTAATTAAGATCAAATTAAAATAACAACAGACTTCTATGTAAGTCAGGAAACATCCTTTACTGGGTATATAACTTGATACATTTGTTAATTTCTTTTAAAAACATGATACAATCAATTATTATAAATCATTAAAAATTTGATTTAAAAGCTATTTTCTCTTCTATTTATGCTTTAAGCTATTGATATATATCTTTTGGTCTTTGTTTACAAAATATTGTAAATTACATCATTGAACGACGATTATTATTCTATTTTTACATCATATAATGCATTTAATCTTGTTTATTTATATATATATAGTAATATGTAATATATAATAGGAATATTTTCATATTTCTTCGCTTCATAGGACTGAGATATTTATTAACAAAAGTAGAAAGATAATATTATACTAGACAAAATCTAAAAGAACATTTCAATTGAATAAGTAGAGATATCTAAATTAAGCATTTTTTTCTACTTTTTACATATATTTTTATCATAATAAATTATGTCTCTAGTTTTCTAATATTTCAATTTCTCGAGAAAAGGATAGTATCAAGTGATTCTTACAAAGCTAAATGTCCTTTAGTATTTTAAATAAGGACTTTTTATAAAATAATAATTGTCAAACAAATGTTTTCATTTCTTTGTGAAATTACGATACTTTAAATGTCTATTTATAATATATTACATTATACCTGCTATTTCGAACCATTCATAAAATTGAATCTACTCTTCAATTCAAATTTTCTAACTTTATGAATAAATTTCATACAGGCGCTAAATTTTATATCTAAAATTATCATACATTTCAGTTTTTATTATCTTATCCATTGTGTTACTATCAAAAGAAAGAAAAACAAAAGAAACCAAAACACATTTTGTAAGATTTGATCTTACATAGAATTTATGAAAATAATATCTTATTTAGTGAAATCATCACAAAATAGATTAAAAATGTAGTACTATTTTTTATATCACATTCGAAGAAATAGTAGGAATATTTTTACAGAATTTGGTTTTTCAGCCTCCTTTCTTTACAAGACATGTGCAACTATATTTTTCATTTACCAATGATCACGACAATAAATAGAAAATATAAGAAAAGATGCACATCGTAAGAGTAAGAAAGATTTACACAATTCAGCTGAGAGACACATGAATTTTAATAATTTACGCTTTTCTTCTTCATGTGGATAAATATAAACGATGATAATCATTAGCTCCAAAAGCGCAATTACATTTTGGACATTTTCGTTGCCTAGTCTCATATCGTGTACGTAAGCAATCCCAACAAAATACGTGAAAACATTTTGTTAGAACCGCATCTTTACGTTTAACTTTACAAGAAGGACAAGTAAGCGTTTCCTTATATTCTCGAAGCTCCTCAGCCATTACTTCATCCAATGTTTCAGCAAGTTCTATTTTCTTCATTCTTTCAACTTTACGTCTCAATTGAGCTATTTCTTCCTATAATGAGATATAGCAGTGTTAGCAATAACTTGAATAAAATAATTTTCATCCTGTAATATTTCCTATGAAATATATAAAATATATTATTTGATGCGTTAATATTACCTGTAATCTTTTTGTTTTATATGCTTCTGCCTCCAAAGAACTAGTTTTTTCAGCTACAACTTGTTGCGCTTCTTTCATTTGAGAATGATATTTTTCTACATAAAATTCAAAGTATATGAAAGATATTTTTATAAAACAATTACAAGTATCATTAAATAAATTTCTTACCAAGATGAAGTTTTAAATCAGCTGCAGACTGGGCACTTTCAATAGCTTTTCTTTTATGCATTTCCATTGCCTGTTGCCTCAAAGCCAATTCTTTTTCAACAGTAGCAAGGGAATTTTGTAAAAGGCGCTCCTTCTCTTCTAATTTACGAACGACGACATTAGCAGCTTCAACTTGAGTTGTTAATGTAGAAACTTGTTCTTTTAGAACATCTTTCTCCTCTCTAGCTAATTTATGTAATTGATTACTTTTAATTCTTTCTGTCATAAGTTTAAAATTTGCATCATCTTTTTCACGTAACTGTTGAATTAGCCTAGAATTCTGTTCTTGCATGTCTTCAAAAGCTTGCCCAGTTACCTCCATTTCGTTCAAAAGAGCCTCCTCCTCCTGAAACCACACACAATTCTGTTTAGCATTACCGATAGTTCAACAGTTTTAAATAAAATTCGTATTTTATAGAATTTATCAAATATATAAAGTTACCTGCTTTTGAGAAGCAACTTGACGCTGAAGAGTGTATGCTTGTTCTTCTAATTTCTTAATTTTTATCTGTGCATCTTCATCTGCCAACTTTTTACGCTCTTCTCTCTTACTTTCCTGAAAAAATTAACTTATTCATAAAATCCTAAAAAAGACAAAAGATTCACAATTAAAAGTCTACTTGCACAAATACCTGAATTTTCTTTATCTGTTGGCGTAATTCATCTAATTCTGCTCTCGTTTTCCGTTCAGCTGCCATTAATTGCACTTTATCTCTTTGTTCTTTTCCAACACCTTTGTACATATCTAATAATAATTTCATTTCTTTCATTTCATTCACAGCCTTTCTGTAATTAGAATGATCAAATGTAAATTATGATAGTGATTAATTTAAAATAGTATATAACATATGACATACTTTAGTTGCGCTTTCAGATCTCTAACAAGTTCTGATTCCGCTACTTTCGTGTCTTTGGCACGATGAGCAGGATCGCGATGTTCGGTTTTGACAGCTTCCTTCTTTATATCTTTTTCACGTTTAATATCTTTTTCTTTCTTTAGAGTTGGAGACGTTAATGTCAAAGAATCTGGGGTACCTTTGTTTCCTTCTCCTTCTCCAACTTCGATAGTTTCTACTTCTTCTTCTCCAGATTCTCTTTTTATTGAAACTCCACTCTCTTCCTTTATCTATATTAACATAAAAGCTATCTAACTCCCAGAAACTTATTTTTATAACACACTTTGGAAATATAAGTTCCTTTAAAGGATTTATTTTACCTGTGCAGAACCTGGAAGAGAATTCGATGCATCTTCTTCTTTTCCACTGCCATCTGAATTATTCCCTTCTTTGTTCTCCTGGGATGTTTGTTGGCCCAACTTTGTTGTTAATTCCTCAATTTCTTTCTTCAGCTACAACAAAGCACGGATATCAACTGTAAATACTTTCATTCTTTTGTTAATACACTCTCCTTAAATAATTTGAAATCAATGATATACATACTTTCGGTATTTCTGATGAAGCTTCTTTGTACTTCCGTTTATAACGATGAACCTCGCCTTTAAGCTGTTGATTGTGATTTTGCAAAGACGTGATCAAATGTCTCATTTCTCGATTTATCGGTCCTGTTTGTTCGTTTGCAGCTAAATTTTGTTCAAATTCAATTCTTAACATTTCATATTCCTTTCGTAATTGAGCCAAAACATCTTCCAATTGTATGCATTCTCCACGTAGCTTTTTTTGTGCCATCAACTCTTCGCTCTGAAAATATTAACAAATAAATATTATTCTTATATAATTTTATAATGGAAGAAGAAAAATAAATAAAATAAAATGCACTTGCCTCCATCATTTCAATATGCCGTAAGTGAGCGTTTTTACTGGATTGCAGTTGCTGACGAGCATCATCTAATTGTGTTTTCAATTGCATAGATTCATTGTACAATACAGAAAATTGCGATTGTAAACATTTGTATTCAGTCGTCTCAACAATTACCGATTCTGGAAGTTGTCGTATCTGCAAATATAAGATATTTTCGAAGTGAAAACAACATTTGATCATAATATTAAATAGGCTTCCACCCAATTTTTCTTATGTGTATTTTATTCAAATGTAAAGAAGTAAAACACAAGAAATCAGCGAAAGCAAGTACTACATGGGTATTTATTGCACAAGACATTAATTTACATTCTATACTGGACACCATAAACGTGTGTACAAAAACCAAAGAACTCACATCCATTTTTAATTTTTCTACTTCTTTCAATGCATCTCGATGCTGTTGATGTAGTTTATCCAGTTCTTGTAACCTGTTATTAGCTAACTCTCTGGTTTCTTCCAATTCCCTTTGTAAATCTTCGAGCTATATGATATGAAACAGGATTAAATATATACATTGATTTTAAATAGAAAGTAATAGACAATAGAATATTATACCTTTGTCTGTGACACACTTGAAGCAACTAAAGTATTGGGTTTATTACTTCCTTTTTCATCTGTACCGTGTATTTGTTGAAACGCTTTTAGTTTCTCAATTGCTTCTCCAAGGTGATGTTCTAATTTATCATTACGCGCTCTCACTTTATTCAGTTCGTACTGAAGATCATCCACCTGGTTACGAAGTTCTGCGGCAAGTGTATCTTTCCCTGTTATGGTATCTTGCAGTTCTGACATCTATGAGAAGATATACTTATTAATACACAATAAAATGTAATTTATCCATATAAATAAACTTAATTTACCTTCAATGAAATAGTGTGGTATTTTTCATGAAGTTGTATATTTATTGCTTGAAGGTTCCTATTTTCCATTTGTATCTCAGAATTTGCTCTACGCACAACTTCATCAATATTAGGTGCTTCTTCTGAAATATAGTAACATTATCATTTTTTATTTGATATATTACTTTCTTTTTTATACATTAGAATTAAATACCTCCATCAAATTCCCCTTTAAGTGCAAGAGTAATCTTTTCATTTCTTTGAGAAAGACGGTCAAATGCTTGTACTACTTTTGAAACTGCACGTTTGGACACTTGAACACGATTTGCTAATTTATCATCTAACTCTTCTTTGTCCCATGAAGAAAGCTGCATAAGAAATGATGTTGTAGCTTCACTTTCATCTATAAATTATTAAAAGTCATTAAAACATTTGTCTAAACATTTAATAGATCAGTTCATTATAGCTGTTTACTTTTATTTTCAGATTCATCAGCTGTTTCAGCATCAAATCTCTGAAGTAATACACGTATATCTTCATTCAATTGATTCCAATAACGATTGACAACATTAAGCACCGCATCATCTTGCATTTGTCGTTTTTCCAACTGTTCAATTCGTTGCCTTAATTCAGCCTCTACTCTATGACGCTGCTCTAATCTCTACAAAATCAGAATAACATAATATACAATACAATTTCATATCTTATAGTGAAAGGACTATATGAAAAAAGTAACTAACTGGAAAAAATCAATTTCAAATAACAAACAACAATAGAATATTGAAATATCATAACACTTCTAAATATAATATAATGTCTATGTTCATTGATTCAGTATAAGATACAATACAAACTAACAATATAGCAAAGCTAGATCATATGCTTACATAATAAATTAACATTTTACATTGAAGAAAATTTTTTCGTAATAATATCTACATTTACAACAATCATAAAATACCATATAATATTAATTATGGAAAAACAATATTTTATTAATTATAAATAAATTAATAGGTCAAAAGATTATATTTTATAGGTAATATTTTTTTCGATTATTGACGTTTTATAAATACCTTTGTCAAAGTATGATTTGAATACTAACCTGGGCCAATTTCTTATTTTGAAACTGTAAAACTTTCATGTCCATTTCTTCGAGGGTTGAAATAGGCCCGATTAAAATCGGTTCAAATTGAACTTTTTTAATAGGTGGTTGGGAACCCGAATCCCCACTATCTGCAGGTCTCTTTGACATTTTGCCGCGAGCGTTTTTCTCTTTCTGAAAAATGTGAAAGCAGTTTTTTAAACGAACAAGGCAAACACTTTGTATTTGATTTCTCATTCAAAGTTTCTAATAATTTTATTATTGATCAAAAGTAATCCGTACCTCGGTAACGCGTATTAATACATCCAACGATCCTCTCCGCAAATACCTTACAGTTTTGATATCGCTATGTCATTTTAGACACCTAAAACCTGCCGAAAAGATTATTCTTTCGACAGTTTTTTACATTTTAAAGAAAACGGTCGACAAAAAGTACGTGCTTATAACGGAAGCCGCCATTGTGTCACGGCGTTGCATACGCGGCAAATCAAAAAATAAGGCAAAAACATCGACATTCTCTGTGACTATAGAGTTCAGTTAGATGAGAAACGCAGTTACCAGGTTGCATTTCCACCCTTGAATTCTATGGCTGGATTCATAAACGAAAACTGTGAGTCTATTTGATATAAGATGAAGTAACTAAGAAGGCAAATAACATCACTTTTTGCCATTAATGATACATATAATACAGATTCATACATATATGTATGTACATATTTACATATGCGAATTGATACTTTTATGGAAACAACTAATGAATTGGAATAAAGAGTTGTATTACCTTCGAAATATTCGAATAACTACTTTACTTTGAATATTTTGTACATGTATGTGTATATATATATATACAATACATACATATGTACAATATACAATAATTATATACAATACATATATACAATTAATAATTATATGCATGTACATAAATTTAAATATTCCCAGCATATAATTTATATGAGTTATATTTAAATTATCTTTTAGTAAATAATTATCTTCAGTGGATAATAAATTATTACTAATAAAAATGAAAATCATGATTAGAATAAATAGAAACACTGTATATACATTTCTTTAATTAATTGGAATTTTACAGATTTCTCCGTTTCACCGTTAGATATCCATAGCTTTCAATTCTTAACGATCCCTACCATATCAACTGTGAGACAGAGTAAATTTATTGTGATACCTTAAGAGTCAATATATGTGAGCGCTAGGTTTATATTTAAATCATTTGCTCTTTTTTTAATTTCTTTATAAATAATCTATTTAATGATTAATATAGAGTATATGATTTATTTCGCTACAGGCAATGTCTTATGCTTAGTATATTATTTCCTCATTGCAAATGAATTAAAATAAACCATTTCATAATAGGTTAAATGTTTCCATGGAAACCATCCTTGCGCTGATTCATCCATATATAGATCAAACCTGTGAACCCGCCTCTTTAAAAGAGCGTTGATCCTTCAGAAGCACAACAGTATTTTCAAAATTGGAAAATACAATGTCGAACAAACAACCGCCTGAAATAGCTCCACCGCCTCCATTGAAATTTAGTTTGCATCAATGGCATCTAAATAATCGCCACAGGTACGAGTATTTAATTTCAATTCTATAAACAAGAAGTTATATGCTTTATATTTATATAATACTCCAAAATACTAACTATTTGAAATTAAAAAACATTATATAATTAATAAATTATTAATAAAAGAATTATATAATTATATTATTATAATTATAGAATTATAGAATTTTAGAATTATAGAATTTAAATTATAGAATTAAGAATATTTACATAAATATAGAAATTATCTATAAAATTACGATTAGGTATCGATGTTCTGAAGCACAGCAGGAACTAGCAGATCGGCTACTTAACGAATCTCAGCGTGTTTGCGAATTAAGCTCCGAGAAAGTACGAAACAATAAAGAAGAAACAGATCACAGGCTGAAAGAAAAAATCGAGGACATCGAGTTTCGTAAAAGAGAACTGCTGCGTATAAGGAAGGAAGTTCTCCTTGAAATCGATGCTTTGTCAATATACAAGGAGCGTATCATGGATGCTCTGTCATCCGTGAGGAAAAACGCTTTTGTCATTTGCGAAAAATGCCTCATTTTTAGGTTCGATATACAAAACTAAAAAGAAAACTGTAACCATTTCATATAGGTTTAACTTTTTATAAAAATAGGATATCTGTTAAATTGTACTATTATTTCAATTATAGAGAGCATAGATTAGGAATTGATTTAGTTCACGACGATATAGAAAAAGAATTATTAAAAGAATGTGAAGTGATCAAAGGCGTCGAAAGTTTATTAGTTCGGACTCTGGAACAAACGCAGGAACAAATACGTCGTCTTAAAGCGACGCTTTATTACATGGATCACGAGCTCGAGGATAAAGAAAATAATTTGCGCATTGATAAGCACAACTTGACTTTGAAGGAGACCAATTTAAATTTAAGTATTTATCATGGTACATCGCGACTTGATCCATCGCAAGTATCACTTTAGCTCTCTTATTTTTCCTTATTTCAGTGTTTTCTTAAGTTTACCTAACTTTTAACATTTATTTTTATATATTAAGAACGATAGAGTTGAACGAATGGGAAATGCAGACTAATAACAATATCGTTAGCGCTTCGAAAGAGGTAAATAGCGCTAGACCATTGCGCTGTTATATCGATACAATTATAAAGCAAGTGATCAATGATCTAAATGATCAGAAAAATGCTACTGATGAGGCTTTTAGGCGGCGCATCGAAGAAACGAAAGAAGCGAAAGTAAAATTAGAATTACAACACGCTGAGGTACATGGAAACAATCATTAATGTTTAATTAGAGATTCTTAAAATTTCTGCCACTATGTAGCGTGTCCTAAGGTTTAAAGCCAAACTTTGTTAGTGTATAGGTATAATCAAGCAACAAATGTTATATAAATATATGCCATTTAAAGTTTATTAAAAAGTTATAATAAAAATAAAAAAAACAGTAACAGACTTGTGGTTACTATATTATAAGACAGAAATAGGTTAAAGAATCAATATATGTAATCATTAGCTATCAATATTCCATTTCAACAAACAAAATTTATAAAAAGTTCGATATAATATCTTAGAAAGCTCATTTCCATTTTGATAAACTATGCTTACACAACACTTTTTACTTGATTATGCTCATAGAATACACTGCATTTTTAGTTTAACCATTGGACCACGAAATATCTTGACATGCATTTGTATATAAGCATCATATAATTTGTT
Source organism: Bombus impatiens (assembly GCF_000188095.3). Taxonomy (NCBI): domain Eukaryota; kingdom Metazoa; phylum Arthropoda; class Insecta; order Hymenoptera; family Apidae; genus Bombus; species Bombus impatiens. The sequence goes on along the minus strand of NT_176533.1, from coordinate 1,025,874 downwards.
AATTATGCATGAATATTCATTGCATTTTCTAGTTTAAATATGAATCATTGAATAAAAACGTTACATGTATGTATGTACACGAAACAGATCATGCGACAAGCAGCGGAAATGAAGGATAATATTACACGCATTGAGAAATCAATCGCGGAGAAGGAAAGTTTTTTAGCTTTGGCGCATACGAGACTCGGTAATCGTTGTCAAAGGCCAGGATTAGAACTTACACGAGATCTAGTGGAAATTAATCTTGTAAAGGAAGTATATGATTTACGTGAGATTGTGTCGAAACTACAAGCAACTATATTCGAGGTTTATAGTTCATACGTTTTATAGTTTATCATTCTGTTGTTTAATCAGCTTATTATAAATGATAATACAATTATTGTTTCAGTCTCAGGCATCGTTGCGTTATTTACTCAAAACACAAATTCAAATTGAGGAAGATATCAATGTTAAAATAAACACGTTAAAAATCGATGAGGTCGACTGCATGACTCTTCGTCAAAGCATGGATTATCACACATATTAAATTAATTCGAGCATCGACTGAATCCATAAAAATTTTTATGTAATAAAATGCAAAAAAAGAAGTGGCGGTATTTATTATAAATAGACTGCAGGTTTTTATGTATTTATAGAAAATTTAAGAACGAGATAATACACTGAATGCGAATAATATGCAAAAACATATAAAACTGTCAAGTACAAACATAAATCAAATAATTTTCTACATAAATTCCATTTTTTCAAACTTTCTTCATAAAAATATGAATTTGGATAAATATTCGCAGTCTATTTATAAAGTTGAAGCAATCACTTATTTAAAAAACTCGTTATTTCTTAGAAAACTCGAATTCTATTTAATAAGTCTTCGTACATAGAAAGTTCTCTTATGTGTCACAATATATACTACTTTTAGAATTTAATTGTATTTGAGATTGTGTAGTGCTGATTTTCGGTAAATAAGTAAAAATGTATGCATTAGTATGTGTTGATAATTCCCCTGCATACAAGCGCGGTGCGGGTAAGATATGAAGGCTGCATGGAGGGTTAAAAAAAAGACGTACATATGTGAGAATAAAAGATATACATACATCTGTTACTAGAAAACTGTTGATATTCATACAATTTTTACGAATATAACTAAAGAAGTGGAATCTAAATATTTTACACTAGATATTTTATATATTTCTGCATACTATGTTATAAATTTTTACATATATAAATTTCTCATTAATATTCGCAGTTTGTTTATTAGTTTATAAACCGTGTATTTTAATACAGAGCTACTATTGGAAGTTCTTGTATTAGTTTAGAAAAGAATGTTGTTCCTATTGGTTAATACTCGTGACTCGTGCAATACTGACTGGCCGACTATTGCCATTACCGCGGTGGTAGTATTTTATCTGTAAGCAGCGGTATTAGTAAGAATTTTCCTCCTTGTCCACGTTTCTTTATGAAGGTGTCAATTTGAGTGTTCTCGAGTGTAGAAAACTTCTGTCATTAAGCTAATGTAATGGCAGACATATATTGGGAATGTGTTTCGTTCAATTTGTTGATGATATTTTACGTATAGGAGATTTAGTTTAATCGCACGTTAGAAAAGGAAATTATAAGAAATGTCAAGTGACGCAATAATCGTATTACCTGGGGAGGTAATTGTGCACATTTTGGAAGATGAACGACTTAGCTTTTCAGATATCGTTCATTTCAGTTTGAGCTGCAGGAGTTTGTACAAAATTGTCAATGAAAATAATAAACTTTGGAAGACAAAATTTTTTCAAAGGTATATCGCTATTTTTCAAAGTTATTATTGTTCAAATAAAAATTGAGTGAATTACACACGTCCTTTGTGTCCTTTGAACGATTATGACTACTTATTTTGAATAGATCAAATAAATTATTTTTGTACTAGCAAGCCAGAAACGCAAATTATTATTTAAAAGTTCGAGATATAAATTCTTATTTATGTACTATTTATAAGTATAGATTGTAAACACTATAAATACAGAATGTCCCAGTTAGAAATATTTTCTTTGATTGTTACAAGATAAAATCTTTTCTGAACATAATTTAAATAACTTTTCAACTGATCTTATTTAAAACATTCGATATTATTTTTATTATCAATAATATTATTTTTTAATAACAGATGGCCACATTTGAGAGAAATATATCAAACAAATGACGAGTTGGATCATCGAATGATAAATTGGAAGGAGGAAATAAAGAGTAGCTTGAGTACTAGAATAAAATTGCTTTCTCTTTTATCTTCTATGTCCAGTAAACATTATAGAATGCAAGAATTATCTAATTCGGAATTTAAAGAGTTTGATCCTTTATTTTGTCCAGAAGAAGGTGCTCATCCTTTAGCTTATTATTTTCTGGTAGATGAACTTATTAACTTAATCAAACATCCCGCTATGTAAGTATATGAATATAAGGTATTTTTGTCTTAGAATTCTGGATAATGATGTTATTATAAACCTTTTCAGAGTCAGCAATTTAACACATAGGTATTATGCTCTTAAAATTGTTCGATATTTGAAACAAACCCATTTGAAGGATGAATGGAAAAAATTTCTATCTTTACCACCAAAACAACAGACCTTAGAACGTGGTGCAACTATTGTGGCACAATGGAGTCAACCAGAAAGACATGTGTCATATATTGCAATATCATCAACATTAGATAGTATTGCAGAACAAACTAAAGAGCTGCTCAGAGAACAATATCCAAATCATACTATATTTTCAATTCCAACTGAAAGATTTAACTTTTGGAAAAATAATATTATTGGTGACAACCAGTGGGATGTTACAGAAACGAGACAACTAACAGATGCATTATGCGAAGTATTATTTAAAAGGTTAGGATTCTATGGAAACAGTGAAATGTATTATTCATCGGAAAATTCATTCATAGATCGTGTAAGTTATAAATATTATAAAAAGTAGAAAAGGTAACATGTAACTTCATATTATAAAATAAATGTAATATTTACAACTTTTCATCTAGGTTTTGGAACGTAGACGGGGAATTCCTATAACTTTAGCAATAGTATTTGAAAGTGTTGCTCGAAGACTTGGCATACACTGTGAACCTGTTAGTTTCCCATCTCATTTTTTGCTACGTTGGAAAGAAACATAGTAAGTTTACAAATAATATGGGTACAATTAATATAATTATACATATTTCAGAACTTGTATAGGGTTAAGTTGAGTTAAGTTAATTTATATTAAGTTTTAAGTTTTAGTTGTAATGGTTTATATGTTAGAAATAAGACTTATATATATCTACACACATACAGTGGTATATAGATGAAGAATAAACAAATAAAATAATAATATATATTTCAGATTTATATGAATCTGATAATCTTAATGCAATAAGCATTTGATTTTTTATTTTATCTATACTATATTTTTTTTAGATATTATTACATGTTTTATTTTAGTGGACCACAATTTAAGGATACGGAAAATTTTTATATTGATGTTTTCAATGGTGGTCAATTTCTAACTAAGAGGAATTGTCCTCGAATTGGTGGTGTTTCAAGATGTCCAATAGAAAAATATAATATTCACGAGGCGGCAACTCCTATAGAGGTTTATACATTTTCTTTGACCTGAAAATTTTTTCTTTCTGTTGTTCTTTGAATATTTAATATGTACAGTAATACTTCTTAACAGGTAGTAACAAGAATGGCAAATAATTTGGAAATAGCTGCTAGGCAACATACTCATATAAACGGTAGAATTGCAAGGTTACGTTCTGCTCTTGAACTCCAATACATGATACAACCCAATGACGCAAATACGATTTTGCAACTAGGTCGAATATATATCTCACAATTCATGGACTTAAGTGAATTAGTGAAGAAATTAGAAAACATACCAGAGGTATTTTATGAAATTAATATCTGTTACGAAAAATTAGTTTTCATCTACATAAGAAATTTTAGGATTTAGAGTTAATGTCAAGAGGACAGGCAAATCTAATATTACAGACATTTAATGTCCATATTTTCCAATCATATCAGAAGCAGTTAGAATCTAAAGTAAGATCATCAATAATATATGTCAAGATTTTCAAATAATATCAGCTTATTACAAAAATTTATAAGTTGCATGTATTTTATTCAGGAAGAAGTAGAGCCAAAAAGAAGAGATCCAAACGTAAAATATGCGATAGGGTTGATAATGAAACATAAAATACATGGATACATGTGTGTAATAACAGGATGGGACACCTATTGTACAGCGACTACAGAATGGATGAATGAAATGAACGTAGGTGGATTAGTGGATGGTCCAGGTCAACCATTTTATAACATATTTGTTGATGATGGGTCATGCCATTATGTGGCACAAGGTAATATATTACTTATTATTCACTTATAAAGAAAAAAAAACAGAATATGTTTAAATAATACATATGAATTTATTATTAGAAAATTTAGAGTTGGCTTCTAATCCAGGATGGATACATCATCACGCAATTGGCAGGTACTTTTATAAATTCAGTGGTGCTCATTATATACCAAATGAAGAGAAAGCAAGAGAATATCCAGAAGATGAAAAAATTTGCAATGAATTACTTGTTACATACATGCAAAATGGAATGATATACAGTACCACTTAACAATCTATTTTCCTTAGCTCTAATACAAGATAATAGTAAGATAAAACAAATATCTTTTTCTTATTGCATATTCCACATATAATACTAAAAAAGGTAATATTTTCATAAAAAAATATTAATAAAAAACAATCATTTTTATTTGCTGTATGGTCCATTATTGAGTTTCTTTACTTTAAATAACTTTTGACATGCCTAAATAATTTTGGATAAGTCTCGTAAATAGACGAAAATAAAGAACAATACATGTAAAAGATTTTGTAAAGCATACAAAATATTTGTACGCACTATTGTATATCTTAATCGCTGTTTTATGTATACTATTAACAGCTTAGATAAAGTAATAATGTATAAGCATCCTGAAAACATTAAGCTACTTCTAACTCTCGACCCCATTCATATGTGATATAGATGTGTACGAATGTATTTGTTATATGTGATGAGTAAGAAGTGGTTTGTGTTTTAATGACATTTTATTATGTAAATGTAATAAACGCCAAAGCTTGAACTGCAAACAGTAATTAACTTATACTTTTTATACATAAGTCTCTAACGTGTCGACACAATAAGACTCCTTTTTTACGTACTTATAGTAAGTACATAATAGGTAGAATAATAATGGATATATAATTAGTTATATTCTTTATTTTATTCCACTGTCATGGGCTGTGCTCGCTTTATGTATAATCACAAGCAATCACATAAAAATAATATAAAATTTGTTCTCATAATACTTGTAACACCATAACCATCTGCAGAGATAAACGTATTGAGTATTTTGACTATAGAATATATTAATATTGGAGCCTAAGTTTACTTAGATTTGGATATATTTTATATACATAGCATATTTTTTTATATATACCTTCTAAACTGAAAAAAATGGGTTTTGTATTACTAATGTTCGACTACGGTTTAAAGAAGTTGTTTTACAGCAAATACTGAATCACTCTTATATAATCGTGAATGATACATGCAATATCTTATACTTTTTAATAGTATTTGGCACCTGCTGCAAAATATTGATTTTAATAAAGTATTTCACTTACCACATCAAAATATTGAAATATCAGGTCTCCAAATCTTACTGTTCTTACTATCGTTCTATTACTTTTAATAATATTAGTTAACATAACGTTTAGATAAATAAAAAAAATCACAGAACATTTGTAATGTTAGGTGTCACAGATGCAATTCAAATGAATTTCACGAGTTAGTTTCTTCTAACGATCTGTAACAATAATAATATCATTTTATGTTTTTAAATATACTATATTTATAAAATTAAGAAGTATAAGTAATATTTTATTAACAAAATAGTAAATTGTATTTACTTCTCCGCGGTACATTTATTGGAAGAATCATTAGAAGATGCTGGCATGGTAGTCTCTAAAACATTCTTCTGACCTGAAGTAAAATCATCTTAATGATTTAATATTCATTTAATATTATTATATATAAATGATTATACTAACCGTGTTTGTGTTGATACAGCGCTGGTGCCCAGCTGTAATTGTTGGGACTCGGTATAGAATCTGTTACTGCATTGCTTGTGGACGATAATGGAACATCATGTCCTAATGAAAGTGGAGTAGATTTGATAGTGGTAGTGACACAACCATTAGATTTTCCCTCTAACGGAATATTTTTCCTATTAATAGTTTTAAGGTATTAAAAAATGCAATTTTGTTAAATATCATTTTTTAAAATAATTAGAAATGATAGATACCTTAATTTATTGAAACAACTGGCAGTGTCCTTTTGAAACATCGAAGACAATTGAATGGTCTCCAGCAATTGTTCGAATTCAAATATTTTGTTATTTTCATTATTTATAATATTAACGTTAGCAGACGATGACGGTGAAGATTGTCGTCGCGATAATAAATGCTTCGACATAATTTTATTGCTATCCAATAATACTGAAACAGTATGTATTTCAAATGATTATATATGTATATATGAATAAAGACATAAATCGTGTATAAATGTATAACATATTTTACTGAATGTATAACATATTGTATAACATATTTTACTTACCATTTGGCACTATCAAATCAGATCTGGATGTTTCTACCTCGTGATTAATTTTATTAGCGACAGATATATTTGGAAGTTCTTTTTCACAGTCTATTGAATTTGAGCGAGTTGCAGGTTCAGATCTTGTCTGACTTCCGCAAGCAATTAATCCGGAAACTTCTTGCTGACAGATATTAGATAATTGACTTAATTTTGGTCTACCACTGCACATCATTTGTGGCTGGCATAGATGCGAGGAACACGTGGAACGTTTGTCAGTAAATTGATCATTAGACGTTGAGTCATGTTCTGGTTGTAAAGGATTGGAATTATGGTGTTGTAAAGCTGCTAAAGACGTTCTTGAATCACAGTTATCATCTACATGTTGATTAAAGCATAGTGAACTCCAAGCAGAATTTCGATCTTGTATTTTGAATAGCTGCAACATAATCTCATCTTCTAAACTATCATTCCCGCCTAATCTGTAATGGCAAATTAAACTGTTAAAAATTATTTTGTAAAGCATAATTATAGCTATACTTGAATTTCAATAACATACCTCCGAATATCTCCTGTACCCTCTCGATTACTCTGCTGCTTTGTACGTTGCTTATTCTGAATCCACGGTGTCAATGATTCTGCAACTTCTACGTCGTTTTCTCCTGCAAACATAATCATATTAAAAATATCTTTTTATTAATAAATATACTGAGAAATGCATATACAACTATGTATCGCAATTGATAGAAGTTATAAAGCAAAATCCATTAGATTTATGAATAAATTAAGATCAAGTTTCTGTAACTTGAACTAACATAATACGTATACAGGAATATTTATTTTTTGTTATAGAATCAAACATAAAGGGACGGAGAATAATTAAAAAAGAAAAAGACGGAGAATTTCCTATGCAACTGCTTGAAAGTGATTGGGAGTATGGGGAGTAGGATTCTCTTTCACAAAATCTTCGTCTGGTTTCTCATTCGTGGGTTTTTCATTTTCGACACCTTTATCTAACTTGCTTTCCCATTGTCTATGTCTCTGCATATCATCTACAGAACCTCTGTTTGAACTTGTACCTAGTTCAGTACATTAGTACATTATATTGCAATGTTATATGATGTAAAATAATATAAGAAATCAAGCTTGCTTGAATAATCTGATATTACAAATTATGGATATCATGTTTAGTAGAATGGTATCAATGTATACCTGACATTGTTTCATCATCTACATCATTCTCGTCATTAGAATTGTCATCCAGAAGGGTTAGATGTGGTTCATTATGTTCGCATTCATCCAAATATATATCATGTTCACTTAATTCCTATATATAAATATTAATAGTCAATTTAAATAGTATATAAATTCAATATAAATTAAATTATTCAAAAATTTGTTAATTTCAATATCTTACTCCACTATCACTACTGCTGCTACTAGACAGGAGATTTAGTTGTTGTTGATTAAGCACTGTCGGCGAAGAATATGAAGGAGGTGGAGAGTGAGTACTCGTAGCTGGACAATCTCCTACAGAACTATCGTTTGTACTATGCATACCAGGCGGTTCAGCTTCAACAACGCTTAAGTTATTTATTCTGTGTTGTTTTAAGCTTGTTTTGGACGAAATAGAAGATAACGTTGAAGAGGAACCAAGAGCACGCATATTTGAAGGTTCTCCCAATTCACACAAGGGCAATAATTGATCTGATAAAATACCACTGTTACCTCCACCAGGCAGAACGTTTTGTACTGATCTACTATATAAACAACATAAAATTGTTCAGGTCTTAAAACATTGTTTCTCACAACTTTGAAGATGTCAATTAGAAGGAAGATAATAATTTACCTTGTAGATGTGCCATTTTGATATGTTTCAGCTGAACGTGTAGAATTGGAATTAAGTAATGGATCACCAACAGCTTGTGACTGTTGCTGCATCATTATAGATGTCACATTTGATGTTGACCCACACAATGTTGCTCCACTAGGTACTCTGGTTGCAGCCATAGCATTTCGCGATATTTCAATTGCTAATCTCTACAAAAAAGTGTATGTGATGAGGTATGTACAAATATACAATTGAATATTTCAAAGCTGCATAGTACCTCTTTCAATTCATTAATTTGAGTGGCATATTGATTCTGGACTGTAAGTAATTGACTGATATACCATTGTTGATCTCTGCAACGCTGATAGAATGTTGGTGGACGTACTTGAAACCTGTTATTGATTTTCATGTTATAATTACACAGTATTGTGACAAAGAAGAAATATCACATATTTAACTTACCGTAATATAAGAGTATCCAATTCAGTATTTAAATAACCCTCGGTTGCAAGTAAATCTAATCTGAAAAATCTATTGTAGCCCCAGCATTCACCGATTTCGAAATCAGAAGCAAATTCTCGAACGATGTTCTTACTTGTATCTCGAGATCCTTGATGAATCATTTCAACTCGATATTCATACCTGGAAAAATAATTTTTGACTAAAACGTAATTAAAAATAAAATTATCTTTACGTACTTCGATGTTTCCGGTAAACCTGCACTTAGTTCTAGAAAAACAGATAAATAATTTCCGCGTACAACACCATTTCCATCAGGATATACTTTTAACCTCCAGCATAATCCATTCACGTGTAAGGGCGCAGAATATACTGGATCTGCTTTTAACTGCAATTGTGTAAAATTTTGCATTGCAAATGTAGCACTATCATATCCCGGAACGATTTCGCTAAAATAGTAAACTATTATTAAACATTGATATTTTCTTGACATTGGTCTTACATTGCATAGAAGCATAAAGAATAAATATGAAACCTATGAAAATCAGCTGGAACAGGAGCAGTAACAAAACTTGTCATCGGTTTCTTTCGTACTTGATGTATCATCCGCGAAAGATCTGTACTTTTAATTATAAGTTCGGAACGAGTACAAGTGTGCAATTGATGTTCTACTTCTTGCAATAAAGCCTCTAGCTGTTCTGTTTCTAATGTCAAAGAATTCTTTTGACCCATTAATGTTAACAATTTAGCTTTTAACTGAGAATCTAAACGTGCTATCATCAATTCAACCGCATTTCTAATTTCTCTAACTCTTTCATCTTTTGCAGCTCTTACAGATTCAACATTTCGTTCCTAGTAAAACATTAAATATAAAATAACACTTTGATTTTATAATATTCAATATACTGGATGAAATTTACACATACCACTTCTTGAACAAGACTTATTAACTCCATCAATCTTCTCTTTAATTGACCTACTTCTGCCTTTATTTGTGTAACATGTTGATCATAAACTTCTTCTAATGGCTTGAAAGTATGTCCTGAATGGGTACCACCCCAAAGAGCACATTGATGACATATGCATCTACGACAAGTCCAGCAATAAACAGACAATTTTTCACGATGCACAGTACACCTGTTTAAAAAATACATAGTTATTACTATATAATAATATATAGTTATTAATTACTAAACTAACAAAGAACTATAAGCCTAAAATTACAAATACCTGTCTCTACTGGAATCATCATGCCTAGAGTTTGAAATACCAACAGCTTGAAGTGTATCAAGCTGCTGTGTTACTTCTTCAACCCATCTACAATTAACTAATTCGTGTAAAAGCAAGGAAGCTCTACAATGAGGACATTGTGAACGTTGTTCTGTCAACCACCTCCTGATACACGTATAACAACATAATTTACTGCAATGGGGACAAAGATGTGCATCTGTCAATTTTTCCATACAAATGAAACACCTGAAGACTTCTGCCAATGTCTAAAATATAAATTCAAATTTATATTAGCACATATTGAATGCTGAACACTTACTATTAAAATTACATTACTATGATATGCATGTAATCTTTAATATAATATGTGCATATATAGAATAATTACTATATATATAAGATTTTCAGATGTACAATAATGATTCTTTCTAAGTGTATGAATTGAAATATGAAATTTTATTGAATTAAAATTTTATTTCATTGTTTGTGTAATATTATTGGATGAAAGATTGAATAATAAAAATTATGGACTTATAGTGCATATTGTTAAAAGCAGTTATGAAAATTTGGAGTATTTCATTGCAAATTTACGAACCTCGACACTGTGGTCATCCGAGTTTTTCGAATTAATTGATGTTTCCCTACTAGCCATTCTATCAGTCATTTATTAATAAAAAATTAATTGAATGTTATTGATCGTTGCATGTATCGTCAGCTCTGAAAGTTAGGCACATTTCCGACATTTCATCTTTGCAAACTTATATTTGCTCAACTGTATAACCGATTTAACGAAACGTTATTTCCGTAAAATGTGTTCATTATTAATCATTATAACTTAATAATTATCAAACGTACACGAAATGCTTCTCCAGGTACTCTTAAAAATTTGACGAAAATTGTTGAATATTAAGTTGTTATGAATCGTAATTCGCCTTGAAGTAAAGTAATCTATAGCAAGCAGTGCAGGAAACATTTAATCCCGTTAATTTAATTTATTTTTAAATTCTTTAAAACGAATATATGATATTTTATTCAATAGCTTTTTATAATTCGATTCTATAAAATGATTATATAAAATAAAATACGAGCACGTAGAGAATTACATATATGTCTATTGTGTATAGTCCTTTTTTAAAAGTAAACTGTTCTTCAATTTAAATTTCAATATATTGTTAATATTAAGAGAAAAATAAAAAATTAAGATTTATAAAAAATAAAGACTATTCTTACCAATATTTATAGATATAATAATAAATATTGTTAATAATATGCTACAATTTTTAATGAGCATTAGGTAAAATGCACAGGGTGTTCTGCCTAAGCAGACTTTAAATACCATTTGTTCTTGATGAATCAAACAAATTTCAAGGAAAAACATTATTTATTTCAAAAAGATAAGTATAATGGCGCAAAAATTGTTTTTCAAATCATATTTCTTAAAATATCAAGATTCTTATTTTTTTAAATTGATGTTTAATTAAAACGTATTAGGATATTTCAATTTGGAAATGATCTATTTAAAAAATATTTTAATTTCAGAAAATCTAACGTATGAAAGATAAAGAAGACAATACTTTTAATACCTGAAAATAATACTCCTGCATTTATATTTTTCTTATCTTCCATAAGTTTCACAAAATTAAAATTAAAATATCTTTCAAACTAATTCTTCTCAAATACAAGTACTTACTTTTAATATACTTCTTTTATAGAGAATGAAAAAGAACATCAATTGGTATATATTGATATATACAAAGACATATAGTTCAATTAAAAAAATAGGAATTTTGGAATCTTCGAAAATCCCCCATTTAAAAAAAGAAAGAAAGAATTATTGATATGATACGCTACAGTCCCCTTTGTAACATTATAAACAAAATTTTTTCTGTATGTCTACAAATTACAGAAATATTTAAAATGCAGAAGTTAGGCGGAACTTGTATAATCAATGTATTTGAATTACCATTTATAATTAACGAGTGAAATATTTTTTAATGTTCTATTCTTTTACGATTGATCTCTCTTATTAAAATAATTTTACCTTGTTCATTTAAAAAGAAAGATGTAATATTTTTGTAATAAAATAACTTCTACAATTATAACTTTTTCACTCGTTTTAAATCTTTTATATACTTTCAATTTAGCAAATTTCATCGATTTTAAAATATACATATGTATATGATGTATATTTCCACGTGGTATACATGCATATTTACTTTTCATATGTACAGATTATATTTATTGGAAAAGAAACGTCGTTTAACGCCACCTACCTTGGCTGTCACATTTTCCAAATGCGAAAGGGGATTCCACTTAGAGTAATAAGTGCACATCGATGCATAATTAGTGACAAAGTTTAGTTTGAACATTTTAATATTTCACGAAATATAATTTGCATAATAATATATAAAAGTTTAAAAAATACGAGAATTTAAACAATATTGTTATTTCCGTTCCGAAGATTTGCATAAATATATATATGCGTGTAATTCGTATGCAAACTTTAGTGATTTTCAACATTAATAAAACAATAATTATTTCATAAGTTTGTTAAAAGGAATAATTGAAAGTATAAACATTGGAATAACAATATGAATGATAATTGGTTTTAAGTTTGTTTTTATTTTAAATAGTATTAAAGGTTACTTCTCATTTTTTGTTTATAAAGTTTATATTTTTAAATATAAAAGAATGATTATACTATTTACCTTTGGTTACTAATATAAAAGTTAATCTTTCAAATCTCATGTTTAATATGATTACAGGCTCTCCATTTATAAGAAACATTGAGAATAATAATTAAGTTTGAGATTTGCACAATGTCTGCATTTACATTGTCAAAAGTAGAATTACAGACTGACGTATACATGGTATGCTTACAACATGCCCTATCGACAGAAAGCTTTGAAGTAATGGGTCTATTAATGGGGGATGTATGTTCATGAGTATATATATTTATATAATTTGTTATATATGTAAAAAAATATATATTGCTTCATTAATAATTCATGTTAGACAGTACGTGATGTTGCAAAAATCATAGCTGTCATTATTTTACGACGTCTGGACAAAAAGAAAGACAGGGTAGAAATTTCAGCTGAACAATTGTTGAAAGCTGTTACTGAAGCAGAACGCTTAAGTGAAGAATTGAAACGTCCTGTGCGTGTTCTTGGATGGTATCATTCTCATCCTCACATCACAGTTTATCCATCACATCTTGGTCAGTATAGAAATTATTTTATATTGTTATGAGAACAGATTATAATTACAAAAGAATCATTTTCATGTAACGAATACTTTCCCAGATATTAGAACTCAAACAAATTACCAAACAATGGATCATGGTTTTGTGGGTTTAATATTTTCAGTATTTTCAGAGAGTAAAGAAACTAAGGTAAACAATAAATAAATAATCTTAATGCTGTGTTACATTTTCAGTTTGTTAAATAAAATATTTTTTAGGAACAAGAGATTTCTTTAATTTGTTTCCAATCTCACAATGAGAAAGTAATAGAGATTCCATTAGAAATTGTTCATACACCAATATCAAATACATGTTTAAAAGTAAGTTTTCAAATAATACGGATTTGGTTACTTTTGATCCACAAGTAAATCTCAATTGTAATTTAATTTTTATATATTTTTCAGACGAATACAGATTTGGTTATTTTTAATTTATAAGTAAATTTCAATTATAATTTTATCTTTATATATTTTTTAGACAATGACAGATTTGCTAAAACTTTTGGTACAAGAAGAAGATGAGATGGCAGAAACATTTAAAGATCATCAGGATATTCTTGCCAACATATACAATAATGCTGGTTAGTTTATTTATTTTATAGTATGAAGAAGTTCTATTTGTTATAAAGAGAAAATTAATTGAGTTATTAATTACAGTGAGAACTCGAACATTGGTTCACATAACAGATATAATTACTAAGCCTTTGGTGCTAATGTTTAAGAAAAGGATAGCTTTAAATAAATTACGCGCTGCGTATCTTCGAAGGCAACTACAAGAACTACAAAAAATGTGTAACTGATGAAAGTTTTTGTTGTGGTTAAAAACAATGTTTCTCAATCTTTTTGTGTGTTATAATATACCATATAAGTACATTAAATTCAGTATTTTTTTTTATTTTATAACAATGAATTCCCGCTTAATTTTCGTAATATTTATTGTTATGAAAGATGAAACGATGTTTTGTATACAAACTGTGATGTTACTTAAGAAATAAAATATCATTAATTTTTTTTCATGCTTATTTTAATGACGTTTGTTAGCCTAAATGAGAGGTAAACGAATGAATCTTTCAGTGATTATTTTTATTTTACCTTTCACGAACAAAGATCTGGCAATACTTGCACAGTTCTATATTTACACTACGAGAACAACAGTGTATTTAAATAGACTTAAATGTATTCAAAACACGGATTCTGCAGAACGAGAAAGATGTATAGGGTGAGAAGGACTACGTGCTAACCTTTTGCGAGGCAGCTTTTCCAAAGTAGTTAACAATTTTGCAAAATCGGGCCGATTTTCTGCATGATATGACCAGCAAAGCATTAGGATGTCCTATGAAATATATAAATAAATCAATAAGAAATAAGAAAAAGACTTATGAATTTTCAGGGAAGCTTGAAAATAAATTAATTAGAACTTTATAAAGTAATATTTGAATATGCTTTGTACCTTTACATCACGCGAAGCTTGCAAATTAGCTAAGGTTTGCTTCATTCCTTTACCAACTTGCCAAATGATAGCTTCTGGAGGTTGTCCTTTAAATGGCCATTCTCCACATAAAAGCTCATACCACACGGTCCTATAGTAATTTTTTAATGAAACGGATAATATTTTTAAATTGCAGTTTATGTCATCTTTTTGCACTAACCCAAATGCATAAACGTCGGTAGCTTCTGTAAAGGGTAATTCTTCCTGATCCCAATTCTGTTGCGGTCTCAATCGTCGAACAATTTCAGGAGCTAAATAACATAACCAGCCAGGTGGTATACTCAGTGCATTTCCTTTTCTGTTTATCAAAAAAAAATCGATAAATATAAAATCACATTTCACGCGATATAAAACTAAGTAAAGAACTTACCTGTTTACATAACAAAGTTTCGTAACGCTGAACAAACCGAAATCTGTAATTACAACTTTTCCGTTTTCTAAAAATATGTTTTTACTTTTGAGATCTTTATGAATTATACCACGAGCATGAAGATATCCCATTCCCTAAATAATGAAGGACATATTAAAGATTATTAAAGTAATTAAACTTTCATACTAAAAAATTCATATAATATTCTTTATGTACCTGAGAAATCTGTTGAGCGATGATAGTGGTTTTGTTCATATTAAATTTATCTTTACGTAAATGAATGTGAGTGTAAAGAGTCATGCCTTTGCTCATACTAGTCACTATCGCCAAGCGCGGAGGCTTCATGCAAGCTCCCATAAATAAAACTAGATTTTCGTGTCTAGTTTTTCGGAATGTAGCCACCTATAATTTCAATAATGCATATCAATTAATTCCAGTAAGTAGTATTAAAATAATTCTATATTAAAATATAATTTCATAATAGATTTTTCAATATTTATGTTTACGAGTATTTGTACAATGAAACCATTTGTACATAGAACAAAAATTTAATTAGAGATAATAGTTTATTATATCTTTAATCACATACTACAATTAATCAATCAGTTCATGTTATATATAAGCAAATACATAAGCGTTAGAGTAAGCTGTCTTTCTCGTAAAATACCTTATATGAAATTTTACAATTAATAGAACTGCACTATACCATATTAATAGAAGCATTCGAATTACGATATCTTTTTATTATGACATTTATTTACCTCCAATTTGAATGCTTCCAGTGTTTTGTCATCGTGTAAATAGTAGTCCATATTTAAAACTTTAATTGCAACATTACCATGCCAATAGCCCCTGTACACTGTACCAAATCTTCCAATACCTATAGGTTCCCCAATTTTTAATTCATCATAAGGAATGTCCCATTCTCGCATAGATAACTGTAATAAAAATCATCAATTCTCAGTCCAAACTGATTTAGAATATAATAATGTTGCAAAAATATATTGGCATTACATACACTATTCTGTCGTGGCCAACGACTATCTCCTGGTTCTCCATCCGAGACTTGAGAATCTTGCGAATCAACTCTAACCGGTGTTCGCTCGGAATCTGTGCTAACACTACCAGATCCAGAAACACTCACAGTTCTTTCACTATCACTTGACATGGTTGTACCTTCGAGTCGATGAGTCTCTAATGTAACACCTCCTTTCTCATTGAGCACAACATCTACAAGTAAGATATCATAAATTTGCCATCTATTGCAATGAATATTATGAAGTAATTACCTGGAAAATGAAACTGTTGTTTGGCAGGTGCCTGTGGGGTTTGGCTAGTATTGGCAGGTAGCAAAGCTGGACTAGAAGGCGTTGAGCTGTTACAGCTCGAGGTATTTGAACTAGAATCCGCGCCCTAAAAAAAAGAAAGAAAAAATTAAAATTATATCATTAACCTTTTAACCTACAATATCGTGTGAGAGACGTGGTACGTTGATCGGGCCAAACATAAACAACACGTGTGAGAGGTGGTACGTCGACGTTATTGATTTATTATTCATTTCAAGATAATAAATATATCTTGTTCAATGATCAATTGATAGTAATTATTTATCAAACATCTTGCAAAAAAAATTAGTTGTACCTTACACATGTATTTACATATTAAAAGACATGTGGGATTTGCACAACTTCAAACGCTCAGCCAAACCGTGAAATAGCTCGACGTGTGTCCGACCTTGTTGTTGTTTATGGCACGCGATATTGGAACTTAAATCGTAAGGCAAGAGGTTAACATACCTGAAAAGGTATATTCATAGAAGAATGTGGATGCGATCGTTTTCGATCCCTTCGATTTAAAGAGCTCAATAAATTTGAATTATGATGATTGGGAGATGTTATACCAGGCTTGCTTAATATTGGAGAAACATTTACCATACCTAAAAATTAAAATTTACAAAACATTCTGAAAAGGAATTTGTAAGAAACGATAAAATTAAATTGAAAAAGACATATATATACCGTCGCCTTGTACGGTTCTTTTAAACTCGTCAAAGAGTTCCTGAGGTAGGCCACAAGAAGGTGGTACTTTGGATTCGCAATCTCGATGACATTTGTATTTACATTCTTTGCATTTCAAACCTGTGCCTATAAACATCTGCTTATCGCAGTAGTCGCAGGTTGTCATCATTTTAAACGTTTTGGTAAAGCGGTGGGCAATTATATGGCCCATTCCCCGGGTTACAGTCGGAGTACGCGGTGACTTTGGCACTTGGAGACTTGTTACTACCATAAATAAAAACAATTTCTAATATTCATTTAACAACATAAAATTTCTAAAATGAAGGATTATATTTACCTGTTCCCTTAAAACTGTTATCATCACTTTCAGCACTAGAATAAGGTGGTGACTTAACAGGACTATTACTATTTAGCAAGAGATTTTCCCCTGTAATGTCTGCATTACTACTGCAAGATCCTGATTCTGTAGGCAAACGATTTCTTCTCCCGACAGAACCAACAGAATCATTTCCACAACTGTGAAGATAATACATATAACTTTCCTTTAAAAAAGGAAAAGGACCATGTTACTAAAAATGTAATTATTACCTTGAAGCTGTATCTCCATTTTCAAGACGGTTTGCTAATTGTGATTCATGAGACTTTGACTTAGTTAAAGGAAACACTTCTGGTTGTGATATTGTATTTTGTAAACCTATTTGATGTTTTTTGCAAGGAGGTGGAGTTGTTGGAAATTTAATTCCTGTTTGGAAAAAAGAACATTTTTTACAACTGTATAAATTAGGAAAAATAAGAAACACTTACCACGTCCTGGCCTTTGTAAAAGAGGTGTGGAAGGAGGACTAGTTGAAGATAAGGATGTAACGGAAGAAGCTTGTGCTAATATATCACTGTTAAGATTGTTGTTATTATTATGATATGGAATGCTGTCTTCTGAAGGAACAGAGCACCTTGTCGTACGTGATCTTGCTGGCCTAGGAGACGCTCCAGTACGTAAATGAGGTCTATCCCAAGAATCCCAATATAAATTCATATCACTGTTATCCATATCTCCTTTCAGGAGAACGTCTAAATAAAGTGTTATATAAAATATGTATATATATCTCAATATATATTTATAATAATAATTTTATTAAATATTATATTAATCAAATAAATCATTACCCATATATCGACGAAGATTGTGCAATGCTCTACACAGTCTACGTAATTCTTCCTCATGTTTAATAGTTGTTTCTCCCAACATAGTACCTAACTCATGCTCAGATTTTTCTTGAAGAGCTTCAAGTGAGTTAGCTTTAGAACAAATCATCTAAAATTTGTTAATGATGTAAAAATAAAAAAAAATCTCAATAACTATTTAAATAAGAATAAGAATCTCATGTTTCTAAAAATTTATTTGTACCTGAATAGATTCTTGAGTAAGACCCACTACTCTTAACCATTGCTGCAAGGATGGATATTGTTTCATCTCTGCAGGCAATGATTCTTCTAAAGCCATTCTGGCTTTGGTTACAAGTTGCTTTGAATATAATTTGATAAGTTTTCCCTAAAACATATTACATTCATATAAATAACAAAAAACAAATAAAAGAACATACAATTTGCATCTCCTTTAATAGTAAATTAAATAACTTCATTACAATTTTGGTTTAATTTTATGATTACCAAAAATGCTTCTTAATCATTGATTTTTAAGTCATGAACTATTTAAAAATCCTTCTTATTATGGAGTGGTTAAAAGATTGATTTAAAAAATATCAGACAAATCTTTTCAACAACTCGAAAGACATCCTACTCTAAAATATATAAAGCACAATTCCTTAATTTGTATTGAAATCATTACCAGTAAAGAATACATAGTAAAAAAAAGTAGCAGAAGATTACTTTCAAAGGGAAAAAGCTTTAGAAATATTCATTATGATAAATCGTCAGCAGACACATAAATACAAATTTCAAGACGATAAAGAAATATATTTGCAACTTGTTGACAATCAGAAAGCAACCCTTCGCGAGGTCAAGGCAACCGTGCTGAATGTAATAAAGGATAAATTAGGGAAGGATTGAAAGGATCGCGCTCTCTTCAAGGTACCTCGAGCGTTCGAATTTCCTGTTGAGTCAGTTCTGCGCTGGTGGAACATTGAGTCCTCAAGCCTTCAAGTCGTTCAGCGGAGATGTCAATCATGGATTGAACGACATCTAAGGCTCGACAATTTTCTTGCTCCGACTCTTCGTCGTCCGCCATCCCGCGCCACGATGACGGCCCCGATGTTTCGTTGAACGGGAGGCCGATTTCCTATTTCACAGGCATAATTTCGTTTCGCACGAGGCTCCTATCGGTCGCGGATTTATTACTGACTCTCCGTGTAACCAAACCACTTATCAACATTGACAACCATCTTGGCCGCCTATCGGTGACGTCAATCGGTGCCCGACAATCCGGGATCTCAGTGCTCAGTGCGTTCATTCGAGCGACATCCAAGCATTCCTAAAGTCGCTTTTCTCGATCGCACAGGGTGTCACAAAATATATGGAGGATTATTTATAGGATGGGCTTTAGATATCAAAACGATAAAAAAACATAGAACAAGAAATGAAGGTTGTTCTTTGAGTTATAAAGAATTTTACATAGATACATTATATTAAAAATATAAAATACTTATCTCTCTATCTCATTTACATACTTGATATCTTTTACTCTAAGACTGCTTCTTGATCTTTTGTCTACCATGGATTCCCTTTAAATAATCTTTTGTTGCTATGCATACCCAAGATTTAACTCAAAATTTTAATCCATAATGTGTTTGACATATGTATATTTGAAACATTCAATCAATTGCTCATTAACAAGATTTAGATTTAAAGAAGAGAGGTTTATTATAAATAAATACACATCCTATTAAATATTTTTTATTCGGATAATAAAATAATAACTTGCGTGTGTGAGGACTTCGCGGGCTTTGCGGCACCAGGGAGTCCATGGATCACAAGTTAAATTTCCGAACTGAAATAAATGACGACATAGGATAAGTATGGATAGAATTTTGGCTGTTATATTAGAGTGATCAATTATAATACTATTATAATTGAAGGCTACAAGGGAAGGGCACAATATATCACATTTTTTATTTTTACAAAAGGACAGTTTTAATATTCAATATGTTGTCGATTCCATATAACTAAAATTATCCTTTTTTTTGACTTTGAAATTCTTTATAATTTTAAAAATATTGTTGTGATATTAAAACATTGGTAGTTCTAACAATTATTTTTCGTCCTTTTTAATAAAATTTCGTCAACTTATAAACTATTTTTAAAAGACCCATTTCTATCTTTGAATTCCACTTGCAATGTCATGTTAAAATACTTTTTATACCAAGCGTACTATAACTAAAATACATTTTAAAAATGCGTAATAAACCTAAGAAGTTTTGTATAAAATCACGACGATTATTGCTATATATTTACAATATATATAGGTATCAATACATAATTATAAAATGTTATAAATAACTATAACTATTAATCAACTATCAATATTTTAAAAATATATTCAAGAATAGTGCAATAGCAAGAGCACATATTTAATTTCTAAATTTTAAATAAGCTGAGAAATAGGTTTGGCTGTACGGAGATATAAATATTATATTTCCAATAAAAGATGAAAGTTGCAAATTATTATATTTCTTCTCTATAGTCTTCATTTATTATTTATTGTACATACAAAATGTTCTCTGTGCCATCGTGTGAATCTGATTATGTATCTAGCGATATCGATACGTAATACGAATTTTGAAATCATCTATTAGGTTGTCCGAAAAGTGTCTTTCTTTTACAGACACGTCTTTTATAACAACGCATCTTTATACAAACATGAAACCTAATCTGTGGAACGTTGTGATCTTTATTTTGATAGAACAAAATGGATCATACTTAATTTGATAAAATAATATAAAATGAAAAATGTTGGTATCCATTATTTCCTTATAAAACGAAAGAAACTTTTCGGACGACCTAATATATACGCGTGCAATGGAGTTGTATTTTAGATTCATTCTGTTTTTTTTTCTTTTTTATATTTATTACGATATGTGTAATATGTGTACAAAAACAGAACGATATATGTTTCAATGAATAAAAGATACATCAAATTCATTTGAAGCACAGGTGAAGAAGAATTAAGGCTGTAATAGCGTAGAGTTGAAGTGCATTGGTTTAGGAACGTTAAAAGTCTGATAGCGTCATATATGTATAAGCGCCACTTGCAACATTTCTTTCGTTGACTTTGGTGCATTCAATATGATATTCAAGGTTTCTTATCTAGCTATTTTGTTCGGTCAATGAATGATCAAAATTTAGTCGTTGCTTATTCGTTTCGGTGTCATGTATTTGTTAGACGAAATTTTATGTTGTTCATTCAAGTCGTGGAATTTATAATAATTGTTGGTGTTGTATGTTACCGTTAACAAAACTTCAGAGAAATGGTGAATATAGACACGATACAAAAAAATTATCCGCTCCATTGGCTTGTGTGGAATAATAATTATGTAGAACTCGAAGAAGAATTATCTACAAAGCTGGTTGGTAAAATGATAAAAAATAGAAAGAAAAAGGGAACTGTCATTTGGTCATTAATCGTGTTTAATCGTACCTGTGATTGAACAGATACTGACAAGAACGATACGCGAAGCAACTATATTTATCAATTGTTTTCTTCTTTCTATAAAACATCTATAAAATGTATACATGACAGATGACAGTTTTTATTTCATGTTAGATATTAGGGTACTTGTTTCGTAATTGTCAAAAAGTAAAAAATATATATAAATATGATAAAAATAGCTCTATTGATATTAAAAATTTGATATAAAGAAATTGTTTTTTGCACATATGTGTGTTATTTAGATTATAAAATACAATATATACATACATATAAATTTTATTTTTCTGCTAATTATATTTTATTGCGTCAGATGGTTAATTTTGAAATTATTGAAATTGTTTACATATTATGATATTGATTTAAGATCATTTGATACACTGACAGAGAGGCTGCTGAGTGAAACCTTGTATGAGTTAGAAACCCTAAATGTTCAATGACTTGTAACTTCTGATGCTATGTGTTCAATATACCAATGATTTGATAAACCTTAATAAAACTACTGTGCTAGTTATTAATGTTGAGAGCACGTAATGTCATTTAATATTTATCCATATGTATGTATTTCTTAAAATTCAGATCATATATTTAAAATAGCTTAATAATATATTTATGAAATGTCTTAAATTGTTATATATTAATAAAGTAATAATATGATATTTTTTATAGCATGATATTGAAAAGCTTGATAACAGAGGAAGAACACCATTGATGTTAGCTGTGACTTTAAGTCATATGGAGTCTGTCGGAGTATTGTTGCAACATGAAGCTAATGTTAATACAGAGAACACTCAAGGATGGAATGGTAATAAACATATAATTGTATCTATTAAATTACCAAATTAATCAGTATTCAAATTTTAATCTTATTATTTTTACAGTGGTTCAGGAGGCAGTTGGTACAGGAAATCCTGAGTTAATACAAATGGTGCTAGCACATAGAGATTATCAAAGATATTGTAATCGGGTAGCTGGTATTCCAGAATTACTTCATAAACTTAAACAAGTAAGCTTATTAAGTCATGTATTTATTAGCCATGCAGAATGTTTGAAAAGTTTGTGAGCATTTGAAGATCTTATTCAGCATTTGTAATAACAATTTATTAATTATTTCCATGAGACGAATTCTTATGAAAAAGAAAGAATATTTTCTTTCATATGTGCATAAATAATAAATTTTGTCATATTCAGAAACAGTGACAAACCTTCACAAACACATATACATGCATGTCATGTGCTTTTCATCAACCATTAAAGAAGCTTATAAGTGTTTGTCAATCATTCTCATGGCTGATGGAAATCTTGATTTGGTGAAACTGAAATTGAATAATATTTTTAGGCTCCTGACTTTTATGTAGAAATGAAATGGGAGTTTACTAGTTGGGGTAATTATAAATTACATAATTTTTTATTGTTTTTGACTAGAAACATTAAACTAATAATTTATTTATTATTAGTTCCCCTTGCATCTAGAATATGTCCTAGTGACACATACAAGGTATACAAACAGGGCAGCAATGTAAGAATCGATACAACTTTATTAGGGTTTGATCATACAAAGTGGCAACGTGGAAATCGTAGTTACATCTTCAAAGGACAAAGTGAGTATTTGAATGTGGTTCTTTGCATGAACACATTAACATTCCTTGAGTTTATTTTAATCGTCAGGTTTTTTTTGTATGTTTTCTTTTATATTAATAGTAGAGTCTTTTATTTGTTCTATAATTGTATATATTAAATGCAAGCTGCATCACATGTACCTGTGGCAATTAGATGTGAACGGAGTTATGTGTTCAGTATGGTGGGACGAGAGTCAGGTGACAGAATTACTTTTAAAATTAATGTGGTGTGCAGAATGGTAGAGAATATTGTAAAACACTTCTGTGAAGTAGAAAAGTTTTCTTATCTACATATTTATTTACTTCTATTTCTATTTATTACTATTTTCTTATAATTTTATTACTTTTGAAAAGTTGATATAATAAGTTGAAATTCTAGATGGTAAGTGCAATCTAGACATTGTAACAAAAGTAATTACTACTAATATATTCTATATCTTTCTAAGTAGTTAAATATACTTAAATTAAAAAGAAATATTTGAAATGAATTAGTGTTGACGTAATTAGTTGTAGAAAATTACAAACTTAAATAGAACAATGTGAGAATTTTATTTCGATAAATCTTTCTTAAAATATGTCTTTTCAGTAATAAAAAACATTTATTTATGCAGATGATGGAGCAACAATGATGGAGGTAGATCACAAAACAAGAAAAGTATATGTTGAGCATATTAAACTCGTAGATATTGATGATATGCAATTAATGGAACCCTCTGAAGAAGGTGTTTTAACCCGGCTTACGAATCCGATTGTTACTACTTATATAGATACGGATAAAATTAGCTTTGAACGGTAATTATTTTCCTTTATTATTGCTATTTTATTAGTGTTACTACATTCACGTGTTTTCATTAACAATTATTTATGTTCAACTAGCAATAAAGCTGGTTTGTGGGGATGGCGCTCTGATAAAAGTGAAATAGTTAATGGACATGAGTGTAAAGTGTTTAGTGCATGTAATGTAGAATTAATAACGAAAACTCGATTAGAACATTTATCTGATCCTGATAAGGCACGAGCTCGTGCTCCTCGTACACCTCTTCAGTCGTTTCTTGGCATGGCGGAACAACAGCAGGAAAACAGTAATAGCGCAACTACTAGTGTAATTTTCTTTTTTTTAAACATCTTTGTACATACATTATGTGATCATAATAAAATTAATTTATTATTCGTTTTAGGAAGAATATAACAATGTCGGAAATCCTTCTAATATAACAGCTGAGGAATATTTTGACCCAGACGTTGATTTAAATGGAAGAGATATAGGTAGACCAAAAGAAGTTAATACAAAAATTCAGAAATTTAAGGTATTACAATAAAACATTATACATACTAAGCTAATATCTGTATATATAGTAAATATGATTAAATATGAAATTGCAGGCAACTTTATGGCTTAGTGAACAGTATCCACTAAGTCTTCAAGAACAGATTATGCCAATAGTCGATCTAATGGCAATATCTAGTTCACACTTTGCAAAATTAAGGGATTTTATCCAAATGCAATTACCAGCTGGATTTCCTGTTAAAATCGGTAAGCTTTAAATTTATTTATTTTTTTTTAAGTTAATTGGTATTATTTGACAAATGATGAAATTATTCTCCTTTTTGTAGAAATTCCTTTGTTTCATATATTAAATGCAAGGATAACGTTTGGAAATATTTTTGGCATGGATCAAGAAGTGCCTCATGTAGGACATTTAGAAGAAACTAACAGAATGACTTGTTTAGTTGATGATATTTGTTTTGAAGCACCAGTGGGATACGTAAAACTAGGTAAATTTAATATTTATATAAATTAGATATTAAAGGAAGATATCGAATATGCATTTTATCTACGATTATATTATGTAATTATCTACTTAGCAGGTGCTGAAGTTCGGACGCAATTTATGGAAGAAGAAGACGATCTTTTACAATTTGCTATACAACAAAGTTTGTTGGAAGTTGGTAGTGAACGCGATGAGGTACAGATGTCTAAAGCTTCTTATATCTCTCCAAAAAGATTTATATTGAAATAAATTCTAATAATGTAACTCAATTTATTAAGGTTGATATATGGGAAGCCTTACGAGCGCAGAAACCATCACGGCCCACAACGCCCAATATGACAACTGAAGAAGAAAGGCAATTACAAAGGTATGAAAATACGTCATCTATAGGAATGCATATGCCACTTCAGATATTTCGCTTTTATTGTAAAAGTTCTAAACATTTTATTTTGCATGTGTTCTTATGCAACAATTCAAATTCAGAAAGGTGGGTGATGGATTGCTATCAGTATTAGATGCATAATAAATATTTAAATTGACAATAAAAAAATTAACAACAAAATATATATATATTTTTGCAGAAAATTCAAGGAATTGCAGCAAATATTAGAGAAAAATACAATTAATCTTGGTGTTCTATCTTTTGTACATGTTAACAATATTATAATAAATTTTGTTTAATGCAATAATGTCATTAATATTACATATAATAATATAATATTCTTAGGAAATTTGTTTAATAAGTCATTGTAAATCTTCAACTTCATTTTTAATGCAGGGCGATTCAGGCAAGTCTGGCACTGTGTCAAGACAGTACTGCTGGGTGTGCGAGCGGTCGGAGTAACTTGGATAAAACAAGTGATATAGAAAATGCTGACTCACTCGAAGACACGGCGGAACAATTAAGACTGGCATTAAGACTTTCAGAACTACAACAGTTGGAAGAAGAACAACGTCGATTGTTAGAAGAAGAAACGTTTCGACAAGTGCTTGAGTTATCTCTTACAGACAAGTGAACGTGCAATACTTATTAAAAAATTTGATCAAATTATACTTCCACAACTATGTGAAATCTTCCAGCTGCGCAAGCATCATGTGGCTGTCATGCGCGAAATCATTTCCTACAGTTCACAAAACACATTAAATAAGTAATCCAGTTGTTTACAACAGACATTTGTTATTATAATATATATATATATATAGATATATAGTTACAGTATACATAACTATATATACATATACACATATATGTATATATATATAGTTACGAATACAAGTCAAACGGTGGAGATAATATAACATTAACTATGAAAGTAAATGATTTAAATTATGTTATTTATTTCTTAGCTACATTTTATATGAGTGAAAAGATTGAGTAGTACGGAGGAACATGGTATATACGAGTATATATATATACTCAGAAGTCTTGAAAATTACAATTGCTCTAATAAAAAGGACGGAATATTCTCGGATATCCAATTAACATTTATTCAAATAACATCAAATAAATAGGGATAAAATCTCGTTGAAAGTACGTACTGTAAGTTACGACTGTCAATATTTCGAATAAAAAGCTTGTAATTCTCAAGCCTTCAACGGTTATTCGTTTTGTCCTTTCTCCTAGTCTCTATAGACTCGAATCTTCAAAAACTTTTAGCATCAAAATCTAGGGATATATGTATCGGATTAATATTTTAATTAATATTCTATATAATAATCTACTAAAAAACTGCCTCTTAATGTTCGGGCAATTCCAAGTTCCTTTTTATACCCGTGATAATACAATTGTAAGTAGCGTTTCGATTAATTGAGAATAGTACCACTGTAATGAAAGTATATTATTTATTCTTTATAGTTTATTCATTGTAGACGAGTAATTTCGTTGAAAAATTTAGTACAAATCAAATGTATGAAATAAAAAACAAAAACAGAGTTATTACTTAACTTGTTGTCAGTATACCAACAGTTTATCGAGAAACAAACAAATTGTACTACATATCATTATTCTGTAAAAATTTTTATTCCAAAAATGAATTATTGCTTGTCATAACATTTCTTTCATAGATGAATTCATTTGTCTTAACAAAATATAGTTACAGTACATTAATTATATTGTAATAAAAAGGTATATTTCTACAAGCAGTATATAGCAGGTATAATTATGTGTATAAAATAAAACGTGTGTAGAAAAATACGAAAAAAGATATTTATATGACACTAAAACTAAAATTATATTTATTACCAATGGGTGATAGTAATCAATCTACCAGATAATGGGTTACTCAAATTCTGATTGTGCCCTGAAATAGAAATAATGTTTTTATAATAAAATTACCTTTCACAGTATAAAATATAATCTAAACGATATTTTTATATAATTCCATTTGTTTGCCTACATAATTCCAAATTTTTTAATATGTACCTCTTAAATATAGTATTTAATATATTTGCACCTTGCGTAAAACGCAGTTCATTTTTATGTGCTTGTTGATGCCATTTTTTGCGCACAGCATTCCAATGTACTCTATGTTCTCTCAACAACATTTCTCGTGATTTTAGGGTTTGTCCGTCCTATAATGTATCATGTATAACAAGTATTTATATTACGCTGTAAGTAGTGATTATGATATCATATTAGATCGATAAACATAAGATTCATCAAAATAGATATCTCACATAATCTAAAATCAATTCTTCTTTTTCTCTAGGTATTGGTGAAGGTATACGATTTCTAGGTATAGCTTCTTCACAAGGTAGTGGAGGTGGCAAGTAATAAACATCACGAACTTCTCCATTACTATCCAATATATTATTACTTATATTCACTTCATTCACTATTTCTGGACTTGGACTGCGTACTCTGAATATAAAAACAGTATAAAAATCATCTTTCTTTAATATTATTTTTTAGAGTTCAAAATATATGTAATAAACTAATTAAATGGATCCTTCTATGATATTTTATGAGTAATGTTAATTCTAATATGTTAAAGTTAATATTTATGAAACTATAATAGAAATAAACAAATATTAAAAAATTATTATACATAGAAATCAAAATAGATGAATAATAATTGGAAATTTACAGCTTTACGACTGTCTTCTATTTACTCACTTTGGTACAAGATTAGGATTTCTTGGTTGATTTGCCATCCATGCTCTACATATGGGATAAAGTGGTGTATCTTCTTGAAACTGAGCTAAATCAACACTTCTATCAAATAATTTCATTACATAAGTATGATGAAATGCAGTATCCATTTGCACTTGTCTACGGCGTCTAACTTTACGTGGTTGTTGAAAACCCATTGATTTTGATCTGTACATATCACTGTAAATAAAAATATATTATTTAATTATAAGAAAAAGAAACATTTATACATATTAAAAGAAATTACATTTTTTTCATTGAATGCTTATAATCTTGGGCAGAACTTTCTTCACTTGAATCTGCTGATGATCCTGTATCACTATGCTGCAATAATTCTCTCAGAGCACCTTTTAAACGATCTCTTGCAACAAGTACATCATTATCTCCTAGAGCAAAATATATTTTAATATCAATTATTTCACACAGTCAATTATAATATTCTACTAGTTATTACTATAAAAATTAGGTATAAATAATATTCTCTATTACCTAATTCATCTTTTATTTCTATCTTCACACGACCAGGTATTGGTACAGGTGGTGGTTGAATATTTCTCTTTTTCCCCATCTAAATCACAAAATGATTAGCATTCATTATGTCATATAAACATTTATAATAGTCTTATCAATTTCTAAAACTCCATAATAATGTATTACAAACATACCTTCCACAAAGGAGTTTAATTCATTTGAGCATTGAATTACAATTACAATTTACAAATTACAATTTTCTTTTAAAAACAAAATTGTACGTAACTATTATTGCGAAAAAGAGATATGATGAATCAATATTAAGTATTTATTAATAAATGTAATATTGCGTATTCGAAAATATAAGGTTAGAATATAAACCCTAACATGATTCTATAATATTTCGACATAAACGAAAATGAAATAACTTTCAATTATATTTTTGTTTTATTTTTAATCTTTTCAAATAAAAGCTACGTTATGTTAGTTGGATAGTAAGTAATTATTGTAGGAACACAAATCAAATATATAAGCATCTCTGCATGTAGTTTCCAGTAGTTGTAAAAGTTACGAGTTTGTTCGCTATAGCATAGTTTACTACTGAATTATTCAATTTTTAATATTTTTATTGGTCCCAAATTAACTTTTATATTTTTGGAATTCGATCATGATGAATGTTATATTTTTTATTTTTACATGAATTATTAATTTAGTTGGTTATATACGTTTTTGTAACAAACCTAAATTTTTCAAAATTGTATCTTGGCTAGTTGTATTGAATTACATTTTATTAAGTGCTAAAAATTTTGTAATTTCAATTGAATTTACTGATTTAAAAGTTATTGAAGTACATATGTGCGTATGTGCATATTAGAAAATTGTGCAATATAAAATTGTGCATTTTTGATAGTTTCATATCAAACAATGTTTCAATAATGTCTTAAATACTAATTTTGTATGTTGCAGGTAGTCAGAAACTAATAAAGAGATGCGACTATTAAATGCTCAAGTATTTTTAATTATTAATGCAATAAGTGCAGCATTTATCTTCGCACACAATTGCCTTTTGGACAATGGAGATTATAAATGTAGAATAGGAACTAAAACACCATATAGATTTATATCAAACCATGATGATTCTCCTCTTGAATACCCAGGTTTCAACCCAGTATTTAATTCAATACAATAATTCAATATATAAAAGATTAAAGTATTCTTTATCTTACTATTCAATACCAAAAAAGAATTTTTATTAATCACAGGTTGTATTTCAAGAAAAATATGGTTAATTTTAAGACATGGTACAAGATATCCTGGTAAAAAGTATATACCATCTATGATTGAAAAATTGCCAAAGTTACAAAAGATTATCCTAGATAACTATAAAGAAAATGAATCAGAATTTACAGATGAAGATATAGACTTATTTAAAGGGTGGAAAATTACTTTTAACGAAGATGATATTATGAAATTAGCAGAAGAAGGAGAAAATGAAATGATCGATATTGGAGAAAGATATCAATCCAGATTTCCCACTCTTATGCCAGAGATTTATGATAATCAAACTTATAGAGTAAAAATATACAATGTATAATATTAATACATATTTTTATTATATTTATTAAATAAAAATATGAATTTTTAGTTTAAGTACACTGCCACTCAACGCACAGAGGAAAGTGCTAAGAACTTTGCTACTGGTTTATTTGGAAGACACAGTAGTTATCGAGTTCAGTATCCAGAAGCAGAACACAAGGATCCTGTGTTAAGAGTAATTTTCAACTATATAATTCAATAATAATATTTTCTGTTATTTGATCATTTTGTTTTAAGTTTCTAGTTTTATAAACGTTGTCAACGTTGGCGTTCTGAAGTGGACAAAAATCCGGATTCGCGAATAGAAAAAGAAAAATTCTTGAAGAGTAATGTTTATAAGAAGATGTTAGAAAACGTTTCTAGACGTATTGGTTATCAGGTTGATCACGGTATGCAGTATACATGGAAACTAATTATGAAACACTAAACTAAGAAGAAAAATGTATCAAAGTAAAATTTACGTTTTAGAAATTGTACATTTGATGTACGTGATGTGTGGATTTGAAACTGCATGGCACAAAAACTCAGAGTCACCATGGTGTAGAATATTTTCACTAGATGAGTTCAAAGTAAAATTTTAAAGTCTAATTATTTGTTAAATTATTATGCTAAATTAATTGATATTTTTCTAGGTACTCGAATTTGCAGATGATTTGGAATATTATTGGAACGATGGATATGGTTACAAATTGTCTTATGAGCAAGCTTGCCCAGCTTTGAGAGATGTTTTTAACTTTTTTATGTAAGAATACATCATTTTCTTAGAAAATTTACTTACATTGAATATTATGTTATTAAAATCTTGTTCTTAATTTATAGGGCAGATGAAGGACTGGTAGTATCGGTGTATTTTAGTCATTCAGGAACCATTTTGAAACTATTAGCTCTATTAGGAATCGCTAAGGAAGATCAACATTTAACGCATGATTTATTTTCGTTATATGCGGAGAACAGAGCCTGGAGAACTGGGGTTATCGATACTTTCGCATCTAATATCGCATTCGTTTTATACAAGTATATTTATTTATATATTTTATATGTAATCTAACTATAATAATCTAATATAATAATAGTTTTCTTTTTATTTTAGTTGTTCTGGAGGTCCCAGTATTCTTTTCATGCATCAGGAAAGACCATTACATCTACCAGGTTGTCCTATGAATGTGCCATGTCCACTGTCTACAATGAAAGCACTTTACCCTGACCAAGAAGAGGAATGTCAGTTCGAAACATTGTGTTCAATGGAGGAATCATCATAAGGATGATGCAGGACCATGACAGACTTTATAAATTGTATCAAGTATATATATTTGCAGTTTATTATACATAAAAAAAAAAATGAAATGAATCGAACGTTCCATTTTAATATGACATGATATATGACATATTTATGTACCGACCTGAAATATCGACCTCGTAAAAGATCAGAGTGTTTGAATTATATACAATTCAATCATCGAAAGGGATAAAAATGGGCTACACGACATCGCGCCATTGGCTATGAAATTACAAATTACAAACAAAAATTATTTTGACGAATAAAACCATTTAGTTATAAAACAGCATCACTTAATTGGCAAAATTTAGACTGCACCGTAGAGAGCATAGTACTTAGCTTGATATGATATATCAAAGACTAATTGTTTGATATAAAAACAATGTAAAAATTATCTTTTAGAAGACTATGTTAATTACGAGATCCCTTCATAAACAACTCAATATTATAAGTAAATCTTGGCATTTAAGCTGTTAAGAAGAATATGGAATATTGACTCTACTTGCTCGCGTAGGGAGAGATATTTCCTAAGTTGCGGAATATTTATCTTTGTCCAGCGATATTTTACAAGGGAGTTTTATATTAGTAGTTTTACTAGCAGCACTTCGTGTCAAAGATACTTATTTAACTTAGAACGGCAGAAAGAAAATGAAGTTACTAACACTTTATTCATAATTTTGTGTTATTACAAAGATCCGCATTCGTTCAATTTTGGAGTCATTAAATCAAATTCGCAAAGTTTGTATATAGACATCCTTGCGCAGGCGTATAAGAAAAAGACGGCCGATCAGCAGGACCGAGTTAAAATTTTTGAGACCTAGGATTATTGACCCAGAAGTGGCCTCTTTCATAAAAAAAATGGAGAAGGGTGTTAAAATGAAATAAATTTACGTAAATATGAAAAAAAGTTTATTTTTAATAAATTAGATTAACAATTTTTTAATATAAATTTTGAAAACAGTTTTTTTTTAATATTTTCTCAAGACAAGTCACTCGTTAAATACAATGCATTTTTCTTAAATAACGAGGCCTGTGGAATAAATCTTATACATTCGCTCAAGTCTGTTTTAGTTTGTAATACAAGATTATGCTAAAATATTGCTCTAATTTATTTACTATTTTAATTATTTATATTATTTTATTTAATAAATAAAAAGCATTATATCCACTATACTTAATTATAGCAATATATAGTAAACTGATAAAGATAGCAAACTTTAAAAACTCCTTATGATTATCTATTTTAATACTGTATAGTTCGTTGACTGAAATAAACTTCCCGGCATATAATATTTTAATCTGTGAGCGGGTTTAAAACAAATGAAAAGCCGTTCTCAGCTAAGTGGGAGTCAGTTGGACGAAGTTTTGGCGCAGAATATCATTTTTATTGTGAAAAATCGTGGCTTCAAGATATATCCTTCATAGTGCCTGTTTTTAACTATGTATTATATATGTGTTAACTATATATTATATTTGTGTTACTGTTTTATTATCTTTTATCGATTATCATTAGGTTTATTTAACTAATACGTTCTTATTTAGTATTTTGCTAGATATTGTTGTAACAAAGTGCTGTAGTTTTCCGAACTTCCTGTGTTCTTTTGTCGTCGATCGTTTATTTTAGTGTTAGTGTTACCAACAGCTTACATTGTAAGTTTTTGAAACAGAATTTGAGTTTGATTATTGTTTCATTTAGACACAACTGGTTCAGTTCTATATATTAACTTTAGACCTTTGGTTATGTTTTGTGCATATCATTTCGGAAGAATGGAGATATATAGACGTTATAACAATTAACGATGACAATTATGGTGAATTATAAATCGTCAACATTTGATGCGTAGCGATTATTAACGTTTGAGTTATTCTAACAAAAATGAATGTAAGTATACGTTTATATTGTTTTTTTTATTGATTTTATTGACCTGTGTGATAGGTTATTGTTAAGTATCCGATTAAATATGTAACATGTTGCGTATTCGCAACTTCAAAACATTTGAAGTAAATCATGGACATAGGAATTAATTATAAACAGAAGATAAGTGGCCGACCGTCGGATACCAATACTTTAACCATAAGTTAACCATAAGTTAATAAGTAAACCATAAGTACAATTATAGGCAGAATTCATTGTTATCGGGAGTTTTTCGCGAATATTTCGGAACTAAACGAGTATAGCTTTTATATTTATAAGAAAAGGTTGATCAAAATGTTGAGTTTTACAATATATCCAAAAATCATCGAAACCGAAGTTTAGACAGTCTTTTTACAGTTTTACTTTGTTATTTTGTAATAGAAGGAGATACATTTGAGCAACAAGATTTATAGGTAGTCTAAGTTTCGGGTTTTAATAAGCAGTTGTAGTACAAATGACATGTTTTTAATAAACATTGTTTTAATATTACACATTTATTATTGAATTTATATGAGTAAATAGTAGAATATTATAGAAATCATTTTATCAATCCATTTAGTATTGGTTTATTACTATCCATATTTATATTAATACTTTACTTTTTTATTCCTGTCCACATATTTCTTCCAGATTTGTCGGTATTATAGGCATTACAAATTTTTTGAACTTATCCAATGGACACATTTTGTCATCACAATTAGGGAATTTGAGTAATTGAATATTTTCTTTGTTTCTATAAAACATCTGTGAATAAAGGTTATAATCGTGTATGTAGAAAAATTATGAACAATATTATTAATCGTGAAAGTTTCAAAAATTAAATGTTGAAATTTTCCGTAATATACATTTTTATATTAAATTGTATCTTTATCTCCCAACTTCAAAATTAATACTCTGTAGAGACATATTTTATAGAAAGATGATTTTTTAATAACAATTTGCATATATACATGCGTAATCATATTGTTACCTGAATATAATATTCGTTATCCTCTTCATGTAATTCAAATATCAGAGTACTACCATAGTAAGGAATTTCGTTATCAAAATTGTCTAGTGCTGCAAGTATGTAAGCAATATTTAGATCATGTGCCGCATACATAAATGCTTTTCGTGTATCATTCTTATTTAAATGATCATCAACATGATTTAACCATTCGCGAATCCACATTCCTGTCAAGTAGAATTTATTTTAATTGTATAAGACAAATGAATATTATAGTAGATATTAAATATAGATATATGGGTAAAATAATTTTTATTCTGACGCGAACACAAGAAGAATAAAAAATTAAAAGTTATAAGATTTAATATTTACCAGCTAATAATTGCTTCATTTGTGGAGTACGAGTCCGAATGTAAATATCGTTTACGGCTAACTCATCTAGCTTTCCATGTGGAAAAACAGATTTTGTCCATTCGGGTAATTTTAAACCAATATCTTTCTAAATGAGTATTTTAAATATTCAAAAATATATCTATCACCTTGGTTGTCAAACCAAACTCACATTATTTATATAATTATTTATTAATATTTAGATATGTATTATATATGATTGAAAATGTTTAGCATATTAATACTA
Organism: Bombus impatiens; assembly: GCF_000188095.3. Lineage (NCBI taxonomy): Eukaryota > Metazoa > Arthropoda > Insecta > Hymenoptera > Apidae > Bombus > Bombus impatiens. The sequence continues at coordinate 990,530 of NT_176533.1, read as the reverse complement.
TAAAAATAAATATGCAGCTGAAAATAAAAATAAATGGGCAGGTAGTAGAAATGGGTACTAATAAAGTTTCATTAAGTACAAATTGTTTACATAAAAATGTAAATATGTATTAATTTCCATTATTTTCTAGATACTATATACGTGTATGCTATAAGAATAAATAAACTGCAGATTTTTGTGCATTTATGGAAAATGTAAAGATATTAAAATGCATAGGATACACATAATCTGTAAAGGTATACCAAATATTCAAAGTACAACATTTGTTATAATATTTAGTGGTAAAAAACAAATATTTACTGAGGTACTATTTTTCTTTAGTATTATTCATAAAAATAACAATAAATAGCGCAGTCCAATGATAAATCAAATTTGTGTTGTATAATATTAGTACTAATTCGAGTAAACCTTACTGATACCTATTTTCACTACCTGTTACTTATTTTTATCTTCGATTGTATATTTATTTTAAACATCTAGCTCGTAATATTTGCTATGAAAAGATATTATTTACCTGTGCGTACAAGAATTGACGTAAGTTGAACGTTCTAGATTGTATGATATTACCACCTGTATGTTCAGATAAATACCTATAAACATCTTTATTCTGTTTTTGAAATTGCACTATAGCCTCATCTGTTTTCTCCACGTTATTTCTCCATGTATAGAAATTTGTTAAAAATTGCCCATTATACAGGCAATCGTTCGAATTCAGCGGTGTCCATACAGGTATCGGTTGCCAATTTAAATTAGAATCCCACCTATAAAGCTTATTTTTTTTAGATCAAATTACCGTATAATTGTATTAGAAGTTAATTGTTTATCAAGCAGCTAAAATTTTATTTAGGACCTTTGTTCTTCACACGGAGGATATAATCCAGCTGCTACTAGTTGTCCACTCATTACAACTCTCTCTACCTCATCGGCACGGAACCAAATATCTTTTGAAGTGTAAATTCGTCCTAAAAATTGGTCGTATCTTTCACGAAAATATTGGCCAAGTTTGTACAAGGACAGTTTACCAACCTAATATATAAATTAATATTTTTGTATCGTCAAAATCATTTATTATTAAAATGAATTGATTTATTATTGACATTAATCATTTTGTATCATCAAGCACCATTGACATTTAATTTCTCTCCTATTGAATGTGCAAAATTTGAAGGAATCGGAATTTTAACACGTGCAAATTCATAAATATTTCACAGTTTTTATGATGATAGTTATACAAGAAGTAACATACGTTTGTTAAACCTCCTCGTCCGGCTGGTTCGTAAGTGTAGTTAACGTAAGGATCGTTCGGATAGTACTTGATATTCGATGGCATTCTGTTTCCATGTCTAAATATCGTTTGTATGAGCTTCAGCTCGGCCCAAGATGCTTGACAATAAAGGAGGCAAATGATGATCCTTAAGATCCATTTAATATCCATGTTTCTGGAACTAATTGAAAAATGCTCAATACTTTGAACAAATTTTTTTAATTTAAGGTAACACCATTATACATATTTATTATCATGACGTTGCCTTAATTTATTGCATGAATTTTATGATGCTTTATTTCAGTGAGGCATGTTGTAGGACACGTTATAAACTAATTGTAAAGTTACAATATTTCAATGGAATTTAGTAAGAATAACATAGATCATTGAACTTTTTAAGCGCTATTTTCACTAAATATTTATATGCTTTGAAACTATTATTGACAAATTGATAAAACCTGATACTTTTATAGTATTCACATAACAGACCATATTGTAACCTTACCGAATCTCGTTGACTGTAATTTTATTTTAGAGAACTCGCTCGTTCATACTGCGAAATTTCATTGGTGTGTCACATAAATTATCATTGAAGATAGCTTATCGATAAAATCAACATTATCAGTTAATTCATATTCTATTATTTCTTTTTCTTATGGCTATAGAATAAAATATATCCACGATCATAACGATTATGAATATTTTATTCACCGTATTATTTACCACAATATAATTTGCCAGAAAGTTCGATTAAAAATTTTTAAGAAATTAATAAATATACCTAGAAGAGTATTGTACTCTGTAACACTCTATTGATTTTTAGGAAATATTTTCGCCTTAGTCTTGTTCACTTTTTCAACTTATATTTACATAACACTTGATTGCTTTTTAGGAAATACTTCCGCCTTGTTTCTGTCTATTTGATTTATATACTTCTTTCAATTTATGTTTTATGCATAGCACGTGTCAATAGACTAAACGGATATAATCTGGTTCTGCAACATCGTTCTGATTATTTAAATTTCGATGACGTCCGAGTTATGTGGTTCTAAAACATTTAGAAAGTACGGATACGTTATAGGTCACTAGTTCTTAAAACTTTGAATTTACTATTATACAATTCAATTATACAAGGTTTTATAAATTTTGAATAATTTTGTAGTTTCCGTAGACATAAACAAAACGTTAACTTACTTACTCTCGTAAAGTAGTCGATAATATAATATTTGAATCGATATCGCAGACACAATATATATATATGTATGTCATATTCATTAGATATTCGTAAACAATAAAAAAAAAGTATTGTTATCTGTAGACAATGTCATTTTTTTGTAGCTTGCTAACGTCAAACATTCAAATGAAGAAACTATTTGAAACACTTCGAAAAGCTATTGATAATATATTCAAGGAAGAATAAGTCTCTAAGAGAATGACAATAAAACTATTTTCCATCCTTTTTCTAATGGTAGCGATAATTTCCTTCTATATGAATAATCACAGAAACAATATGAGAATGTACTATCATTCATTTATTTCAGAAAGATTAACTTTATTCATACTTATGAACGAACGTTTTCTTTCCAGTAATTTCATTGTGTTCCATTCTCTGTATGTAATTTTTTATATATATTTCACAGCAAGCATAAAGAAAAATTGTACAAATACGGAGAAATCTATTATTTACTAATCGTATTAAAAGTGCAATGAGAAAAACTTGAGAGCTTTCGCTTGAATTTTTTACTCACTTGTGTATTATGTTGACACGTTGAAGAAACAGGAACAAAAATAACTAAGTTTACATACACAACAGATAAGAATTTTCTGAACTGTACGTTTTATACAATACCTTTAGTGGATCACAGACTCTTACAATAATCTCAGAGTCAAGGCTTTAAAAATAAAACACGGTATGTGCGAATGTCAATGCAGACTGAAACTGGCATGAATGAAGATGATATGAAAATTGTTTTAAATTGTTAGTACCGGGAACCGCGAGAATTCATATGTTAAAATTCTGTCATAAATTCACAGTGACGCATAGATCTTTTTCGCGTGTGTCACTACTAGACAAAGAAATTAAGTTATGTAAGATTTCTTAAATCAATAACATATTTTCTAACGCTATTGGTTCTCACGTTGGAACTATATAATCGCACAGATACTTCAACCTCTGGTTTCCTTCTTATCGAGCTGACAATATATTAAAGGAGAAACGTAGCAACATACGAATAGGGAAAGAAGGAAAAAGAATATTATGAGCTATAAAAGTAACAAGAATTTTTTAATGTTATACTGATTCTTAAATCGTTCATATTTAGTTTAATTCATCAACAAAATTATCATCCGCATTCTATAATGTAGCTTCCACCGTGCAGTTATTGCTATTGCATTAAACGCTAGAAATACTATAGTTTCCTTATTTTGGCACTCTTATTCTTAATATTTTTCGCTTTTAGTATTTTTAATCGCTTATCTTTGTTTCCGAATAATTACAGTTCTTGAAAATAACAACTTTTATCGATACGTTAATGCGTCACATATAATAAATTAATTAGTCCGTCTGCATATGTGGCATTAATTTAGATTAAGCCTACAATTTAGCGAATAAAATATTTTTGAGAATGGACTGTACGATAGCTACAAGATTTCTCGAGAGTTAAATACGTATATCATATTATTATTATACTATATTTACGATGGAAATTCCATAAGAAATGAAAATAAAATAAGTTGATTTATTATCTTTACAGCAGGTATTCCGCTTTAAATTCAGTTTTCTTCTTCGTTGTTGCTTCAAAGTACTAATGCCATGGATCGTGAAACTCGTCTTGTTACAAACTAAGACATCGCATTGCGAAAAAATAGATATTAATAGATATGCAAAAAAATGATCTTGGAATGAAGTTTAAGACGATTTTTAGGGAGCTTCTTTTATTATCATCGGATACGTATCTTGAAACTATTCGTTCTTATTCTTCTTATTCATTTTTTCTTAGCTTTAACAGCTGCTAAAATAATTTGCATGTTCGATTTAAACGAGATACTCTGTATAGGTACATTATTTTAGTATTTCCTTTTAACGATCGATCTTTCTTTCTTCAATTACCAATTTTTATGAATACATCCGATATTGCGAGTATATAAATAATATATTATAATTTGAGCACCATCCTATATATTTGAAATTGTACATTTTTAAATAAAATCGATGCTGCAAGTTATGAATATAAGGGCATATAAATAAAATGGAACTAGACTTGTAGATTTTAAATGTATTTAATTGATGTTAGGTGAATTGATACATAATACATCGAATAAATATGTATTCAGAATGAAACAATGCATTTTCACTGTGAATATGTATATCAAGTCGTGCTTTGGTTACAAAATAAATAATCTATTAAATTAATCGCGCGTTAAATACTTTAATGAATTAAATACAAAATAATTATATAATGTGCATAAATATCATTGTATATTTAAATATATTTGAATACCTTTGTGGCCAATAATTTCTAATTTCTTTATAGTAAAATATAAATAATTAAATTGCAAAAATATCGGTGCTCTTTCATGTATATTTTTACACACATAAAATTTTATAAACTATGTCATCCCAGAAGTAACGTCGTTATTTATAAAATACATACGTACAAAAATTTTATAATATGATTTCGATATACATAATATTTTCTGCCATTTAACTCGTCCAGACTCTGAGTGGGAAAATGCAACAAACGTATATTTTAAATGTCAGAAGATATTAATAACGCTAATTAAAATTTTGAGACGATGCTTTTGATGAACCATTAACGTTAATTTTCAGTTTGATATGGCATATTATTAAACATTCTACAAATACGAGAGAACCAAAGATACTAAAAAAGGGACAGAAACTTCGAATTTGAACGATAATACTGTTCTTTATTTGAAACAAATTCGTCAAATAACGTACCTTTTTAGTAGTATCAAATAAGTAAAGGGACGATATTACTTATAGGAAGAGCAAATATAATTAGAAATATGAATTACATTCCTCATGTCTAATCTTGTCGCATAAGATCAATGATATGTAATTAATATCGCTAATTTATAAATTAAAAGCTATTCTAAATTCATTTCTATTGTATATTACGCATTTATTATGTAACACTTCATTTTTAACATGAAGTTTTCTTTGGTTTCAAAGGAATGTAATTCATCTTTAACAATTACATTTTCATACACGTATTATTTACTTTCAATGATTCCTGCAGTTCTTATCAGATTGTATTTCAATAAACTCAATTCCTCGATTGACTTTCTGTCTACAAATGCTTGTGACAGACCTTTGTCGCAAATCAGTTCGTCGTTTGATGGCATCACTCCTTCTATCAATTGCAAATACTTGTCCAAAGGACAAAGTATCTCACATCCAGGTAGTTGAAGTTCTTTTGCTTCGGATGGAATGCCCAAGTAGTTAAGTACCTACGATGATAACAAATAATAGAAGATACATAAACAAATAATTTTAAGTAAACCAATATAGAAGATAAGAGTATAGAAGAGTAGGAGAGGAAGCAATAGTATATATAGGAGAACTCTATTTATTTGAATTTATCAGGAGATAAACAGTTTATGTAATTATGTAATTCGAGTTCATATAATAGAAGCTCGTTAACTATTATTATTTTCCGTTCACGTAACAACTCACGTTCAGATAAATATTAATCAACTAGAAGAAGTTCAGTTAATCCCTTAAAATCTATCTCCGTAACATTACTTTCGATAGATATACGATTGTCTTTTCTGTACTAGATCGATTCGGAGGGGACTATGCAGTAATGAGAAGATGGCTCGACTAAGAAAGGGAATTCTATTACTATATGTGTAACATAGTCGCATAGACAAGCAGGTAGCATTTGAAAATTTTTCGATTCTCAACAATGCGAGGCAAAGAGAAACGAAATAGAGCAATATTCCTTTTGCCCCTGTGCCATTCTGCTGGCCATATTCTCATCTTTTTACAGCGCAGTAGTGGGATAACTCGTACGAATATCTAAAGAATATTTTTTGTTCGATTAGTTGAGGATTATCTTTGGAAGAGAGTTGTACACTTTCCATAATCTATCATATTGATTAGGTCGTTTTTCTGTATTGTTGAAGATAGGAGGCTTCTTCGAAAAATTCTGCTCGATATGAATTTGTTAACATTTATATAATAAAATAATAAAATAAAAATAGGCGATTACTTATTGCAATTTAATATGTCCTTAAGGGATTAATGGGACATTAATTAAAATTTCATTCGGATAAATAGAGTTCTACTGTATTAAATAATGTTAATAAGATAGGTTACTAAAAAAGATATAGTAAGTAAAGATATAGTGAGGAAATAGGGAATAAAAAAAATGTAAATGAGAGAAGTTGAGCGAATGGGAGAAGTGAAAGGATAGTGTTGATAAATGTAGTGTACATATACTAGCTAGGATTCTATAGACAAAGCTAATTTCTTAGTCGCTAGGCTGAAGATAAAGAATATTATTTAGCGAACTAAGATAGAATGTAAAAATTATTTCAAATAAATATAATATTAAATATCTTGAATAAAGATTTTTTCGAAGTAGTAGAACATTAATTTAAAGCCGTTTAATCACTAAGAAAATTATTATCGTGGAAGATAATAACTTTCTATATAAAATTCTTGTATAATGATCCTTTTTTTGGAATATGATACAAAGATAATTACATACAATATTACTATGCCAGTATAGCATTGACTCGTTGCAAAAAGAATCTATTAACGAGGGGAGTAATTTTCTGAGTAATTGTCTCGGTTCTTTCGCTATTTAAATGTATCAGAGGTTCCATATTGTAGAGTAGAATAATTCATTCGATAATTATTTCCTTTTTATGTGTCATACTGTCATATTAATGAGATCTGATGTCTCATATTATCCGTATAAATCAAATTCATTTAAACATAGTCATATTTGGTATAAGTTTTATTCGCTAGACCGCGGCAATTTGACAAGGATAATAAAATAATTGCAAACTAAAAGCTATAAAAATTGTATTCTTATTTTTGATGATTCATAGCTGATCGAGATATGATGAGTAAGAAACAACACAAAGTGTCGGAACAATTTCTATGAATGGCAGAACTAATTCCACGTCTATTAACAAGGCGTTTATTAATTGTAATTCTTCACGACTATTTATGTAAATATATACTTTCTAGCTATTATTAGAGTCAAAGGCTGAAAAATATTTTTAAGTGAGTTAATATTTTCAATTTTAAAAATTTCCTAAAATATTATTCTTTTAGTGTAGCTGTTAAATTTACACTAATTCGCTATCTAGATCTATCATATTCACTATATACACTGTACTATACACTATCGAAGATATTCCGTATCTAAATTCTTCGAACACTCTTCGTACAACAATCAAATGAATATCTAGCGTTGAAAAATTTTTTAATTAGCGACTAGCGTTAAAAGTTGATTGTACGAAATATGAATATAAAAACAACATAGGGATCTCAGACTTTTAATAAGCAATAATTCACGTTATCACAACTATAAAAGTATCGAAGAATTAACGTTAACTTTAAATATGTTTGCAATATTGTATGCACATGTACACATATCAGAGGAAGCAAAGAAAATGAGAATATTAATGAGATCAGCTACTAATACATTTTATGATCGTTGACTTTAAACTCTGGTCGTTAATAAATAAGATATTCGTTTGTTATCGTCGTCAAAAGTCAATATTTATATGAATATCACAAATTAATATCGGCATCGGCATTAATTCGATGATACGCTGTCTTTGGAAATATTACTTTCATATAAAAATGTGGATGTGGCTTATGCACGTCTCATTACGTACCTTTACGTAGTAAGCGTTGTTGTTTTGATGAAGTTCCAATATAACAGAACTGGAATATTCGGGAACGTGTGGATAAAAAACTCCAAGAGCGTGCAAAACGGCGGCAACGTTACTTTCGTGTCCACTAAATAAATTAATTTTTCGTTCTCGATTTTGTGCACCGGTTACATGATTTAACATATGCCTTGTAACGATCCGGAGGAACGGACCTGAAATTGAAGTGGCAATTTAAATTATAAAATCGAAGAAACACGATACAAAACAGCGATGGCGATTGGAAAAGTGCAAGCTCGATAAATCAGCGTGCAAACGATTTATTAATAACTAAACATTTTATAATTTAACGAAATAATAAAATTAGAATATATTCGACATGAAGTGGCACAAAAGGTGCATTTCAATAGCTTATAAAAATGTGAAGTTTATATATGCAATAATAATTGATATTATAAACAACAATAAAATGCACTGAAGTTGAACGAAAATGTAGAATAACAATGGGCAGAATTATAGTTTGACAGCGGTTACGTTTAAAATAGTTATACCACTACAAGATTTATAACAGAAGATAATTAGCAAGTTTAAGCTCAATGAATACAATGCAAATACAAATTATATTACCTCCGTACAATCTTTTCAACAGAGGAGTCGAATTAGCGATGTTATACGAAAATATCGTTGCATTCAATAACTCTCCATTTGGAAATATTGCGTGTGACCATTCTGGTAAAGTAAGACCGAGAGAACTCTCGGCCATCAGTGTATGATATATGTAATACATATCCCATGGTGTAGATATGTTTTTACCAGTCCACTCTGTTAATTGTCTCATAAGTTTGCTATATTTTCCAATTTCCTGTTTTCCCGCCGGTGACTGCAATACTCTATTATATTCGATCGTAAACCTGTAATCGATAAATTAATATTATAGAAAGAGAAAGATTAAGTAAATTTTACATACTACGCTTACTACGTTTCTCTGTAAGAATAACATACACAAAATTGCATAATATTTCCATAAATTCTACGATAGCTTTGATACTTATTTGGATAATAGCAATTTTTATTGTATAAAAAATGGGCTTATATATAATTATCTGATCCTATCCACTAATTTTAAGTATGATTTGTATATCGAACAATCCTTAATTTCTGTTACAACTGAAATTTGATTTATTTATTAAATCATCGTTCTCGTTATCCTTTTTTCTTTCAGAAAATTTTTTACATATCGAATTGTAATACGATGTTATAATTATATAATGTCGGATTGTGACTTACAAAAGACAATCCTCTGGCAGAAAGAGATTATCCTCGTAGCGTCGTAAATATTTCGCGGGGATAGGTTGCCAATTTAGATCGTGATTCCATCGTTGCAAATTACTTGGCGGGAAGAGACCAGCGAGAACAAGTTGCAAAGACATTTTCGTTCTGTCATAATCTGAACTGATAGCCGAGACAGCTTCGCTTCTATAAACATCTCCGAGGAAGTGATCGTACCTCTGTCTCAAGAATTGTCCCAATACATATTCTCTCATTTTGCCATTCTAAATTTCACATAAAATCAACATCCTTTTTATCAAAAATCCCTCAAGTGTTTCATGTATATATAACATCATCATGTAATGCATTCAAACTGCTTTGTATTCACTTTCCTTTTTTGTAAGATTTGTCTTACGCGACAAATGCCATCAATGATGTTTGTCGCGTAAAACAAAGTTAAACGACTTAAATCCAAATCATTATGGATCATCTACGGTTCAAGAGTACTAAACGAGGGTTAATAAAATAGATGAAAATATTAAACTCTTACTCGTTTGAACAGATCATCAAACTTTTATTCCCTTAAACTATGTGTTATTAATATTCAAATTAAATTTTAGTATCAAGGACTAAAATTTTTAACGATCGATCAATTGCAATTGCCAGAAAGATGCTACTGCTTTTAATGTTCAAGCTAAAAACTGTTCAAGGAACGGCGAGAATTTAGAAGAGACGAGATACTCACGTTAGTTAACTGGCCCCGACCCATTGGATAAAAAGGATTATTCAGGTAAGGGTCGTTTGGATATTTTTCATCGTTAGTGGCATCGGGTGTCCTATCACCATGACGGAATAACTGAAATTATACAAGGTACGTGTAAGATCCGTGATTAAGCTATCCTTTTAACTGATTTCGCTTTTTCACGAATGTGCCGTAACATTTGAATCACTCAAATTCGTATTTCATTTAAAATAACTTCAAATACTCGAGATTGATGAAGAATTATCGCGAGTAGACTGTTTCACGAAAAACCAGAACATATTATGAAAAATTTCGAGCACGACTGCTTTGCTTATTTTAACTTAAAATTATTCAAAATTCGACATAAATCCTGAGCGCTTGAACGAATGTCTCGGGACTAGGGAACGCGCTAAGTATAAATAACCGTAATTTTTACCACATTCACTAGTTTGAGCTCTGCTTGAACAGTTGTGATACCAATTATGGCAGCCAAAGCCACGACCATGTATATCGATACGAAATTCTTGAGATAATTAAACGAAACCATATTGTTCATGTTGGACCTGGAAGCAGTAAAAATGTTCGAATGAAATTTCTTCCATTAATAAAATAATTATTATCTTTTTAGTTGGATAAACAGTAAAAACATTCTGTAAATATTTTTAATTTGTTTTGTTTGAACATTTGTTTGAAATTTGTTTGAACATTTTTATCTATATATTTTCTTTCTAAATTGTCCCTATACAATACAATACAATTGTCCAAATACTGTAAGTCAGCATTTACCGGTTATCGGCAAGAATTTTAAGGATGCAACATGTTTCATTTGTTGATCAAATAAACAGCGTCATAAATCAAACAGTTAATAGCCATAAAGACAGTGAAATACCAACGGATAGATTGAAGAATGGTCTTCTGCATATCTTTGCGCGAAAACGTTAATTTTCAAGTGCATACTATTCTGTAAGCTATGCGAAGCAATGATTTAGCAAAAACCGGTATCTTATATTCATGGAATTTGTTATTTAAACAATGGCGAAAAATCTTAACGTAATGTTTTCTGCATGGAGAAACTACTATCTCCATAGAAAAATTGTAGTAATATTTTTATTATTAGATACCATTGTTTACAAATTTTTATTTATATTTATCGATAATATCTTTTAATATATATATATTTTTTAATTTTAGTAATATACATATCTTATAATTTAATAATAATTCTTAATATATATATAACTCAAACAATTTTGAAGAAAAAAATTTGTGAAAGTAATTAAAAAAAAATAATCACATAATAGATCTCTTATATTCAATGCAATTTTAATTTTATCGCCTCACTCTTTTTTTGTATTAGTATAGTGATAAACTGAAATACACTTACGTCTGCACAATTTAAATACCTATCGTAATAGTACACTGCAACAAGCAATTAATATCACTGTAGTATCGATTGTGAGACCAGTCAGTGAAATACTGGTCATGTTGCCTATGTGCAAATGATTTTAAAGGACAGTAATACGTCAAACGGACATATCTTTCTGTGGAATGGTTTCACAATCGCTGATTTCGGTGCCATTAGAATATGCATGGTATTTATACGAAATGGAAGTCCCCATTTTCACGTTACATGCGAAACGCATTACATATGGGCCTTCATCATATAATTACACGCAGGACGATAAGAGAAACCGTATCAAGGTTTTTTAAATGATGACACGTGTTCCAAATGGTGGTCCTAAAAATGCTACGTCATGGGAATTAACAGGATCACTACTCATTAGGAAATATTCAAAGAACACCGAAATTTCCTAGTAGATCATTCCTTTTCCTTGTGTACTTTTTTTCCTTGAATCGTCATATATCTTATATATATGTATACAGGGAAAGTAATTAAGAAATACTATCTAAAATAAACATTTTAAATGAATTATGACTATAATTACTACAAAGATAATGTTACAAAGACACCGTTTTGTGTCTTTCCTTGTCTTTCATACATTAAACTTGACAAGTTAAAGTTAAAATATCTAATAGCTACGTAGATAAGTATCTTAAGTATTAAATTTAGTAGCTAAATTCATGGTTTTTCGGTATAAATAACTTAATCTTTTTCTGTTGAGTATCCAGCTGGTACGACTAATGTTATAAAATAAGTGCTATTTAAAAAACTCAAGGTTAGTTTAATATCTCAGAAAGTATAAGATATTGGGAAATAAAATTGTATCCATCCGATAAATCCCTTGAAATGCTAAATCATTCATTTAATACGTTTTTCGATAAAATCAATAGATAACGAGTTATTTTATATAATACTTCTTAACTCACTCTGTATACATATTTGTTGATATTTCCTTGATTGTTCATTACACATTGGATAGCGTTTAAAAATTACCTTTAGTGAATGTTTAATGGTACAAACGATATGGAAATTTGCTATTGGATTATATTTATATACACAGCAACTACTAAAAGTATTTGCAGATATTCTTATTTTCCAATGAAGCACTTTCTTTTATGAGATTTCACATTTCACTTTTAATATCAAAATTTCATAATCATATAACGTATTGGTATTGGTAAACGATACGCAATTTAATATACTTGGACCGAATTAATCAATATTTAGATACTATCTATACAATATACATACAATGTACATGTAATAAAATAAATACAATCGTGTACAAATACTTTTTGTATCCACCATTAGATAAGTAGTGTGCTATAACGAATCGAGAAATAGTGAAATAAGACAATATGAATCTGGTTTAGCATTTCCATATAAATAGTGGAAGAAAAGATGTCCTTGTAATACGTGTGTCTGACTATTTCGTTTGTATAATTGATTTATTCTAGTTGTATATAGCAGGTATAACGTTAAGGAACGAAACCAAATAGTATGCAAAATGCAGTTATCTCAAAGTCTAATAACTTGTACATTTTAGTGACAATGAGCGTCAACGTTTTATAGTCTTATCTGATATTTTATTCACTTCTTAAGCTTTTAGAAACAAACGTAACTTATTGTACGCTGTTTAATACGTGGACAAACACACGAAAAGAGAGAAAAGAAAGAGATGTATTAAGACTCAGTTTTTACAAGATATAGGAATTATTCAGCAATTGTTCGTGCGTACTTTCTCGCAATATATTGATAATAATGACACAGCGAATAAATTATTCTTGGAAAAACTTATCGTTTCTATTGAATTGGTATTTCTATAAAGGTGATCCATGTTAGTTGATTAAATCTATATTTACTGATAGCGACATCACAAATAACATATCACAGTATATTATGATATAAATACACGAAAATGACTGTAAATAATAAATTATAAGATACGTAACAATTTTCAAAGAAATAGCTTTATGACAATAATTATCTTTGCAAGTAGGATTGCTATTCGCTTACAATTTCGATTCTTTTATGAAATACGGAAGGCACGAATATTTTATCAGCATAGAATTACGATAGACATTTATCAGGAGTTACTAATATATATAAATAGAAATTATATCAGATTTATAATTACGAAATTTATATAAATAGAAACATGATTTTTTAGACTGATCCTTTCTTAATCGCGTGTTAATAATCAGATAGAATATCAGATTAATGTAATTAATCATTTTCTATTTCATTACATTTTGTAGTATCACGAATTGGCTTTAATTGATTAAACTTAAACGCAACACGTGAAGCTTATCGCACAGTACTGCACGATTTTTATTGTTATTTTTATTATTATAAAAGAAGGATACTAATATAGAGAAAGTTCTATTATATTCTTCTTCTTCAAAAATCACTTGCAGTTGTCTTACGTATAAAAGGTAGGTGTCTGGTAAAATATCTATCAGTTAATATATTAAGAATTAAAATTCAGTTGTATGTTATTTTTTTTTTAATGGAAATGATTATGTTTAAGAATACAATGTCATCTTGTTGGTCTATTTTATATACTTTGGATAAAAAGTATAAACTGTTTCTAGTTCATATGTAAAATATGGTGAAGATTACTTTCCATAATCATATGTTCAACATTTAGGTCAATAATTTAAAGAGAAAAAAATAAGACCATAGAAAAACATATTTATAATACAAATGTACTACAGTTTTCTATAATAACTGATATTTTCGCTAATCAATTTAATATTAATTATCATGGTGACTTCTTTTCACCGATATAGTATATTTATACATATTAGTATATTTATGGTATAATTTAACATATCGAAATATGTTCGAAATCATCATATCATGATCGTTAAAGACTTCGTCTTTAGTAAATTTGATTTACTCCGCAAATTAACAATTGTACCATTGGATATTTTGAGGAGCGTAAGGATGTAAGCACAATTGCAACTACACGTACAAGCAGTTGTGTAATTCTTTCGAAGCTTTGAAAAACTATAAAATCACGTAATCGGTTCGATCATTAGCTGAATCGTTAAACCATAAAATTTGCAGTTACTTAGAAACGATATTCATGAAAGATCGTACGATGATAAGTCGAGGATTTATACGAAAAATTAGCCAATCTGCGATTTTGCGGATACGGACTCGTAGTTACATAAATTCCGGTAGAATAATGAATACGAAACGAACACATTATACCTGTGTGACTGATATTTGATATACGATCAACAAAATCATTAATTTTCTCACGGCAAAGACACGCTGTCGCCTTCCTAGTTCTCTTCGCGTGTAATTATAAATAATCAGGCGATTGTGTGCGAAAATACGAAACTATAGCATAAGCATGGTATATATAAAAACTAGGTGAAGGAAAAAAAACGTGGCATTTAATTATTATTTGCAAGTTTCAATATTAGTTATTCTTTCACCGTATTTTTAAGACAACATGAATATCGAGAGTACACGATTGTTTCGAATTATTTTTGTGATAATGTGAGTAAATAATAAATATATTAAAATATAATAGCAATTATTTAAGGAATAAAGATTAAAGATTTTTTTTTAAAGAATTCTTTTACTTAAGAATAAAGAGAATAGATTTACAAGAAAGGAATATAGTTTAGAGAATTCATTAAATATTACTCTTAAGTAGTATTAAATAGAATTGCAGTAGCACAGGGTGAAATTTTTAATATAAATAGCTTAAAATTGTATTAAATTATTCCATTCATACGAACATTCACCAAAAGTTATTTTTTCATTTCACGAAAGAATCTCCCCAAATAATGTTTAGTATATCGAGAATAATTCAGTTGTATGCATGTACTCTTTGTTCTCTGTATCATTGTTATACGCACTTCATTATTATGTTCCATTGTTATCAGTACAAAATGCTTGCTACTGTACATAAAAAGTTATTATCGTGCCTAACCGAAAATAGTAATCTACAGACGAAAAGAAAGAAGAAAATTTGTATTTATTAAATCCTTATCTATATGTTAGCACTAGAAAACATTGAGAAGATTTTAAGAAGAAGCTGATCACTGGTATTAATAACAAAAGAATAACAAACTTTCGTTCGATATTTTTAATTGCTTGCTCTTCGTGGTTAATATTTAACACAAGAAAATATAAATCTAACACACAATTTCTTCATGATGTTTGAACGAAACGTCTACTTTCAAATATTATGCAGAAACGTATGCACTTTTAAAGAATTGACGTCTTACCTTTGTTTCCAGTTCAAATATCAACTGACGCCGAGCGTGGATTTGGAATTGATATATGTACAGGCAGGTTTCTAGCGCAACGTTCCAAATATTGCGTGTGAAATGTGAAAAAGTAAACTTTATCAAGCGCTAAGTTACACACATTCCTTGCATTTAAATGTTCAGTCTTGTTGATAGCTTACTTGCGTACTAATCGCAACACGAGCGCAGAAATGTATTATCTCAACAATTATTCGACCAGTAACTCACGATACTATCGTTAAATTGTTCGCGGTAAATATAAATCTGTACAATACTTAAACAAAAGAAATTAACCTCGTTGAACAAGATTAAGTTTCGAAATTTGATTTAAAAGTAAATCGACGATGATAACAGATAATATCATCTCATAGTGGAAGTAGAGAGGATAGATTTCTTGTTTGACGTAGTCTTCATAAAGATAACTGAAACACGCTAGTTTTAATCTAAGTATGAATACGTTAAGAAATAGTAATATTATCCGTTATTATAGCGTACCATGCATGTTTAGCACGTGGTCGTATGTTTTATCACGTGAACACAATCTTCAAACCTGAAAGTAGATGATAAGGTTTATGATTTGTGCTGTCACCAAACATGTTCCACTGATATGCAGAAAACTGGTTTGTGGAAACCCGGTTACCGATAAACAAAATGATCAGAAGAAATTTATATGGTTTTAATCATTTAGAGAAAGTCAAGTTGAAATAAAATTTGATACCTTTCTCTTTTGAACAACTATTAACAAACATGATACCTGAAAATCAAACGAATCAACATATTGAACGAGTTGTAATTAGTGACAACTGTAGCGAAATAATTTTTTGTCTTCTGCAGAAATTTTAGACAATAGAATTTCTATACTTATGTTATAGTAATGTAAAAGTTAAAAAAGATATTTTCCAATATCATCGTTAATTAACGCTAAGAATATACGATTCATAGGCGTTGATTAGCAAAAATTACGAAGCGTCGCAATCGAAAATTCTGATTAATTTGTAAATATAAGTACACAATATGAAAATATGGAAAGTAATGATTATTCGCGAATTAATCACGTATTATTGATCAGTCTCTATGCACTGAGTTTCTATTAAGCATATGTCATGTTTATTTATTTAATTAATTATTATTTAATTATTTAATTATTATTTAACTAAAATATGTTATTAAAGTTTATCCTCTACGTATTTTTTCTAATTTAATTTGATTCCTAATTTTAATTTTTCATTTGGATGAACATATGCAAGTACCCTTATTGAAATAATTGTCTGTCGGAATCGAAAAGCATATTCAAAATTTTATCGATAAAAAATAATAATCATTTAAATGACTATAAAAGTATGTCTCTACAAGTTGATTTATTTGTTCCTGTTAAATATATTTATCATATTATACTGCACATCTAATTTGTATCTAATGGATACATTACAAAATAATAAACATATGACATGCATATTCAGAAAGATGTATTTTTATATTTTTCTATGTATACAATATAAACGTAATTAAAAGTTTCTTTATCTGAAGGTAATATATATATTTAGAATTATACAAAGATTAGATTCTCTGTATAAATATCATTCATTGATTCCAAGAGTTATTAATTGCAAATGATATAATTTATCAACATTTCTATGTCGATAGGCTTGCGAAATATTGTAGTCTATTTTCAACTCGGACGTCTAATTTTTCGAAAAGAAAGTTGTTCCACTCCTTTGATCAGATGCATTTCTGTCATAATTAGACTTACTTGTTAATTACGTTTCATTGTGAATTGTTCTGTGTCAAAATAAAAATTCTCGCCCGATAGCCCAAATAAATCATGGAGCATCGTGATTCCACCCCCTTTTAAGAAGTTCATTTTATCAAAATTACGTATTATCTGATACAATTAATAAAAGTGAGATAGTGGAGGTTATCGTTCTTGATATTATAAACGTACGCTCTTTCATTTAGGAGATTTATTGTCATAAATAGGAACAAATTTATCTATCAACTTCTTATCGACTATTTACAATTCTCACAACTGTTTTATCGAACAAATTACTACGACTTATCCCAGAGGATCTATAACAAAAATAGTTTACAAATTCAAAGGACCGATCTAGCTCTAAGAAAGTTAGTGAAATCGCCAATAATTTCTTGTCCTTCCAATATCCAAAATGAAAATGTCATGGGTTCTTGTATTACAAAAGGTGGAATTTATGATTCACTCGAGCCAAGTAATATTGTTTTCAAGCTATAGTTTTCACGTATTATGTGATATCGTCAGAATTCAATTGAAGGATGAATGATCTTTTGAAGAAAATATTGGAAATACAATTTTAAAGTGACACAACGAAAATGACGAGGAAGTCACGGTAGAGAAAAGAGGTAACGACGAGCGAATCTTCGAATATGTTGTTCGTCAGAAGCATGATCCCTTAAAAATGATAAATTTTATTCTAATTAATTGATTAATTAATCGATTCAAACTCGCGTTAATAAAACGAAAACGTGAAAATAATAATATTAGGGGAAAAAAATGCCGGTAAACGCTCACTATACGAGAAAGCAACAAACAATCAAGACATTCTTACTTTGAACTGCGATACCTCCCATAAATCGGTGATAAACTCATACCATGGTATGTCACAAGATTAAACAATTTCGATCGAATGCGCTTTCATTTTATAAGATCCGTGATCTTTTGATTACGAAGCTTTATAACTGGAAGCGAACTGATTGCCAGGAATTGTACAAAGCCCAGTAGATCGCTACCAGTGATAAGTTGACGATTCCACGCGAAGGCTACCGATTAAATTTATACACGGCTGATGCACGAATGCTCGGAGACACCATCGAGAAATACTTTATCTAATTGCTATCATCACACCAAGAAGCAGACACTGCGACGCGGTTACCATGGGAAGTTAGAACAAGTGTCAGCATCACAAATGTATCTGCGGTGAACACAAAAGCATCGACAGGTAGATAATTGCCTATAAACACGCCGGTATTATTTCAAGGCATCTGTCGGTCTAATAATTAATCGTGTAGTTATCTATTCAAGCAAATCATGTTCTATTGTTAACGAAAGACTAAAAGTGAAACGACTTAGAAAAAATATTTACTTCTTTCGTTCACCGTAAATGAACGGGACGTTCCTCTTAATTTGGAAAGGTAAGATAGAAATATGAAAAAAAAAAAATAAATACGATAGTGTCGCGAGAGACGAAAATGAAACTGTAAGAAATAAAATCTTAATTAAAGTCAAATGGTTTTTAGGGATTTGTGTCGTGAAATAAGAACCGAAAGAACTGAAGATGAAAATGGTTGTATCTGTGCTAAGCATACTGTATATCGTAATAAGATCTGCCGAATGTGTACCAGAATTGCAGTTAGTGCAGATCGTAAGGATCAGGATATTTAAATAAAATAAAAATTGCGTGAGACCAAATGCGTTTCGCTAAAAGCTTTCTTATTTGTTTTTCTTTTACTTTAATTTTATTTTATTCTTCCTTAAAAAGCGAGAACCTAACAGAATAAGCTGCTATAACATTCGAAATAATTTTTCAGGTATTCGCTCATAAAACGCACGCTCCAATTTTGGATTTGATAGATAACAACGACATGAATTTACCACGCAGTTTAACTTACGAATACTTTAACACAGCTCCACTCAGTATGCCTAACGTAAGTTCCTTTCCTTCCTTTAAAAAAAAAAAAACTGATAAATTAAAACGCCCTGCTAAAGAAAGTTCAGTACTGACCTTCATTAGTAGAGAAAATTAAAATATAGTTTTGGAAAATATGTCAGCTAATTACATATATTCGTGTATTATCTAC
Organism: Bombus impatiens; assembly: GCF_000188095.3. Lineage (NCBI taxonomy): Eukaryota > Metazoa > Arthropoda > Insecta > Hymenoptera > Apidae > Bombus > Bombus impatiens. Next base: position 970,881 of record NT_176533.1, on the reverse strand, counting down.
GAGTATATGTAGACATTAACATTGATAACGAGCCAGCTTATGTAATGAATTTTATTTTCAACAGAAAACTGTTGTGTTAAAATTACATATCAAGCCAATTGGACATTTTTGTCAATTTCTTTCTAAAAGAAATGAAATCAGTCATTTCTGGCTAAAGTTTTCGTTAATTCGTTTTTCATATAATATTTCGTCTTTTAATCATCCAGAAATTTATTTACTCGGTCGGTGGATAATTTTTAATTTGTTTTATTAGAATATTGTCCCATTGATTTCATAGCCGAATTCTTACCATTGGTGTTGAGTATCTTCTGTATAGACAATTTCCTGGAAATCTAAACAAATATTGAAGATAATCGAAGCAAATACAGGAGATAACTTATTGTTCTTTGATAGAAATTCTTAAAACAATTTTCCTACCGTGCGCGTGGATACAGCAATTGATCCAAAAATGATTATATCGTTTTCATAATTCTTTTTATAATTTACATTTTAACAGTTACTATATAGTTAACGATGCAACTTTCTGATGAATCTACAAATTGATATTTATCTTATATTTACTTAGCGCTTTATGAATTATACAAATTTTTATAAAAATTTGATAGAAATAGCATTACAAATTATCATACGATATTTAAAATTACACGCGAATTTCTTTTTATACATTGAAAGATATTTGTTCATTAAATGAAAGTTGTACTTTGAACAACTATCAATAGTGACTCAGTCAATATGATGAATCTAAATAACTTTAATGACTTTGCAAGTTTATCAAACAGACAAATACTCCATAGAGTCGTGGAAATAATTTAAATTTATGATCAATCATGATCTTTCGATCCTTTGGAATTCATCCTGATCGAAATTTTTTGGAAGTATCTTTGTATCGTGCGTGTGGATAATACTTGATTTAACATTTTTATTTGTTTTACTACTTAATAAAGCATGATATAAATTAAGAGCATGACGAATGATAACTCTAGATTAATCTTGTTTAACAGGCCAGCATGCTTAACATGTATAATCTAGGAGTCCATTTACGAAAGGTGTATGGTGAATTTTTGGGTGATCTTTACATGTCTGAGACGATGAAAATGCAAACGGCCGAATATCCACTGTCGATGCTATCTGGTCAATTAGTAAATGCAGGTCTTTGGCCTCCAGCAGAAATTCAAAGGTGGAGCGCCGATATAAATTGGCAGCCAATATCCACAGGTAAAAATTCATAGCATTTTCATTCATTTCTCATTTGTCAATTTCTATCAAATAATGAAATATTCGAACAAGTACTGTCCTTAGTTCGGTACTAAAGAGAATTAAGGGAAACATGTCAATTTCGTTCAAGAGACAGTGATACACAATGTTGGACCTCGTATATCCAAATGGAAATAATTTCTTTCTGACAGTGAGACGATCTCATCTGGAATGTGCCTCTACTAGTCTTATTCATCGAATACAACATAATGTCATCATTAGACTGCAGATACTCAATTTAATGGCAAATTCATATTTTTACTAAGATATAGATAAAGAAGTGGAAGCTACGAAAAAATTTATTTCTCCCCTAGATATCAAAACAAATATTATATTTTGGATATTTTATACGTTTTTGCATATCGTACTCATTCTGTGGATTTTTGCATCTTTAAGTTCCTCACAAATATAAATATAACTATATAAGACAAGATATTAAGTACTCTGTATAGAAGCCTATAAAATCTATTTAAAAACATTCATTATCGAATGGCGAAAAATTTTTTCAAGAAGAAGCTTACGAAGTCGTAGATGATAAAACGTGTAATTCTAGTTAAATCTTTTTTAACTTTCGCTACAAATTTTTCAAGCATCCTGACAAACGAACCTGTGAAAAATTCGTAAAGAAAGTGCAATAGGTAAACGATATAGAGAAAATATAGTAATTTATCAATTTTGTAGATTACACTGTCGCACAGGAAGATACTTTATTAATGGGAATACAGTGTCCGAATTTCGTTCTCGAAATGGGAAAAGTGCTGAATATGGCTCAAGTGCGGGATAGAGTATCGGATTATTCATCTTTGTTCGATCATATATCTCGATCTATTGGAATAAAAGTTCAACGACCATCGGAAGTGGCTTTACTATATGCTGTCCTTGAGACAAAAGTAAGATATTTAAATGAGCAGCTCCTTGTAAAATTGGACATGAACGAACATGATGTATAATCGATACGTTCCTATTATTAGTCATATCTGAAATAAAAATATCGCAATGTAAAAGTATTTTGAGGTAAAATGTATGTACATCGTTTATAATGCTTAACTTTTATTACTTCGATAGTCTTTCGTTATTTTTTAAGTTAGAAGGTTCTTAAGTTAGTTAGGTTTTTTAAGTTATCGCCGTCGGATTATTATTATTGACGACAAGTTCAAAGTGTCAAGCGTATCACGTGTATCGGTTAAATGAACCTTAGAGAACATAAGTGAAAATGAATGTTATTGCAGGCTGACTTAGAACAATCGCTCCCGCACTGGGCAAAAGACATCTTTCCTGATGGAGCAATGTACACTGTGTCGTTGTTGGAATATGATCTCCTTTGGCAAACCTCATTACAAAAGCAATTAAACGGAGGAACGATTCTAAAAGAAATTTTAGCAAATTCGCTGATGTATATCAATGGACGCATTCCTAAACAACGGAAGCTCATGATGTATAGCGGCAATGAAAGAAATATCGTTGGTGTTTTGAAAGGCCTAAATCTATGGTCACCACATATTCCTAACGAAGCCGCCTCTGTGATATTTGAATTGTACTTTGACAATGAAACAGAAAGTTACGGAGTGAAGGTATACATACTCTTACATTATTTTATTTCATTACAGATACGAATGTTGAAAATAATTACGAGATTCGTAAAATAATTAAAAGTTAAAATATATTTTCGACAATAATTATAAAATACAATGATAGTGCTATTTACTTAAGCAAGATAAAAACAAAATAATAATCAATATGGAATAATTAAGAATGTGACATACATATATTCATAAGAGAGAAAGACGTAACAAAAGATTTTATGTAATAGTTAATTAAAAGAACTTAATTTAATTTTTATTAATCGATAATATTATTAACAGTGTAATTTTTCTAATTACTTTAAGCATTTATACATACATAATAAATCCTATTAATTAACTGATTAAACGATATTAAAATTATTATTATTTCAGATTAATTACTATACGGGAGTAGATGGTATCACTCTCTCTTTGAAAATGCCAAGTTGTACAGAAATTTGCCCGATTAAAACGTTTTTGTATTCGATAATGGATCTATTACCGCAAAACGCAGAACGATTATGTAACTGGAAAAAGATTGATCTTCCTATAATACCAGATAATGCTATTTATAGCAGATCTGTATCGCATACATTGAAAAGTATTACATTTACGTTGTTATTAGTTATTACTTTATTAGTAATTAATTTGTATTAATCAATTCAGATTCGTTGCAAGTATTCGAATAATTTTAAAAAACTCTTTAAAACATCTCTCTCTCTCTCTCTCTCTCTCTCTCTCTCTCTCTCTCTCTCTCTCTCTCTCTCTCTCTCTCTCTCTCTCTCTCTCTCTCTCTCTCTCTCTCTCTCTCTCTCTCTCTCTCTCTCTCTCTCTCTCTCTCTCTCTCTCTCTCTCTCTCTCTCTCTCTCTCTCTCTCTCTCTCTCTCTCTCTCTCTCTCTCTCTCTCTCTCTCTCTCTCTCTCTCTCTCTCTCTCTCTCTCTCTCTCTCTCTCTCTCTCTCTCTCTCTCTCTCTCTCTCTCTCTCTCTCTCTCTCTCTCTCTCTCTCTCTCTCTCTCTCTCTCTCTCTCTCTCTCTCTCTCTCTCTCTCTCTCTCTCTCTCTCTCTCTCTCTCTCTCTCTCTCTTTCTGTAACCTCTTTAATCTCTTGCTCTCAACATTGAAATCTCAATATCTTTAATAACAGTTTATAGTAATATAGTCATTGTATAGGTAATTGGAATATATAAAATATGATATATTGAGTACGTAGATATTATAATTTACAAATAGTTGTGAAATTTTAATGAAAATTGTATAAATCAAATAAAGAACATACTTAATGCTTTAATATTTAAAATGTATTTACTATATACAAAATATTATAAGACTTTTATATACATATAGAATATGATATTTAGTACCTGGTATATATCTCAATATACTAAAATTACGTTTAAAATGGTGCTCTTAAAACGAAATCATTTATTCATACGTCAATAAATTGACTAATTTTTGCGCTTTTTTTGCAAATTGAACAAAATTTTCCATAGCAATTACTGCAAAATCATCCAAAATCATTAACCACCTTCGTTCCCTTGTCTGTATACTATCCTTTACTATTATACCTTCGAAATTCAGTTGCTTTTTCCATAAATCGACGACAGGTGGTATTACTTCTTCTTTTTCAAGTTGATTATTTTCTTTATTACAGAAAACTGCTCGATATTTTTGTAAGCAAAAATTTAAAGTATAAAAGATAATATGTAATTGATTTATTACACTATGTACATCGGCCTTTTTGTTATTTATCAGAGAGATTAAAATATTTCCGTAAGATTTTAGTTTTGCAGTTAAGTAATTTATTATTTCGACACAAACTTTCATAGAACTGCATAATTGTAAAATAATGGAGATCTGATGAGTCAGTATTGTAACCTAAATAAAAAAAACATGACATTAAATAAGAGAATAATTTCGTGTCTAAATATTACCATATAAACATTTAAAAAATTTTTAGAAATATCTCCAATTCTAACAAAGTGTAAAGATGTGTTTTGTATTTTAAAACAATGCATTTTTTAAAAGCTACTATCATAATTTCCTTGTATTATGACTAATAACTTTACCCATTTATTATGGCTATAACTTTTATGTTCAACTTTTACTTCTCCTCTTATCTCTAACGACAAGGAATTGACATATTCTATTCCTTAAATGTCTTTGCATATATTATACTTACAAGTATATCTAACATGTATTATGCAATACGCGCTATAGCATTCAATTTAACATTAGCAATTGCGCATTAAAAATTATTATTAAAAGTTAATAAATATAGCTAATTTTATGTATTGTATCCATAATAGAAATTATATATATTATAATTTACCTTGTTAAACTCACTAGTTCCTATACTCTTATCCAGGATATCAGTCACTACCTGCACAATTTCTTGCGTATACTCATTAGTTTTATTTTCAGCTTCAGAAACGTCACAGTAATCCAATATCGCGTTTACAGCCTGTTCTTCTAAAGTATCTTTCCAACATCTTTTTCTCATATATTGTTTCGCTATTCTCTCATTTTGGAGAACCATAAGAATCGCCTTTATCGACTTAAAAGCAATGTCGTCCACATTTAGAGTATCAAGCGTAAATTTCAACCATTTCGAAGAAATTTTCTTCTCTTCTTTTTTGGTAGCCTTAGATACAGTCGTTTCATGGACAGATTTTAATTTCTTTCTCTTGCTGCTACTTCTTTCGTATTCTGCATCTTCGATCAAATTTTTATATCTTTGTCTATTTTGCACGCACAATTCTTCACCGTCATCGTTTGTGTTTTTATCGTTTTCTTGTTGCGAACAAGATAAATTTTGTTTGGAAGTCCAATTTTTCTGTGTCATATCTATGGTAAGAGACTCCAGATCATGCGTGTAATTCACGATATCTTTTTTTTCATAAGGAGTAATATTAGCAATTTTTTGACTAGGCGAGATACTAATATCTTCATTATAAATGCAATTCGTCGTTGGTAACCATTCTGCGCTTAATTGATAAGTATCGTAAGCGCTGTCTTCTTGAAGCGAGCATGCGTTATTAATCCGATTCGGTGAAATTATAGGACTTTCATTGAAAAAATTCGAATCACAAGTTTGTGTCAATGGTTTCACTATCTGCTTATTCGATTTTGAAATTAATTGTTCTCTTAACTGACTACAATTCTGTTTATATGATGAATAATTTTTGTTAGATAAAATAATGTCTGAAAGATCGTTATCGTCTGAAGCAACAGTTAGATCATCTCTCGTTCCGAATAAAGTTCTCGTTAAAACATCGCTGTCCTCGGAAAATAATTCTGCCGATTTTTCCTTGATAAAATCGCTTTCTTCGAGTAATGTTTTATCTTTCTCGTTTCGTACTATGTTATTAGTATTTTGACTCTCCAGAGAATCTTTAATTAGGTCAGAAACAGAAGAGCACTCTTCGTCTGAATCTTGAATGATATAATTTTTCATAGTAATATCTTGATGCATGCAAGGTTGTACATTGAAGAATCTATCAAGACTTTGAGAAGAAGTAAAAACGGAGGGGCTGACTCCTTTTTCGGTGAAAATTCCAATTTCTTGATTTATTTGTTGGTGATAAGGTTGCAATGTGTTATGTTTTTCATTGTGTACATCACGTGACGGATCAGTATTACTAATATACTCTGAATCAATGTCGAAATTCGTATCATTCTGTTGATCATCATTTAATGAATTGCTCAAATTTTTATAATCGTCCTCTTCAATATCAGACATTAAGTTTTGACTATAAAGATTAAAATCTTTTCCTAGAAAAAATGTAGTATACCTTTAAATAAGAATTTTATTTTTATTATTTTACTACAACATATTAACTATCTGTTTGAAGATACAAATTCACATGAAGTTATTTGAAACAACTACTTAAATAATCTGTAATAAATTCCAATTGAAATTTGACTACTTCGAACTAAATAATGAAATAAATGAAATAATTTAATATATTAAAAAAGATATCTGTTAAAAATATTAAATATCGAGTTCTTGTATCATTACCTGTGTTCTTCCATTGTTTATAAAATACCGAATGAAATTGCTCGACGGAAATAGTTTTCATGAACATTGTGGCTGACTTTAACCAGACCATACTTTGCACAAAATTTAAATCATCCACACATTCTCCCGTATAATCCGATATCTTCTCAGAAGTTTGAATAAGATCTCGAGGAATATTCAACAAATGTCTACACCGACAACAGCTTGTATTATTACTATCACTAAATTTTTTTAATTCCCTTCCATTCATTTCTATTAAAAGATCCTCGACGATAGAAGAATACAATTTTCCATCTGTTTCTGATAAACTACTTGTAAAATTTCCTGTGCATCAATAATTATTTATAAAAAAGTTTATTAATATTTTATTAATTGCGTTGAACATAATTATTCAATAATTATTATTAGGTAATCATCAAATTTATTAGCATAAAGATGAATTATATTAAATAATTATTGAATAAAGATAACATTTATCAAACAACCTAATTCGCATGAGTTACGGTACGAATATTTCGCATATGCACATTGTAATTCAGAAATAACGTTGTTCCGGCTTTCAACATGTAGTTTCAATCGTTCATTTTTATTAATATCGTTTTCCATCTTGGACAGAATGATATGTAGAATTATAAAGTAATAACAGGAATTTTAAAAGTACACCATTATAAACTATATATTGTGTCATGTTTACTGATATATTTTTTAAACAATATATATACTTTACTAGACAGCATTTTGTAATGTTTCAATTTTCTATTCAACTCAGGTTGATGCGCCCGTTAATTGACTTAAAAACAGTACTGCCAATCTCACCACAAATCATACCTAGATCATACGCTCTGCTTTCCATTGTCATGCATTTCCATGCAATGTACGTAAGTACACATTACGCACGTTTTTCCCATCGAAAGAACCGGAAGAAGAAACATGCATATAGTTTGGCCGTTTGATCGCTAGGGACGGTAATTCGTGGAGCATACTTTTGACTCAATTTCTTCTATGCTCATCGGCGATGTCCTCTAGTGTATACAGTTCATGTGTTCCAATTCTTTGAAATGAGGATAACATCTAAATTAGAATTCATCCTAATAGTTTCGTAACACCGCGATTATAGTAGATATGCATAAAGATAAAAAAACATTAATGAATGCATAATAATTAAATATTTTTTAATATAATATATATATTAATATATATACAAATACATTACAAACATTAATTCGTTCAACATTTCAGAATTGTAAATTTGTAAACGACCTTTTAAGATGCAGTTTCACGTGCTTCCGGTTTATCGATCGAACCGGTAAGAACATAGTAGTTTGGATTTAACAAACGGGAGCAAAGTGGTTTTTGATTTTGCTATTATTACATTGAAGAAACACTTAATACTTTACTGTAAATATGAATTCACTTACATCTGAATCCCTGACTGATAAAGAAAAGAGTGATCTTATGCAACAAATTAAACAAGAAGTTGCCGTTGCAAATGCACAAGAAATGCTTTCGGTACGATTGTAGAAATACATTTGCAAATTTAAAATGAATGAATAACATATATCACCTGGTTTCGTATTTTCAGAAAATGTCAGAAAAATGCTTTAAAAAATGCGTGATTAGGCCCGGTACTTCTCTGGATAATACCGAACAGGTAACCTCTTTTGTTTGTAGAACGTAACCTTAGTATAAAATGTAACCTATCGTGTTCGAAGCCTTAAAAGTATAAAATAAATTTAAATGTAATATTTTTTATATCACTATTAAGTAAATATTATTTAAGCAGACGTAGAAAAGATATAGCAAATATTTTATTAAATACGAATAATAAAAAAGCTATTTAATGATGTTATATAAATATTGTGAATATTTATATAAACAATATGTGGAAATTATATTAAATATATTGAATTATACTATATATAAATGTAAACAAAGATAAAATATAAGAATAAAAATTGTTATAAGACCTCATAGAATATAAAATATATTAAAATATATTTGATATAAGTGCACATTTTCATTAATATTAATATAACAATGTAAGTAATTTTAATTTACTTACAGAAATGTGTAGCAATGTGTATGGATCGATATATGGATGCATTTCATCTTGTATCAAAAACGTACAGTGCTCGAATACAGAGAGAGCATGACAGAATGTAACAGTACAAATTGTTAAATAAATTGTTTCTGGTTGTACATTGTGTAATTGTATACCAACTATTTTCCAAATATTGTTTAGGAAATATTATAACTGTAATTATTATGTATATTTATTAGCAAATCTATGTCATTTATAAATATTGAATAATTTTGTATATAATGTTATTACTTCTGATTAAGTTTCAAGACAGAATAGATTTTTACATTTGTAACATTTTAAAAGTTAGAAACCCAATTTTAATATTACACAGTGACATTACACTGCCACCTGTATTTCCAAAGCGTTAACAAATAAATAGAGATGATTAAATCTATAATTTGCATCTCACTTATTTAATGTACTTTATTCCCATCTTTCGTATATCTGTTAATATATCTGTAGATAATCTCTCACAGAATTACAGAAAAATTAATAAATACTTAAAAATATAAAATTTTGTTAAATAAGTTTGATGAAGTATAAGCTAGGATTGATTATAAGGTGTAAAATACACAGCAATTGCAAAAGAGAAAAATCTTTATAAAATAAATAACATATACATGAATATTGTTACATCGTACTTCAAAATCATAAATAAGTAACTTAGGTATTTTGTAAATCCCGCAATTCCATAGTATGTATTTGCATTGTTTCTTATTCATACACACTAAAAGGCACAATATAGCTACCAATACTTCAACGTGGTTACAAAAATAAATCTCTAGAACTGTATGAAAAAATATTGTGAGTGGTTTATTAATACTTCATCTGTTCAATTTGATAATATAAATTAGTAAATAACAATAATTACAACTATTTCATATCAATGTTTGCAAAATCTATAATTAATTTGCATACCAGTGCATTATATGCCATTATCATATATACAGATCAATACAGACAGTTTGTAACATAACAAATCGATGTTATTAGTTATACATATCTTTTTGTTATCAAAAAACAGCTGCAAAGATATGTGTATATAGGTGTAGATATATATGTGTATAAAAAAGAAATTCATTAATATTTCTTCTAATTTTAAAAAATATATCTTTTCAACCTCTTTTATACTGTACTTACTTATATGTTTGGTATAGAAAATAAAAGATTATGTATTCATGTTATGAATTTTCCAAAGGGAAAAAGAAAGAAGTATTTATATACAGAGTGAACCAATGAAAATTGTTATCTGAAATATCCTGGTGTCCGTTGATTTGATTAAAAAGTGTTTCATATGAAATACATTGCCTTTGAGGGGGTATAAGGAAGTTAAAATACATTAATTGGATCCTTTGACTCTACTATGCATTTCATATGAGATATCCTTTAATAATAATGAGGCATTTCAGGTAAGAACTCTTATTAATTCATCCTATATATATATATTTATATATATATAACAAGACTTCCATATATACCAAAACGCATATGAAATGTGAGATTTCATATTAATCAGCTTAGGATTAATTGAAATCATTTCCAAAACTACATAAATATAAAAATGTTTGTGTACCCTGCAATAGAAATGCTTACACAAAAACACTTTCTAGTTTCATCAGAATGTGAAATAAAATTTGTCGATATACTGTGATAAGTTGTGAAACATTTCTTAAATTACTCTCTCTCTTCTTCTCTCTTATAATTTATGGTGAAAAATACTTATGTAAATTTCTTTACTAATGCTAACAATACAACAAAAGTGCAATAATCTTAATAACAATGGAATGTATCTATATTTTACATTCTATAAAGTGTAGGAATGTTCAGTATCATCCTGAAATTGTTTTTATAAAATTATATGTTATATCAATATTAAAATGTAACCACGTTGATTGGTCAGGAACACACCTGCTTTAATATATACATAGAAATAAAAGCTGATTCAAACTAAGGGATTTCATTATACTTAATACTGTAAAAGTAAAGATTTTACTTCATTCAAATGATTTATATGATTAATGGTATAATTTCTAAATAAACAACTTATTTTTTAATATGTGTTATAAAAAAAAGATGAAAAATAAAATATGTTATAACAGTATTTTGTTTTACTAAAAATAATATGTTTATTTATGTGTATATCTTAGATATCTTTATAATAAGAACAGCAATTTTCTAGTTATGTAGAACTAGAGTTATGTGGTATGTAGAATAAATTAATGACATAATTATAATATTATTATAAATAAACTCTTGTTATACAATTAAAATTCTAAGGCGTATTAATCAACTATGAAATCTCTTTGTTTGAATCATTTACAATATTTACTATTGATGACATTACAGTAATTGTGTGCTACTCAAAGTTTTGTGAAGGAAGCAGGCTGTACAAACAGATTTTGATTTGTCAAGCATCCAGTTGATCCATTATGAATTGTACTTAGTTATTGCATCTTATTTGGGGCATAGTATATTTATAACAATATGTTTATCAAGGTATTGGATTGCCCAAAAATTGAATTACTTAGTCTAAAGCTCTCATTAGTTATTTAAATATTACGATTCATGGATGCAAGAAAACATATAAGCACCTAATCTTTCATTGAATATCAACTTCAACTTTTATAAATACTTTTCGTTTTATGCATTTAGCACCATTATCTTTGAAGAAAAATAATTTTATATATTTTTTAGGCAATCCATTTTTAGACGGATGATTTACTGATATTGCTATCAATACTATACCAGTAACTTTAGTTAAATGAGGTAATGATACTTCAGTCATAAAATCAGACACAGGAATTATTTTGATAAACATAACAAAATTGCTACAAAATTTTTTCAGAAAGATATAACTAAGTATTCAACAACCATTAATGTAACTGATTACTTTTCACTTTTTTAAGATATTTTAACATTGAGATAATTGGCTTTATAAGTAATAATACTAGACATATTTACAGAATAACGTAGAAGGCAGTTTGTCTGAAAGCTTACAAGCAAGAGTTTTAATATTACTCTTCTAATTTAGTTAATAATGTATCATAACTTAAAAAGATGATTTAATAGTATATTCACTTTAATTAAATAGTGTTTCTTTGTTTTTAATATCAACTTAATTTTTGAATTTTTAAGTAGCTACTTCTTATTACATTATAAAATTATAAATATGTTTACAACGTGTATTTTATAAAAAATTTTTAATGGAACTTTTATATGATTCTTATTTTTAATATTCTCAATTACTAAAAATATAATTTAACACTTTATTACAATAATAGCAGAGAGTAATGGCAGTTTATCAGTTTATAACATCTCATCTTTTTTAATAAAATTTGTGTAATATTTTTATAAAAAGTTGAGTTTTCTCATGTCATAACCAATATAATATCCGTAGAATATTTTTTGTTTAAAAATTATTTTTCTTAAATACTGTTAAAATGAAATTCATGATTTATAAAAATACATTTTTGACAAAAAGTTCTTACAAAGTAGTGAAAATATAACATTTATAAATATATATTCAGACATTTCCCTTCTACGTTTTTTTGTAGGGAACTTATAAGTATTGAGCCACAAACGGCAGTGCCATGTTAGAAACCAAAATAATTTTGCAAATTCGTGAATTCATAGCAATTTGCATTAATATACTTGATGCCCTGACATAGGAGGATATTGAATATCAATGCTCTAAATGAAATAACATTTTAGTTCTTACAGTAATTCACTAGTGCAATTTATGAATTACAGTTCCTTTGCACAATTTGCTGTAATACCCGTTGAAAAATTTGACATGTTTTTATCCATGTTTATATCTTCAAGCTAAAATGGAATTATACATGCAATACTCAAAAAAAATGTATATATATATGTAAAACCATCTTTATATGGAAAATTATGTATCAAAAATTGCATCTAAATTCATATAAAATTTACTTACACATGATGTGCTGCTTAGTATATCATTTATATCTTCAATTTCTTCACTTATGTCCTCGCTATTAGTACTGTGAATTTTATCTTGTTTTTTCGTTTGTAATTTTATTGGACTATTTGATTTTTCAGGATCCTTCGAAGGACTTTGATCATAAGCACTACCAGACGCAGATGAAACAAAATCTTCTTCATAATTATCTATACCATCAGTTCCTGAAAATATTATGTTTATGATACAAAGATTATGAGAAATATGTTCCAAAGATATGCAACATACCAAGCCCAATATCCATTAATTCCTTCAAATCATTAATATTAGTTTTTTTACTATTTAATGGTGGGAGATCGCTAAGTATAGAATGTGATTTTTTATCTAAAGATGGTAAATCTTGTAAAAAGGTATCAGTATTACGTATATCATTAATATTTTCTCTTTTTCCGTCAACAATAATTTCTTCGAAGTATACAGTTTTTCCAAAACTGTTTCCAGTATTAACTGGTTTTCTGTTTTGTATATTATTTACTATTTGTAATTCCAAACTATTTATATTATTTTGCTTACTTATATCTTCATTTTGATTTGTTTGCATTTCAGTAACTATAGATTCATCAAACTTAATTAAAGGCTCGGTTTTATTTAGTAAACTTGTTTGAATGAGTGTATCTATCTCAGTCTCCTTTGTTGTATGATTCATCACTGTACTTGTGCCATTTGGACTTGTAGGGAGTGCATCAAAATTCATACTATTGTTCCCTTTGCTATCAATTCCATCGTTCTTTTCATTGTATTCAGAAGTTGTACTATTCCTGAGAGAATCATTTTGCATCTCACACTTTAAATCATCTATTGAAACATGAACAGATGTTTCTTTATTTCTCTTATCAGTTATTGTCACATTTATTGGAAGTTTTGGACTTTGCTGTGAAATGCTTTCTAATTTATCCGATACATCATTATCATTTGACAATGATGTAGTTTCATTATTTAATACTTTTGGAATGGAAATTTCAAATGTGGCATTAGCAATATTTGTTGTAGTTTCAGTTGTACTAAATTTGCTGTCAGTTTCATTCTATAAAAATATTCGTAATTGTAACAGTTTTATTTCTGGGTAATTAATTTTTGAAAATATTTATAACATTTTATCTTTTATATATTTATAATATTTTATCTTACAATCTTAACCTACATACCTTCTGTGTGTTATTAAAGGCACTGTTCATGCTATTTTTTAAAATTTCTCCAAGCAATGGCTCATTGGATTCAATACCTAATTCTTCACATAATTTATTTCTTCCAACATAATTATATTCTTTTCCAAAATAAGTTTCTGGATCATATACAGATATTGTATAATCAAGACCAAAATACTCTAGGAACTCCCTAACCAAGGAAAACAATAATTTTCCCTCTGAATTAGCCAGGTACTGTTTTACAGTTTTATTGAGAAGTGGTTCAGGGTTCTGAAATATTTAATTTACATGATGAAAACTATAATTATAACATTGTCTGATGTTGTTATTTACTTTAATATATATCAAATGTATATTTGCTATTTATAAATCTATATAGGAATGAACATTTATTTAAATAATATAAAAATAAACTATGACAAACTATGCATACACACAGATGCTGTAGTGCTGGAGCAACAAAATACATTCTTCTATCTACTGTTACTGATGGACATCAAAATTATGATCAAAATTAATTAATCCAAAATAATTTTGTTGACTTTGACAAATATTATATAATTTTGAAATTTAATTGCAACTCTTATTAATTCAAGTTTGTTATTTACTTTTGTTATTTTGTACATTTTATTATTACCAGCTATGATTTAAAATGATGTAAAAGAACAACTTTTGTGCATGAATATATAAAAAAAATTGTTTGCATTTATCTACTGTAGAACATACCATTACAGATTCTTGTTCTTCTAGAGCTAAGAAAACACTTGCCCTGAGTTCCGCCTATAAACATTATAAAAAATTGTTAAATCAATACTACGACAAAAAATATAATTTTGATGGGAGAAAGTTCTTTGATGTGATCTACATAACCTATAAAAAAAATATAGTTCTTAAAAAAATTTTTATCATACCCGGACTTTTGCAAGAACACCATTGTTTTCAAGTGTTTGTACCACCAAATCTCGTAATTCTGTATCCTCCTCCATGGAAATGTTTCCGTCTATCATGATTATAAATAAAAATTACTCTCACAAACACTCAAGAAATGTAAATATTTACGCTTTCCATCGCGTGTCTTCTTTTCACATCTGTTTACCTAGAGATTATATTTTTCTGTCTAGGGAGTTTAAATTCAGAAACTGAAAAAAATTTTATTTCTATCTGATTATTATTATGACCATATATTGATTGCTACTTTATATATTAGTATATATAAAACAAAAGTAGAGCATATTTTATAGTAGACATTGTAAAATAACTAATATGTAGTAAATTGTAAACTAAATTATCAAATTTTATTATTTTATTCGAATATGTTACAAATGTATCAGTATTACCAATATCTTTCACTTCCTAATTAAAAGAAATTAAATTTATATAAAAATTTTCTTTACAATACTGAAAATTACTTGATTAGGTAGAAAAATATTTTCATTAAATATTCGATAATATTCGTATACAAGAAACATTAAAAATTGTATTTAATATACCGGAAGTAACATAAGCTCAAAAAAATATATATGAAATTTGAAAATAACGAATAATCGTAAATTTAAATTTCTTTTTACATTGAGTTAAGTTAGTAATACCAGGTAACATAGAACGCTAAAATTTTATATGTGTACAATTTCTTTATTACACAGTTTTATTGTAACATTTTATCAAAATCGAAATTTGAATAACAGTAAAATTCATTTGCAAGATTATTTCGATGTTGAGGTACAAAGTTGCAAATTTTAACATTCAATAATCTCTCTGCCAAATCGCTCATAATAGCACCTGCAATGTAAGAATAAAAGTAATTAAGAACTAAAAAATTGATTATTGATTATGAAAAGTACCTGTACAAAGTACAATATCCTTTTTGGCTAAGAATTTTATTGTAAGGGCAGTTTTTGTTAAACATTCATCAGAAAGAAATGGTGGATCAGCTATCACTAAATCATAAAAGTTTGACATATCTCCAGGTATATTTAAAGGAAATTTATAATTGTATGGTACAAAATCTGAACCATATGCTTTAAAACGTTCATCATATTCAAAAAGGGTGACTGTAAATAAATAATTAATATTAATAATAACAATAACATATTTGATATTACATAAATCATGAAATTACAAATAACATATTTTCAAACCTTTTCGTTCACCAGAAGTTTTTTTCAGTTTACTATAAAGTGTAGGGCATGATATTAATGCAATTTTTCCATCAGACTCTGTACACTGTATAGCACCTTTTACAAGAGTATCTGTTGTTTTGTCATCATACCAAAACTGACTTAATTGCTAAAATTCAAATTATTAAATCATTAAACATCTTAATCGTAAAATATAAAATTAATTAATAAACTATTTCACAAATTACAAATTTACAAATAAATATAAATTGTTAAGAAGGACTACTAATCTATTTAGTAAAAATTAACTTACCCAATTCTCATCAAAAGAGACATCTAAATGTTGATTTTCTAAAGTATGTTTTAACTGATTTTCTCTTTCTTCCTTTTCTTTAAGAAACTCTTTTAAGGCAGCAAGTGTCGTAGGACATAACTGTAAATCATCATCATCGCTTTCATTCATTTTTAACTACTTTTTGTATATGTGTATGTACATATATGTATTTTATTTATAAATAATAATTTAAAATGTCACATTTTGTGTATCTGTTGAAAAGCAATTAGTTTTAATTGTACACAAATATATGTGTAACATAACCAAATATTAACTTTTAATTAATTAAAACATGTGTTAAATTTGTATTATTTTTAAAATAATAAATATCAGTTATATAAAATTTTTCAATGAAGAATACTATCAATTTGACACTTAAGATAATATAGGTATCTTATCGAAAGTAAAACATATTGTACCTATCTATTAAAAATTTAGTAATTTTATGATAGTTGATTAGGATATTTCTGCAAAATAAATTTTATATTTTTAAAGTTTGTCAATTTATTAATTTATTGATTTCATTATTTAATATTAAAGTAATTTAATATAATCCTTATATAAAATTTGTATATATATAAATTTTTTATCATATTTTTTAATTAATAAAATGTAAAAATCTTAAATGTAATTGATTGGTTGTAAAACATAAGCATAACGATAAATATACGAGATTTAATATGTAGAAAGATATAATAATTTCCTTGGAAAAGATTATATTTCTTATCACATTATTGCTTTAAAATCCACGTATTTACCAAGTAATTTTACCAAGTATCTTGTACACATATGTCTTAATTCCCGGCTTCAAAATCACACTAAATTACGTATTGAAGAAAAGAAGAAAATATGATGATGGATTCACAAGACGACGTAAAATTATTTCAGTCTATTGGTTTAAGTGAACAAAAAGCTAAAGAAACTCTAAAAAATAAACAAGTTTCCAATAATTTGAAACTTGCTATAATAGAGGTTAGTAAGTTATACATACAAGATATCTTTTTAATTACGTTTTTTATTATTTAGTGATGTAATCTTATAAGTTTGAATTATATATTATAAACCTTTTCACTTGTTTATATTTGAACAAAATGTAAGCATTATTGCTACATATGGTATATCTTTGTAATATCTGATTATACCATGTGTTATTTTTTGTAGGCTAATAAGTATGGAATTATTACATCAGAAATTGGAATTTTGTTATATCAACTTGCTTCGAAAATTAAGAATCAGATTGCAAATAAATTGTCATTTCTTGCTAAATACATAGCTGAAAAGAAATTAGATACAACTCAAAGATTAGATGCTGGGTTAGATTATTTACTTAATCATATAGAAGGATATGTCAATGTACCTGCCTTTGAGAAAGAATGTGGTATAGGTATTGTTATATCTCCAGAAGAAATAGAACGTGAAGTTGAGAAAGTAATAAGCACACATAAAGTGGAAATAATAGAGAAAAGGTATATATGTTATATTTTTAACATTAATATTGAAAATTTAGCATTCATATCGTTAAGAATTTTATGAGTTTTACAAAACAAAATGTTTTTACAGGTACCATTTTAATATTGGTCCATTAATGCAACATGTACGTAATACTCTAAAATGGGCTGATGGAAAAGCAGTGAAAAATGAATTTGATGTTCAAATGCTTGATTTGTTAGGTCCAAAATGTGACTCTGATCTTGTACCACTATCTAAACCAGCAAAGCAAGCAAAAGCACAAAAATCAGGAAAAGAAAAAGGTAAATCAAATGGTATTAATGCAAATAATATGTTCATCTATATGTAATTTATGTATTATAATTCATTATTTAAAAGCTTCCTAACTGTTATTTAGTGGAACCAAAAGGTGTGACAGCAACAAATGAGAAAACAGATGCTCAGACAATAAGTGAATTAATGAAAACTAAAGTTCATTTTCATAAACCAGGCGAAAATTATAAAACTGAAGGATATATTATAACACCAAATACACACAAATTACTTCAAGAACATTTAAAAATAACAGATGGCAAAGTAATAACTAGATTTCCACCAGAACCTAATGGAATTCTACATATTGGTCATGCAAAAGCAATTAATATTAATTTTGGGTATGCTGTATCATATTATAGATATGATTCTTAATTTCTGTAATATAAATTATATTTCAAGTATAATTCCATTGCAGGTATGCAGCAGCCCATGATGGAATATGTTATCTACGTTATGATGATACAAATCCTGAAAAAGAAGAAGAGAAATTTTTTATTGGTATTCGTGAAATGGTAGAATGGCTTGGGTATAAACCAGCTAAAATTACTCATTCTTCTGATTACTTTCAACAGTTGTATGAATGGGCTATAGTTCTCATTGAAAAGGATTTAGCATATGTTTGTCATCAGTCTAGTGAAGAAATAAAAGGTTTCAATCCACCTCCAAGTCCCTGGCGTGATAGACCTATTTCAGAGAGTTTACAATTATTTCATGTAATAATTATTTATTTCAGATAAATTATTGTAGCTTAAAATTTTTGATTATTTAAATGTTTTTAATGGGTTTAAATGTTTTATGGGTATGTACAAAATTTTAAGTTATATCATAAAATTTCTTGATTAACTCTATAATTTTCTATATAGGATATGAAGGATGGGTTGCTTGAGGAAGGGGAAGCTACATTAAGAATGAAAGTAACATTAGAAGAAGGGAAACAAGATCCAGTTGCATATAGAATAAAATATGTTCCTCATCATAGGACAGGAGATAAATGGTGTATTTATCCAACTTATGATTACACACATTGCTTATGTGACAGCATAGAAAATATAACTCATTCTCTTTGCACCAAAGAATTTCAGTCAAGAAGATCATCTTATTATTGGCTTTGTAATGCTTTAGATATTTACTGTCCTGTGCAGTGGGAGTATGGTAGATTAAATGTATGCTATACAGTTGTTTCTAAAAGAAAAATCAGTAAGTTGATTGATGAAGGTATTGTATCTGATTGGGATGACCCAAGGTATGTTTTAATGTAAAAAGTCATTACATTAATACATTTGAAAATATAAATTTTTGATGCTTATTGTACATATATTTTTTGTAGATTATTTACATTAACAGCTCTTCGCAGACGTGGTTTTCCACCTGATGCTATAAATAATTTTTGTGCACAAATGGGTGTGACTGGTGCTCAAGTAATTGTTGATCCAGCTGTTTTAGAGGCATCTGTGAGAGATTTTTTAAATGTAACTGCAAGTCGACATATGGCAGTTCTAGAACCATTAAAAGTAACCATTAGCAATTTTCCTCATGAAAATTCTATAAAACTAACAGTTCCTAACTTTCCTAATGAACCAGATAAAGGACAACATGAGATTGTCTTTGATGAAATTGTATATATTGAGGCATCTGATTTCAAAGAGGTATATAATGCTATTTCAGTTCAAATATATGACAGAAAATATTTGTTATCATTCTATTAAAGATGCCATTACGCATTTATAGAAAGCAGAAAAAGATTTTAGACGTTTAACCCAAAATCAATCTGTTGGTTTAAAGCATGTAGGGATAGTATTAACGATCAAAAAAATTGAAAAAGATAACATGGGTAATATCGTGAATTTGATTGTTACACAAGAATCCATATCTGAAACTAACAAGCCTAAAGCTTTTATACACTGGGTATCAAATCCTATATTAGCATCCATTAGATTATATGAACGTTTGTAAGTATTGAGTTAATGTAATAATTTATTATTATTGATCTAATAGTTACAATGTTCTATTTGTTCATAATACAATTTTCAGATTTAAACACAAAAATCCTGAAGATTCTAATGAAGTACCAAACGGTTTCTTGAGTGATATTAATCCACAGAGTAAGAAAGAAATCGTTGGATATATTGATGCAAGTTTGGCACGTTCAGCGAAAGTTTTTGAAAAATTTCAATTTGAACGTATTGGCTTTTTCTCTGTAGATCCGGATACAACATCAGAAAAAGTAATTATAACTGTGGTATCTAAATTTAAATATTACTATTCTTACTAATTTCATTCGCTTTTTACAGCTCGTTTTTAACAGAACGGTAACGTTAAAGGAAGATGCTGGGAAAGTGTAAATGAAATGAAATAAAACATGCATTCAAACATTATGTATGAATAATTGAGTGTTATATAATTTACCATGCTTTATAATGTTTTGTATAATATTTATAAATAACAATTATGTTTAAGATAATATGTATTTTTTTATAGTTTTAGAGTTTTACAGTTTAAAATCATTACTAGATAATTAGTGGACAATATAAATAGGTATTATTTAATTCATCATACAAGATTCGTATGTAGGAATCATATATTTAATATTTATAAAAGCATCTTCACCTCCATATATTTCAAGTAATTCAAGAGTTTCTTGTATTATATCTGCGACGTTTTCACCCTTTTGTTGTGAGTAATCGATACCTTCTCCAAGATTCACTGGAATGTCAAATTTAATTTTTATCATTTTTATATAAAATTATAAATATAGATTAAAATCTTACCATTTCTATCTTTTAATAAATTAAGCACTGGTAAAATTTGTCTAAAATACGGTACTAAAGCTTCTCCAACACAATCTGTTGAACGTACAAGATTTTGAAGAGCTCTCAGTGTTGTACACATA
Source organism: Bombus impatiens (assembly GCF_000188095.3). Lineage (NCBI taxonomy): Eukaryota > Metazoa > Arthropoda > Insecta > Hymenoptera > Apidae > Bombus > Bombus impatiens. The sequence continues at coordinate 949,729 of NT_176533.1, read as the reverse complement.
ATTTCTGGCATTTTTGTATTTAAGGCTTCTACAATAAACAAGAATTTATAAAATCGTATAAACATAATTTTATACAGTTTGCAAAATCTTTTATTAGAATAAAAAGAAAAATCACTTTTAATAGGAATTATTAATTGTGGCACAACAGGTAAAATTTTAGGACCACCGTGTTCTAACATGTCAGATATTCCCTGTTCTACTATAAACTTAATCGGTTGTTCAGTTTCTGTTAACCCATCAAAAAATAACGGTAAATAATGATGAAAATCTAAATCCTCGATGTTAACTTTCCAGCTAAGTTTTGTCCCATATTTATCCTTTTCCAATGCAACTGGAAATACGCCCCATTCATAGAATTTTCGAAAAGTTGATGGTTTAGGTGGTTGAGGTTTATACAATTCATATCGAGGAGGTTTTTTAACTACAGTGTTTTCCTAAATATATTATATATAAGTATCAGTTCACATAAATATAACGTTTAGAATATTGAAGTGTTACCTGTAAAGCTTGAATGGTGAAAGCAGGAACAACTCTGGGTTTTCTCTTTTTATATCGTGGTAGGTCTTTTCGAATTTCATCCCAAAATTTTGTTTCATTTACCATTCCGATATTCTTTTCTCGCGTTTAATCAAAAGATGATTTGATAAATGAAATGTTGTAGAATATCTTATACAATTTTATTCATGAAGAAAATATTAAAATTCTAAATACGTCACCGTAACTAATATCATCGATTCATCCTAGATATATTGCGTTATGGTAATTTAATGTACAACAAATATGGATCAAACATGTTTCTTAGCAACTATACTTACATATGTTACATACAACTATACATATGTATATCTATATTTAAAAGCACATTTTTATTTTAAACATAAGTTCTAAATGAAACAAATTACTAAATATAAAAAATGTACGAGTTCTATTAATATACATATTTTTATTTATGTACATTAAATATTTTGCTATAAAATATACAACAGTTACTTTACAATTTTTTTGTGGTTTTTGTAGTTTTATTGAATTGTGGATCGTCAAATATCAACTCCTTTATTCTTGGCTCATCTTTGTCAGCTGTATTTTATTATTAAGGAAGATAATATATTAAAAATATAACAAATAATTAAAATAGTAAATTGACTAGTCTCTTTAAATTTGAAGAAATGAATTTGAAAAGGATATTTGTGAAGTAATTTGAAAATTCCTGTTCCTACAGGAACTGGAATACCCATTATGATTGATTCAGACACTCCACAAATAACATCTTTTTGACCATAATAAGCTGCATCAAATAGATGATCAGATGTTTTTTCAAACTATTAAACAATCATCTATTAGTATTTTTGTATACGTACATAATATATATTTAAACGTAATATTAAAAAAGTATAAATATATATAACATTTTACCGAAGCTAAATTTAAGACAGATTCCTTCATTTTAGCTAAGCCTTGTCTTGTAATACCCAGTACTTCACCTCTACTAGTCATTAAATCTGCTACAAGCATTGGATGTCTTCGATCAATACTCATTCCATGATTTTCCATCACCAATTTGATTTCTGTCATTATAGTTGCTCTTGCAGCCTCAATTCCTAAAGTTTTGAAAACCTAAAACATCATATTTATATAATGGATAAGTAAATAAAAGTGAATTTTATACTTACCTCAATAGTATTGTTTGAAGTTGTTTTTCTGCCCAGAACGCCAAGAGTTGCCATTACTTCTCGCATATTGTTTCCTTCTACAAACAATTTATACCTTGTTTTACCACTTGAATCATCGTTATGAATTACAGCTCTAGAAACTGATGGTAAACCCTATAAATTATATAATCATAAAGACATATACAGTTTAAAAATTATGGAAGTATATTTATTCATAATGAGTATATTAATATGTATATTTTCCCATTTTACCTTTATAACAATATTTGGAATTGTCTCTTTAAGCTGTGTGAGGGCATAATTTATGCTGTATTTACTTTTGCTTGGATTTACAGTGATAATAGAATCTCCTCTAACATTTACTAATTTTGGATTCAATCTTAATTTTGATGTACAGATCCTATATAAATTATCATTTATTAATTTAATTATTTAGTTGTCAATTAATTAAATGTATACTTATGTAAATTTTTATTACCAAAAAATATATTTTATTTTATGTTGTAAATTTATACACTTACGAATAACGTATGGAGTTAACATCTACTTCTAACTTCAATAATTTTATTCTATCAATATCTAACTTGACCAATAAGAAACAATCATCGGGCAAATAAACTTCTTCAATATATTCTGTCACTTCTCCTAAAGTAGTTTTTTCAATCCTGCCTTTTACTCTTCTAGCATATTCCGGATCTACGTCATTTTCCTAGTAAATGAATCAATAAATAAAACATAACATGTTTATTTTTTCACACACATAGCTATTGAGATGCATTATAATGCATTTAAATGTAGAACTTACTAAAGCTGCTGAGATGATTGGAGTACTAATCTTAGGATTTGCATTAATGATTTCTTTAATACGCGGTACACCCTGAGTAATATTCATAGATGCTACACCAGCGAAGTGAAATGTTTTTAATGTCATTTGTGTACCGGGTTCTCCAATACTTTGTGCGGCAAGTGCACCTACAGCGGTACCTGGTTCTATTTTTGCTTTCATATATTTTTCTTTACAGGTATGAATAAATTCAACTAATTGAGAAACTGTGATTCGTTCGAGTTGGAAAATTACAGGTATATTCGATGGAGCATTATATCGTAGGTGTATTATTTTGCGTGCTACACCTTTAAGGAATGTGCTGCAAAAATAAATAATATTTAATATCTTATTTTCAGTAGTTATGCTTAATACTTACGATAATTCTTGTTTAAATTCTTCACTGAGACATTCACAATCTTTGGAACCTACTAATTCATTTGTAGCTTTAATAAGATCAGGACCGTCTAGTGGTTCTTCATTTTTGCATGACGACTTAGCTGTTACGTGATCCAATACTCTCTTATAATCCACTGGACAATCTTTTCCTATTAAAATAATTGTTTGATTACTTTGTGATCGATATTATAAATAATATCTTACCTTCCATGTATGTAGGATCTAGGCCATCGCCACCATACAATATTTGTACAATATCCCCCACTGAATTACGAACTGTCATATCATAATGAAGGCACAGATCTTCTAAACTCTTAACTAGTCGTCGTTGCATGTAACCAGTCTCTGCAGTTTTAACTGCTGTATCGACAAGACCTTCTCTTCCACCCATAGTGTGGAAGAAAAATTCCGTTGGCGTTAAACCAGAATAGAATGAATTTTCTACGAAACCTTTAGCTGCAGGGATTTTTGAATGTCTTTCAAAGTGTGGTAGAGCTCTGTCTTCAAATCCATTTGGAACTCTATGACCGCTAATAGCTTGTTGTCCCACACACGCTAATTGGAATGAAAATATTACATAACAAAATATTCTTTGTATATATATACACATATGTATATAGACAAGCATACCAATCATTTGAGAAATATTGATAAAGCTTCCTTTACTGCCAGACAATGCCATAATTAATGGACTGTTACTTGGATGGAGTTCTTTTAAACATGCTTTACCAGCATGATCACGAATTACTGAAAGTTCTTTCAATATCATTGCTTCTAATGTTTCTTCCTCTGAACAGCCAGGTTGACATACAAGACGTCCTTCTTCCATTTGACGAATGTATTCTGTACATTTAGAATACCTAAATCATAGTTAAAAAACAAATCTACCTTATTCGTAGATACTTTTATTCATGATATTTAATAATTTACAAAAAAAATGCACATTTACCCGGCATTTAAAAGCTTTTCTTTGGCTTTAAGAAGTCCTTGTCCTGGTGTAACATCTCCAATACCAATAGAAAAACCTCTATTCATAAGAAAGAAACTTGCCATTCTTGCTAGTCGCCACATAGCTATTGTTGCAATATCTTCGCCCCAGTCGCGTAATAGAATATAAAATATATTCTGCTTTGATCCTGAACCTAAAGTCGATTTATCCATGGTTCCTGCTAATAATTCTGAATTCCGGATAATAACATCTGCAATTCATCACTTTCATTATTTTCCTGCAGTTTTAAGGAGAGCAACAAATTATACTACAAAATTATACGTACAAGAATCATTAATACATAATTCCTGATTGCTAGTATAAGCTCTTCCTTTTGTTTTTAAATTAGCTTTAATATTACAAGTACTATTAGGTTTTAAAATTAAACTAAAGATTTGTTTCCCTGTCCATAACATGCTTGGCTTTAAAATAGCTGGTTCAGGAAGAGTTATAGACATGGCAATATCAGGTCCTGCTAGAAGACAACCAGCTAGTTGACTTGCTTGAGCTTTATTTAAAAACATGTCCTTTTGTGTCAGCAGATATCCACCAGTAATGAAATCTTGTGTCGCAGCTATTAAAAGTTCTCCATTGCGAGGAGTAACTAAATTTGATTTATTCTATAAGCAAGTAAATGATAATATCATTATTATAATACTATAATATATATATATATATACACGTTAATATGGAACATAATATAATTCACCCCTTAAGCAGGAAATAATATAACATTTGTATATTACCCCCATTAAAATTAATGCCTCTGCTCTTGCTTCTTCAGTTTGGGGAAGGTGTAAATTCATTTCGTCCCCGTCAAAATCGGCATTATATGGTGTACAAACACACTCATTAAATCTAAATGTTCTGTGATCTAATACTTTTGCTTTATGTGCCATGATGCTTAATTTATGCAACGACGGTTGCCTATTGAATAATACTACATCATCGTCTCTCAGATGCCTTTCGACGATATCACCGTACTATTGAACAAAATGTATATAATTATTTTGCTGCAGTATATGCCGGCCAACATCCACTGCAAATATCCCATTTAGAAAATATAGTCTAAAATGTTTTAACTTGGCACTAACACAAGCGACAATCTAATAGCAGCCCCATCCTTATCTAATCCAAGCCAATATCGACTCATTCTAGTAACTGACATACTGATGATACACATATGCCAATTTCACTGGCAAAAAGACATTCACGAGAAGGAACAATATTACCAGCGTCGGGTTTATACATCTTAGCCTGTATTTTCTAAATAGGTTTGCAATAGTTGAGACCCTCTTAGTTGAAGTCCTCTACTTCTAAGCTTTTCATTAATATACCATATTCCACTATGCACTATATAATTTAGGCTAATTATGACTAATTATTTTGTACATATAAAGTACATAACAACATTTTATACACGTGAAATTACCTGTAAATCTTGAGCAATTTTTTGTCGGTTACCATATTTTAAAAATTTTTTAAATTGTGTTTTCCCTTGTTGTATGAAATTTGCACCTGGATGTATATCTGGACCATTCCTTACAAGTTTTCGCATTAGTTCTATATTTGATGGATTTACTCTTTCAGGATATGTTAAAATTTTGGCAACATGAATAGGTACACCAACCTAATAAAAAATGTAAAATATATATATATATATTCAATTTTATTATTAAATATATATATTATTTAAGTGTTTGAAACAATTTATTTAAATGAAATCTTACTTGCTCAATCCTCAGATTAGGATCTGGTGAAATAACAGTACGACTAGAAAAATCTACACGTTTACCGGATAAATTTCCTCGAAAACGACCCTGTTTTCCTTTTAATCTTTGAACCAATCCTCTACCAGATTTTTTTGGCTAAAATAGTTCAATAATTTATCGTTAAAATATTAAAGTAAGCAAAAGATTCAGTAATTCTTTATAACATACTTGCATATTAAGGGGTATACCAGACATTTCACTATTTATATAAAGGGCACAATGCAATTGTAGAAATTCCCAATCTTCATTGTACATTTGTACTTTAGCTCCACTTTGTCTATGTTTCTGAATAACATCATTGATAAAAACTATTTCTGATAATTTCATTGTTAAATGATCTTCTGTTGTACCAGCTTTTAAATCAGACACAACACTAGGTCTAATACAAATTGGTGGCACAGGAATTCTTGTCAATATTAAGTCTTTTGGTAATGCATACTCCGAATTCATCAATAACAAAGGAATGTCACTTTCTGGTATTTTTTCCAAAATGCTTTGTACCTTAAAATATGACATAGTTTCTGTAATACAGAATTTTACAAAAAGGGGTAAATAGAAAAAAATATTATAAATGAATTTTATTTTTTACCTCCAAAGGATTTAATACACTAATCAAACCAGTTTGAAGTACTCCTTCTAATGCTTTATTATCCTCAAGCACATTGTTATATTCTGCTAATTTTTGTTGAACAATAGCATCTATTTTCTTTTTCCCTTTATACTTTTCATGCACTATTTTAAGTAAACCAGCTTTTTTAACAGTTCCATTAAGATCCCGACAATGTTGACAAACTGTAGTTTTCTTAGCTTTATCTAGAATCTGTTTACGTAATGCTTTACGTGTTAAATATCCCAAATTAGGATTTAATACTCTGGCTAAATAATGCTTTTTGTCTGCTTCAGATAGCATAACATGAGAACAATTCTATGAAGTAAAATATTACAATTATTATCACTGTTATTAACTAATTTGAAATTAAATGAAATAAATGATGAATTACTTTACAAATAGTTTGAAGAATACCAATAATAGACCTAAAATAACCAACATGAAAAACAGGCAGTTCTAAATCAATGTAGCCGAAGTGTCCAATACATTCGTTTAAAGATTTACCACATGATATACAATTGGTAGTATTATTACAAGTACCCTATAAATTAACATTAACAATTATTTATAAAGAAAGCATTAACATATGAAAAAATTACCATTTTCCTATCAAGAACTCCATATGGAACTGGAGTATGTTCAACATCCTGATTATATAAATTTTTAGCCACAATATGTATATGGGCTTGCCTTTCCATGTTATGGCGGCTGTCCACTCCGAATGATACATGAGAGCTAATTAATTATAAAAAGTGAATGAATAAAGTAGATAAAGAGTAATAGATATCAGTTACATATGATAAGCATTACAGTTTTATTATTAACTTTTTCCATTAACCAAAAGATCTAATCAATTAGATAAATACAAAGATAAATAATTTAACAAGAAATTCAGTTATTCATATTATCAAATCTATATATTTTTCTAAAAGCACTTAATATTAAAAATAATGGAAATAATAATAAAAAATCTATTAGAAAAACACATTAAAGTAATTTACATACATTTTGCGAGCTACGTCTGTTTCTCTGAATTGTTCTTTTACCATTGTGAAGGTTATATTTTATTTCCTTTCGTTCAATATATGCTATCTATAGTATAAGCTTATTTATAAATATTGTACGATATCAAATAAATAAATTTCAAACTATTGTAAAACATGCACTACTCTTTTACGTAGATCATATATTAAACATCCAAAAGAATTCAGAGAATTCTTTAAACACGTGTTGTTCTCTACTCGTGGTGCCATCTTGAATTTGACAGTTTTGTACAAGCTATCTCACATCGCATTACGGCATTACCCACAATCTTATGTCAATTAAACAACCGCCTTGCAATGTTATAATATATGAATGAAACTTCTTTATGACAATATTAACATTAATTGATTCATATTTTTCTCACTAGGTCAGATTTTATATATCTTTTTATGTTTTATATAACAGAGATTATAAGTAGACTTAGATTCGTTACTGAAGTTCAAAATTATGATGCCAACATACCAATACTATAACAGTATGTATCGTAAAAGCATGCGTTGATGCGTCATTCATTAAACCAGTGTGCTTTTAATTATATTATCTGTTTATTTTTCTCGTATAAAATATCATTCGGTTGATCTAAATATTGCGTCTCTATCAAATTAAAGTACGTTTGAAACATGCCAAGAGTAAGTTTTGAAATTTTCTATTAAAAACTAATAATCGAGGTTAACTACATTTGTTTTCATCAGTATATCTACATTTTAGGATTACATACTTATTGAAATTAGAATTCAGATTTTATAGCTCAATATTTTGTTATTTCATTTTAGGATATACGATCCTATTTTCAAACTATTAAAACAAATTCCAATGTTGCTCCAGCGAAAGCTACCAAAAAACGAATTATTATTTCGTCTGACGAAGATGAGGACAAATCTCAATCGCCACGTAAACGGCCCAAGGTTTTAATATAATTGTTTATCGTAGTTTAAGTTATTAAAGTTTCAAATCTTGGTCATTACTTTTAAAATGGGGATATTGTGGTATTTGTGTCGATAAATATAATATAATATATTCTGGTTGTCATAGAAGACAAAGTTATTGGAGAAGAAAGCTATTAAATCTGATTCCAATGAAGATATTAAAATCATTTCTCCTGCTGATATGTTTGGTAAAAATCCAGTAAACAGACAAGAAGCAACTAAGATATCTAGACAGTCATTAAAGCAGGTAATACATATGGAAGACAATAAGAAAAGGATTCAAAATTTTTAGAACAAATAATACCTGTCAAATAAAGGAAAAGAGTTATAATAAATATAGTTCAAAAACTTATTTTCAATGTTACAATATAATTCTTTGTCTTGGTTAAAACAAGTAACTTGCTAACATACTACATGAAAACAATAAATTATCTGTTCTGTTAGAAAGTAAAATATTTTACCAATGAAATAGTTAAAGTATGTCTAGAAATCTCTGAAAGAATACACAATTTCTAGTACAAAGTTGTCAAACATATATATGGAAGGAACAGGGTGTAGAAATCTTCTGTAATTAAACGCTTATTTTATCATAATAAAATAATTCATTATTTTCATCTAGCATAATAGTTCTCAAAGCAAGCAGGCCATTTGTTTTAATTGAAATGAAAAGTTTTTATAACTGAAAATATTAATTTTTCCATTTACATTTATTAGGGCTTTTTTCTTCATTTTCCTAAAACTTCTGAATCCTTCTTCTTATCATCCTTTATATATCAATGATAATATAAAGTAATTATATACATATCAATTTTATTAAATATTATAGAAAGCTGCAGAAGTACCTAAGATATCTAAAAAGTTACAAAAGAAGGTAATTTGCAATATTTGAATAATGTTGCAAAGTGATTATATATACATATTTTATTAAATATTACAGGAGGCTGAAGGTCATAATGATGATGATTTTGAAGCTACCTTACGTCAGTTAGATACATCTGATATTGAGCAGAGATATTTAACAGAGATTAAAGTTAATGAAGGTATCAATTAATCAACAAGTTGTAATAAACAATATGCCAAACTTATTAACATATTGTGTTAATATACTAATTGTTTGTATTTATAGATACAAGTTTACATGAAAGCAGTATTGAAAATAAAGAAAAGACACCCATTAAAAATAAAGAGGATGTTAAAAAGAAAACAAGACCTGATAAAACAAATCAAGAAAAGGATAATAAAGAACATGAACCAAAGAATAAAAAACATTCTAATAATATTTCAGACGAGGACATTAAGCATAAGGGGTCTGAAAATAGTAGCAAATTTAAACATACAAAGAAATCTTCTAAAACTTCATCTGCTATTTCTAAGATGGAAGTAGAATATCTGAAAGAAAAAAACGAAACTTCTCCCAAAAAGATAGACACTTCTGATGTATATGAGGAAAAGATTGAAAAGAAAAAACAAAATGCTGCAATGTATCAGCAATATCTTCAAAGAGGAGGAGCCAGAAATCCAGGCTCAAAAGAAATCCCTGTTGTATGTAATAAGTGAGCAATATTGCTTGTAGAAAAATTTAAAATATGTCTAAAAAAAAATGTCTAAATTTCAGGGTGCTGAACAGTGTCTAACAGGATTAAGTTTTGTAATAACTGGCGTTTTGGATTCTTTAGAAAGAGAAGAAGCTGAAGAACTTATTAAACAATATGGTGGACGAATTTTACACCAAATTTCAAAGAAGACTGACTATGTTATAGTAGGTGACCAAGCTGGTCCTGCAAAACTGTCAAAGGTAATATTGATTAACAATATATATTTAAATCTTATTTAGACTTATTATATTGTATATTATAAATTCTTTAGGCTACCAACTTAAACATAAAAAAAATATCAGAAGATGATTTGCTTGAGCTGATACGTACAAGGCCTGCAGGTCAAAGTGATAATGTAACACAACCTCGTACAAAATCAAAAGAAAGATCAAAGAGAAAATTTGCAGAATCTAGCGAAGAGTCAACACCAAAGAAGAAAAAAATTACTGTAAACGAGGAAACGAAAAAAGCAGCAAAAGTACATTCACCACATAAAACCGAAAGTAGTAAAAGAGAAATTGAGGACTCATTAAAACAAGAACTTTATAATAAGGATGAAAAAATAAAATCTTCAATTGAAAAGAAACAGAATGAATATAAAGAATCGCTTGTACAGGATAAAAAAGAAATAATTGATGTGAAAGATATAAAAATACAAATGAATAGTTTGCAAGATGTAAGAAATAATAAATAAGTATAATAGTAATAATATTAGTCCTTTTTATCAGTTTTATATTGTCTAGATTTTTCTTTTAGATAAGTGGGAACATACCAGTACAGGCATTGGTTGAGAAATATAGGCCAAAAACTATGAAACAAATTTTGGGGCAACAAGGGGACAAAAGTAATGCTAAGAAAATACACACTTGGTTAATGAATTGGCATAAAAATCAAAGTGGTCAAGTGAAACATACAAGACCTGGTAACTATTTTATTCTTCATGTGTAAAATATTTTTGGTATATGCTTAATACAATTTAAACCTTTATTAATTTTGTTTGTTAGGTCCTTGGGCAAAAGATGATAATGGAGCTTTTTTCAAAGCTGCTTTGTTATCTGGTCCTCCTGGAATTGGGAAAACCACAACTGTCCAAGTTGTCTGTAATGAATTAGGTTTTGATCTTATAGAATTTAATGCATCAGATACCAGAAGCAAAAAACTTCTGCAAGAAGAAGTATCAGAACTTTTATCTAATACCACAATAAAAAATTATTTTAAAGGTATATCTATTTATTAACATATTTTCTAAGTTAGTTTGAAATAACTAATTAATTCTTATTAATCTTAATTCTTAATTTTACTAATTATACTAGTGAAAAAATGTAAATCTATAAATATTTTATTTCAACAAATAATTTAAAGCTTTAGACTACAAAATAGATGTTGACTGTTTAATTAAAAAAGTGATCTTTATTATATGGAATATAGAAATATCCTTATATATTTTAAATTACATGATGGTGTTCACAAAAGTCTAATAAACAAATAATTGGTCTTCAGTGAATAATTATTTGAGACGTTTTTTTAGTGGAGAAAAGGATTATGGATTAGTTAATTTTAGTTATTATTGTATATATATTATTAGTATTTATTTCTTTGAATTCTTGTAGAATGCATTTTTGTAAGTATAATTAATAAAATACACTACTAAAGTATAATTAAATGCGCTAAAAATATCAAGTTTATAAATTTAAACAAAATTACATTGTTATTTTTAAATGCTCTATATTATAGATGTTAAAAGCAAACCATCATCGAAACACGTATTGTTAATGGATGAAGTAGATGGAATGGCTGGTAACGAGGATCGCGGTGGTCTACAGGAATTAATTACTTTGATCAAATCAACTGATATACCTATTGTTTGTATTTGCAATGATCGAAATAATCCTAAAATGAGAACGCTTTCTAATTATACATTTGACCTTCGATTTCCAAAACCTAGATTGGAACAAATTAGGGTAAAACAATATTGAATTCAACTATGTTTAATGGTTATTCACATTATTTGACTTCTTTCTTTTCATGCAGGGTGCGATGAAATCTATGTGTTTTAAAGAAAATATTCAAATTTCGAATGAAGATCTCGATCGTTTAATTGAATCAACTAATCAGGATATTCGTCAAGTTATAAATCATTTGGCATTATTTGTTGGACAAACTGGTTCTCAGGAAAAAAATGAAAAGAAACATATAAATAAGGATTTGAGATTAGGTCCTTGGGATGTTGTAAAAAAAGTATTTTCCGTAGAAGAACATAAACATATGAGTATAAGTGACAAAAGTAACTTATTTTTCCATGATTACAATATAGCACCATTATTTGTACAAGAAAATTACTTGATGGTTATACCTCAAGTGCCAAAGTATGTATTTCAGAAAAATAATGTATTTATTCTTTTTTTCTTCTATATGTGCAAGGTGGATTACGTAATTTAGAGTCTGTTGTCTTACATACCAGAAATTATAAAAAGATACACAAGAAAATGAATTATATTATAAAAAGAATTAAATTCATTTAATAAGAAGTTGTTATCTATGGAATATTAAAAAAAATCAATATTAGTTAAATGCCTCATTCTTTATATTGATTTTAGCATTGTTTGTATTTAACGTTATTTTTATATTTTTATATAGAAATGAATTGTTAGGGAGGGTAGCAGAAAGTGCTGAAAGTATAGCATTAGGAGATGTAGTTGAAAAATCCATAAGAAGTAATAATGCTTGGTCTCTTTTACCAATACAAGCTTATTATTCTTCTGTAATACCTGGAACAGCAATGTCTGGTCACATTGGTGGTCAAATTAATTTTCCAGCTTGGCTTGGACGTAATTCAAAAACTGGTAAACTTAATCGGTAATGTCATAATTATTAGCTTTTTCATTTATTATTATATTTTGTATATGAAGTTTTTAATGATATGATTTATAGCTTAATGCAGGAAATCACTTTACATGCACGTTTGGCTACGGGTGCGAGTAAGGAGGCTATAAACTTGGACTACATTAGACCTCTTAGAAATACTATTCTCAGACCTTTAGCAGTTGGAGGTATTGAAAATGTAGATACAGCAATTGATGTTATGAACCACTATCATTTACTCAGGTTAATATTTCATTAAGATCAGTTGTATAAAAATTAGAGTTTTTTGTAGTATTAATATTTTTTATTGTTAATAGAGAAGATCTAGATTCATTGGTAGAAATTTCTCTATGGCCTGGTGATCGTGATCCGTTTCAAATTATAGATAGTAAGGTATGTTATAAATTCCAGATAATTTAATCATTTTGACATAGTGATGTATAGAAAAGTATAATAAAAACTCATCTTATAGGTGAAAGCTGCTTTTACAAGAGCATATAATAAAAGTTCTGTGGCTCTACCTTATATAGTGAGTGGAACATCAAAGAAAAAAGTAACATCAAGTATACAAGAAGAAGGTTTCTTAGAAGAGGAGGAAGAAGAAATTGACTCTGATCAAAACGACGATAACCTTGATGCAGATAAGATGATTAAGGTTTATTGGAAAATAGTTTACATTATTGAAATTATATGTTTATTACGATATTATTTATTGATTAGAACGCATTTCAGGCAAAGAAAGCTGGTATAAACAAGAATACTGAATCAAAGGGTAAAAATACTGATAAAACTGAGAAGAAAGGCAAAAATAGTAGTGATAAGTCTAATAAACGTGGAAGAGGACGGGGGAAAGCAAAATAACACAAACATCGTAAAATTGGAATGTGATTTTTATTTGGAAAAAGTAAGGATTTACGATTTCGTAATGTACTTATTTATCACTGGATACTTACATATTTTTTTCTTTTATTCTGCAAGAAATAATGCCATAAACTATTATTTGATGCGTCTTTTATGTCAAAACGGAGAAATAATTTTTTTGGAGTATTCAATGAGATACTATTCAGAAGAATGTATTTTTTACTCTAATGCTTCAGTTGTTTCAACAGCTGCAAGTTCTGATCTGGTTTGTACACATTCTGGAGCAAATAAATTTTGATAAATTACTACACATTTTTGTATTGCTGTATTTGTGTAGTCGTGTATTTTGTGTAGTGTAGTTGTATTTAAATTGAATTGTATTGTATTATATATATGAATCATATTTTATTGTAAGAATACATACGTCTTGCTCTAGGTTTCCATCCAATATATTCATTAGTTTTCTTGTTTTCTTCTGTGAGCCAATCTGTCAGTGGTTTGAAGTATTCCAAGAGTCCAGCAGAGTCCATGTTTTTCTGGCCTGTAATTTTTTCCATTGCATCTTGCCAAGGTTTCGAGGCTCCCAGTTCCAACATGGACCTATATTCCAATAATAAATTTCCATAAATTCTAAGTCATTTTATATCAAGTGAATTATAAAATTGGAAAAGTGGAAACTTACTTTAATAAGTTTCCTGCTGCTTTGTTATTATAAATATCACATTCATGTAGTAGTTTTGAATTTGGATTTTGTGGATCGTATTGTTTTGCTTCTGTACAAAGTGCTTTATGGAATTGGAATTGCACCACAAAGCTTACGAAATATCTCAAATACTCAACATCTGCTATTATATGATATTTTGCACCAGGGTCAAAATCATCTTCTGATCGATCCACTGGTGGTTCAATACCTTGAAATTCTTCAGCAAGATCCCACCTAATTATTAATAATTAAAAATTTATGAATTACAAGTTAAAAGGAATATATCAGCATTATAAAATCGTTGTATATCAAAGGAGATATATGATAAATTAAATTTAATAATTACATTAATCTATAATAATTAAATTATTTTAGTCAATAGAATTTGCAATTTTTCATTTGTCTCTTTCTCTTTGTAATCTCTCCAAATTTTAATTATTGTAATTTATATATTAATAACTCAGAGACAGTACTAACCAGTTACAATTATAATTATCTGGTGTGACTCGTCCCTGGAATACATTCCAGCGCCATTTGTCCATCATATATGCAAATGGTAAGAAGACAATTTTTTCAAGGCCTTTCAAGAAAAGGTGATTGATATTGGTCTCCATGTCGGTTGAATCATCATCCAATAATCTAAGATATAATAAAATGTATTTCCATTATAAAATATTCAGTTTTTAATTATCAAATTTTTATATTTTCATACACTATGATACAAGGAATTAATTTATATAAAGATTATGTCCCTACTAAAAAAATTGCACATATATGTAGTTGCATTAATACCTTATTAAATTAAATGTATACAAATTATTTCAGTATTTGAATTCATTATATACACTTTATAGATGGACTAATCAAAGTTTGAAGTTCAAAATATATAAATTAATATTTTGTAAAGTATGGTATAATTAATATCATTTACTTAATGGTTTTCAGGTGACTTGGTGTAGATGCGCTAAGCGATATAACGTCGCCGACAGCTTCATGGAATCCAGGATTCGCACCCTCCTTGAAAATGTTGGGTTGATTTTTGTATTGCAAAAAATATTCCACGTGACCCATCTCGTGATGCGCGGTCAACAGATCTTCCATGTTAACTCTGGTACACTGTTTAATTCTAAAGTCCTTGCCATCATAGAAGTCCCAAGCGCTCGCGTGACAGATCAGTTCGCGATCCTTTGGCTTTTCTAATATCGATCGTTCCCAGAACAGATCTGGCATTGCGGTGAGATTGATTGAGGTGAAGAAATCTTCAGCAACACGGAAAATAGTTGTCGCGTTGTATCCTGAGGACGATTATATAAAGAATACAGGAATCTATCTGTAAGTTTGACTTCTAACTTCTTAGTTTGATACATTGATCAACATAATGAAAAAAATCTCGTATTTGAAGAAAAATTGTATATCAAAAACTGAAAAGATACCTTAGATTTAATAACATTGAATTTATATGAAATGTTGATATAGTAGCTTTTACATACTAGAAGTAATTTCTAAATATTATTTTTTTTTAATTATCAAATGATCTCTAAATATTTTAAGGCATATGTTATTGATTGATATATCTATTAGTATTTCAGACGTATATTATACTTATAATTAAAAATATACTATACTATAGTTTCCTATTTTACAAATATTTTTTGTATATTACTATTTATGCATATTAGTATTTACCATTATTTTGATCATCATACGAGAAGTTCTTTTTTAAACATATTATCTATTAATCTTTTAAGGATTTTAGTCCTCTATAATAATTAATATTATTGTATTCTTTATATCCTACATCGACATAATATTCCTCCTGTGTTGTTAATATTGGTGGATTTTCTCCACTTAATTTAATCTCTATATATTGACTACAAAATCGAAATATAAAAATAAATTAGCGACCTTTGAACAACTCGTCAGAATTATAAAGTAAACATTTCAAAATGTTTCAAATAATTTTGTACTATCAGGATCAGAGATTTTATATCTAAATGTAAAATTTACAGACACAATATAAACACCAGCATAATGTACGCCGGGCAACGAAACGAATGCATATAAATTAGAATATAGCACAATAAATTCGTTTATACATTCATAATTAATATGAAATTACAGATTCTAATGTTATAGAGAGTGAGTTATACAATTTCTGTTGCCAATTTTTCCTTTATGAAATAAATTCTACTATATGTATGTATATGTACGTTATTAATTGACGTCTAAATGCTAATCAAACCTTGTTTAATCATTGCATTGGTGACATCTGGCATTTGTTTTCCCGGATATGGAATAGCAAACTCTGCGACGTTCGCCCAAGTTTGCGCCCACATATTACCCAATAAATGTGCTGGGATGGGGCCATCTTTCGAAACGATATCCTCACCGTATTTTTTCCGAAGTTCTCGGCGAACGTATGCGTGTAATTGCAAATAGAGAGGTTTCAGTTGTTGCCAGAGTGCCTCTGAAAATATTTTATTACAAATGAATGTAGCATTTCGGTAATATTTATTCGGACTTATGTTGAAAATTAGATGTTAAACAGTGTCACTGAAACATTTTTGAACTTCTATTTTCATAAGTATTATTGAAGTCGAAGAAAAAATATTTTCGTTTTGGAAGCAAGATGATTATTAAGCTAGTAAGCGTTTCAATAAAATAAAATGTTATATGTATTATGTATATTTACATAAATACATTTAGATAGTTTATCAGATACTTGGTAATAGAAATTTCACGTCTCATATGTTGATGTAAGGACCATTTATGACTTTACAGTTTCTTCAAATAGAATGGAAATAGTTGTTGGTTTCATCATTGGAAGTCTAATATTCAGTGACAATTAGAATTTATTTTCTTTTGTCTTCGATTTCTAAGCACACAATATTTTTTGTAGAGATATATTAATTTTACTTTTGATAATATCTTCTTTTAACGACAAGGATTGAATTTAACGAGAGAAGTATATTTCCTTGAAAAATATAATGTATTGTATTAAAATTAAAAAAGAAATATTAATTTTAACAATCACGTTATGTAACGAAAATATTAATTCATCACAGTTCATATATCGATGCATGAGACGCGATACATATTTCGTTTCTGAATATTTTCTAACACGTTAAGTATTTATGTTAAGGACTAGATACTTTTTTTTCATCTTTTTCTGTTTGAACAATTTTGAAACGATTACTAAACATTCTCCTGTAAACTTTCTACGCTTCTTACGAAATATTTGTATTTTCCCGCAATAAAGTGTTTATAGAATATTTATAAAACATCATTCCACGTTTCACTTGTTATTATCGACAGAAATATTTATATTTTAATTAAAACTTGCTAGAAATATTTCTTACAAAAGTCGCTACTTCTGTAAATGAATCTTTTATGAGATATTAATTATAGTAGAAATGTTTCTAACGATAAATTTAGGAGAGAGTCGTTTAGAGCTGTATATTTCTCTTAATATTAAAAAGATATTAAATAGATATTAAAGATATTATAAGATCTTAAGATATTAAGATATTAAAAGATATTATAATTGCTGTTATTTCCTATTTTTGTTCCAACTTTTTAATGAAATTGTAGATCTATGGCTTATGTGATATTTATTTCTGATTTTCTCTTGTAGAATACGCTGTATTACTGATATATCATCTCTCAATGTTTAACTTACCAATTTGCTCGGGGAAGTCATCAGCCTCGTAATCCTTCAGCCAGTAAGCCGCGTTGTCGGAATAATTGTTTAATGTAGCAGCCAAGTTGCTCAGTTCAACGTATCTTTCATACAATGGTTTCATCTTTTCGCCAGTTGCTTTCCTCCATTCGACCCAAATGTACTTCAATTCCTCCGGATCGTGGCTCTTCATCAGAATCTCCGTGAGCTCCGGTTCCAAAGCGAGATCGCATTTACTTCGGTTCTTGTAATCGCAGATTTTCGCGGTGCTATAGATGTTCTCCATGTCACTTACAATTTTCTCGTATTCTTGGTAGCTCTGTAGTAAACGTTCGATCGATTATCATCCAGCACTTTTCATCTCCGGTTTCCTCGGCTGTACGTACAGCGGCTCTCGAATATATCCCAACGCTCACAGAAATTTCTTATACAAAACATTTTGAAATTTCGCTGATATTGCGACGAGAAGCGACTATCGTCTTTACATTGGTAGAATTTCGAACGAATCTTTGCAAATCTTCTCAACGATCACCAACGATAGTATTAATTTAAACAATTTAAATTTAATGAGATAATTTTTAGTACTAATTACATCTTCAAGACCATTATTCACGCGGTATACTAATTTTTGTATCAAATATATGTTCGCAATAAATGTCCTGTAACTTCTATACACATTTTCTGATCGATTTCAAATTTTACCAATGTGATCACGATAATCGTACAATTTTGTGTAGCGAGCGTTTAAATACTTTCGTGAGCCAGTGTACTTGAAAGTTAATATGCTGTAGCCTGATAATAATTGAATTGTTACATCTTCGGGAAGCGCTGAACGTCCTAAAACGCTGAACTTCTTGAATTGCCGTCTGACATTTGGGTCCTTAATGTCGCTCCAAGGATACTCGTTCACTTTCTTCCAGGCGGATTTGAAGTACTGTGCCGCTTCTGTGGACGTGTTCAGTTTGTTTGCTAAATTTTCTGAAGTCAAATTCGACGCGTAGTCCCAATCGGCCAGCGTATACTTGTTGCTCCATTGCGCGTGTTCGTTGTTGATCTTTTCGAGAAATTGTTTGGCCTTTAGCAGATCTGCTTCCGAATCTACTGCAACGTTGTCGACATCCTGGGACGTTGGTATGCCCAGTGCCAGCGTCACCAGGGCTGCCACTAATAGTCTGCGAATTTTTACATAAATTTCGTAACGTTCGATAGATATTTTAATGAACGTTTCAATAAATAATTTGTGAATGTCGAAAATCTAAAGATAGGATTTTTCTAAATCTAAGAGCAGATCTTTTCTGAATCTAACAACAGAGTGGGACGTTATAAAATTATGAAATATTTGAGCCAAGTACTCGAAGGCTCGTCAGTCCTGGTGTAATTTTTATATTTTTACATTTCAATTTAGCCCTCGTTTTTGCAAATATAAAATTCTGATTTTTAATATTCTTGGGAAATCATTAACTTCATGCTAAAGTGAGAAATTATATAATAAATATAGCGATAGAAGTAGTTTCATATTTTGATCGAAACTTGTGGCAGGATTTACATAGAAAAATGAAATATTAAACTGTTTTAATTTCTCAAATCTCTCCGTACCTTTTGACTTGTCCTTGTATTTCCTCACAACGTAATTATGAAAATTTTACGCCTAAAACTAATAGTATTATCTCTAATCCAAACATACGTCGACAGAAGAGAAGGAGACAGAAAAACACGTCTAAGACGTTTCACTATAAATTGATCATTTAGGAACGTTGTTATCTATTTTTCTCGTTTTATACTCGGCCATGTGCGACGTTAGATTCTCAAATAGCGACGAGGTCGAGGATAGTCGTTTGGTTCAACGATTTGAAAGTCTACATCGTCGAAGAACTCGTTAGAATATTTTTCATTTGGTTCGTCCGTATCCTTCTAACGAATTGCCACATTGTTGCATTCCTATCGTGCATTGAAACGATCGAAAACGGATCATGGTCCAAAGAGTATGTAGAAATCGTCCTTCGAGATATCATTATAGTGAAATTTTATGACTAGTATCCGAAGGCCTTTAACGAGTTCGAAATACGTTTTACATTTACTGATATACAACAAATACTCTAACTCGTACAGTAGGATACATCGCCTGTGTTATATAAAACATTTTGAAATATCCTTAATAGATTCGTATTTAGCTTAGATCGATAGCTTTCGTACTTTCATGAATATAACTAATAAAGAAAAAAAAGAAAAAAAAATCGAATCGAAATAGAAATTTGTTTCATTTACGAAATATTATAACAAATATTTTGCTTTGGATATTTCATACATATTTGCATATTATATGCGTTCTCTGCGCTTTTGCATCTTCGAACTTTTCATAAACGCATAAAAATCCGCAGTCTGATCGCTAGCATCGAGAATGAGACACGACTATTACGATTATGTAAAGAGTGTAGCTGGCCCTATAATAGTTTTAAAAGATATACATTCGAGTGTAATATGCAAAGTAAGGTAAAAGAATTGAATGAAATTGAATGGGAAACTTGGTAAAAAAGATATACTGTAGGATATTTATTTTACACACATATATAGGCGATAAGTAACGAGTTCTGATAGTATAGTACATTCATGAGAGTAAGCGCGTTAAATTATAATATCGCGTGGCCATAGTGCTTTAATCATCCGCGGTCTTTGTATTTTTCAATCGACTAAAATAAGATAACTGCTCCTAACAACCAACCGTGTAATGTTACAACGCGATAGGAATAAAGGAATAAATCTTCTAACAAATCTGTTCTTTATTTAAAAGTACGTAAGCAAACGAGTCTAACTAAATTTATCACTGTTACAGACAGATTCATGAGGATTCGTGAGAATTCTAATGTTTGGATTGACTAGTCACGTAAAGGAAAATGTTATAATCCAAGTTGGTTGTTGTACAATCGGATTAATATTATTAGCGAAACTCTACAAGTCACAAATTACAAGTTATTAGCGGTAACAAATACCTTTGCGTAACAGTAGGAAGTTTGGTAAAATGAAACAAACGAAACTTTGCTTTATTTTATCGTAAGGTTAATTTTATAAATTATAATAAGATACAAATCTACCTATTCGATGTAAAATTATGAAATGGTAAAAGAGAAGTCCGTGACCTGTAACTTGTAACTTTTTAATTTACTAATAGCTACTACGATCAAAATTGCTAATATCGATAATTGTATCAAAAGTTTCCTACTTTGTATTTATTGCGCGATAGTTTTCAAATTTATAGAAATACTATGCTTGATAGTTTAATTAGACAAAAGTGCAATAGTTTCGTTCATATCTGTGTCCGTTTAAACAAATTAACAGGATGTAATTATATTTCTATTTGATTGTGAAGCCAATGATAAAAGACAACACGCGTTGGAATCTATCGAAACTTGATCGTTCCTCTATAAATGCTTATCAGATTCTATTAATTTTGCTCAAAAATGTTTATAACATATCTCGAGCTCTGCTTCTATCCGTGAATATTAAAAAATTATATTTATCCATGTTCAATAATAATAAAGTACAATAATGTAAAGAGATATATGAAACGAATATAAAATCAAATTTGATATTTACACAGCTTAAATGTAACTGATAAAAATGTTTCCATAAAATACACGTATTTTTTGATGAATATTGTATACGTGAAATTTCCTAATTGAAACATGAATTTCATTATACTATTACGAAACAAAATATCTACAAAAGTAAATAAACATTACATAATCCTATACAATAATCTATCTCACTAATTAATTTGTTATTAACTTAAAATTACTACAGGTATTAATTCTGAAGCAAATTCCACGATACTAAATATCATCTAATTTCATAGCAATCTAACATACGCATTACATGTGGTTTACTCTACTTTCTCGAGACTGAATTTGTTCAATTTTTTGCTACATACATCAGATATTCGTATATCAAATTTTCCATACCATTTACAAATTTCGCTTTTCCTTAAACACGTACGTCTAAATTAATCTAACTCGTGCACGTTGCTCGCGTCGTTTTGCATTTCCATTTAATAGAAGAAAATATTGTTTCAAAATCAAATTACAATTGCTGCAGCGAGCAGGAAAAAGAAAGAGAAATAGCAGTGCGTTCTGATCGTACACCATATCATTTCGTATCACGTCGACAACTGCATAATCTGATAATTATGAAAAGTTCGATCACGATACGATTGGATTTTCGTTACGAAACGTAGATAGCGAGCAAACGTCTGTTATGTATTTACCAGTGTTGTAACGAACTACAGGAAAACAGCGAATACTTGTTGATGGTTGGTTGAAAATCCAATAACAGTTGCTAGAACCGTCCAAGTTGGAGTTTAAGCGATCGAACGATCATTTTGTCTTTGGCTTGTACGAAATATAGCAAATACTCACGGGCGCAGCATTTCCTTTTGTAGCTCGCGTTGAAGTTGGATGAATCAACGGAACAGTTGACCGACGATTATGTTCGATTAAGGAGCAACTTTCACGAGTCTAACAAAATCCCCGTTGCCTTGTGTAACACTCTCTGGCGAACACACATCGAATGATGTCGAACCACGAGATACGCCAACTTTTATGCACCGTCCCCACTCTCTGCCGGTGTAATGTTTTCCTCGCTATGAACAAACGCGACATTATTCGCGGCGGACCTGTTCTGCTAATATTGACGGACCCATCGTCTTACATTGTAATGGGAATTTTACTCTCGATCCTTCTTTTCGGCTTTTATTATAGAGCAGTTACTTTCAATGTACTGTACGTCGATTCCGTGATCTGCTACACGTTGCAAGATTTGTTTATCTTCATTAGATCGATTCTCTGTCCATGAGAGAGTAGAGTAGCCTGGCTGATGAAGGCTTTGAGCGATGTACTTTTTTGCTCGCGAATGGTCGTACTTAGAAACATAGGAAATTTACTTCGCGGATATTATAGTTTCTTGCGTTTTAATATTATCTCTATCCTCGATCTACATTGAAACATTTCGAATGCATAGCTAAAATAATAATAATGTATTTATTTGCATTTTAGACTCGTAGATTATAGTAAGGAGGTTGTTGGGTTCTTATTTCTAATTTTTCGCATCGTATTATATTCTTATATTTCTCTCTTAGTTATTACGTTATATTGTTAATATCATTGCCTAACTCTTTCTTATCGATTAGTACTTATCTATCTTAATGTAGTGTAGTTGCGTTATTAGTTTTTACATTTATATTTCTATATAAAGGTATATTCTTTTAAAAGTACAGTTTATTATTCGTCCAAGTATAGTGTTCTGGCCTTTATGGCTGATTGCACGTAATTCAAGATGTTTTTTTACGAACTCTCTGCTCTCAATGGTTAGTATCTGGCAGAAGTTTTCTCTTCTCTCTTCTTGCACCTCGTATTTCTGATATTGGCGACATATTGGTATAAAATATTTCAGGCTTTCTCTTCTCCATATATCACGTAGCTTGCACGTTTTCGCGTCATTTATTTTTATTCTTTCCCCTTTCCCTCCCTGGATATAACAAATCCATGCCTTCCGATCGGACGTGTTTGAACAATCATTCTACTTCATATGCACAGTTAGAATGCAAAGTTGAAATATTTTATTTATTATGCGACCGAAATAAAACCGTTTCATTTGTCGCCTTTCACTTACCACCTAAAATGTTATTTTCTCTGAACTATCCAAGAAAATTATCATTCAGTGTGTCAAATATTTTTCCTTCAAATTTCATCGAGTTCTGACTCCCACGAACAGTCGATTGGTTTATCGAGGTATAAAACAAAATCAAAATTGTCTAGTTCGACGCTGGCAAAGTAATAATACATTCAGGAATGTGTTATCGTCATCGTAGTTGATCCTTCGGATGAACCCATAAACGCGAACAGTTGAAGGAACGGCCGCGACCGTAGCGTTTGGAAAACCTTGAAAGAACACGTTGCATCGTTGAGCGCACAGAACCGTAGCTCGACTTTCCGCAAGGTCTTGCGGATTCATTTTTATCGTTTATCCCTAGTCGAAACTAACGATCCGGTTGCTTAATATTATCAACTGGCTGTTCAGACATCTCAAACGACCAGTTTAACATTCCTGATTCGTAGAGTCGAATGTCCTTGCCTGTTTACACTGTAATGTCCTCCGGTTTCTTTTTTAATGTTCGCTCGCGTACGCACGATCATCGTTGTACTTCTCGATGATCATGCTCATTTCAAGGGCTCCTCTTACGGCAATTGAATGCAAAAAGTCTCATGCCGCTTGTACGACGATTGCATTTATGAGGATCGTTGTGAGATCAGTAGCAACCGCTGTAGTTCGAACTATAGTGGCGGACAAAAGGAAGCTTACGAAATAAGAGACACAAAAAGACACGACGACGATTTAATATTCAATAAGATCGATGAGTGAATGTAACGTACACCGTAGAATAGATGGCTACTGCCAATATGGTAAAACATTTTTCATGCAGAAGTTGCTAAAATTCATGGTATACCGATTTGAAAATTCATTTCAGCAGCTACCGTATTTTAGGAAATTGGTAAGAACGTGATTGATAGAGTATTTGGGAATGATTAAAAATTTGCAGGCTGACTTCCCTTTTGTGAAGGGAATTTGTAATATTTGTTTATTTATTTTGTTTATTTGTAATATGATGGAAAATGTGACATGTTTTTGTTGATATTTTTATTTTGATGTCACTTTAAGACTAAGAAAGAAGATTTAGAAGATTTTATTTATTTGTAATATGACGGAAAATGTGATATGTTTTTGTTGATATTTTTATTTTGATGTCACTTTAAGACTAAGAAAGAAGAATAGGAGAAAGTGGACGAAATTAAAAAATTTAAACGTAAGTGGATGAATTTATTACTTGATCGTGAAATGCAGCGATTCTGTATAATAATTTTCCTAATTATAAATAATGACAGAATACAAAATAATTCTCTGTAGAAAACACTATCAAAGTTTATCTAGAATTTACATGTATCCGAATTAAAAGAATTCAATTTTGCAAAGAAATAAATTCCCTAAATTGCTAAATGTTATTTTGAACATTATTGGCGACTATAACAACAACAACCTCATAAACCAAAATGGAACCAGTCTCGAGTTTCATCGTCATCTAACTTGTATGCAACTGCAGTCCACGAAATAAGTTTTATCTCTCAGCATCAGCTGTTTTTCTGCTCGAAATGAAAAATAACTTTCTTAAAGAAGCTATCGTTCTTATTATTACAATAACAAAAAATGCTTGATTTATGCTACTTCATAGCCAGGACCGACCACTTATCATATCGTACAATTTACGAATTAAATATACCATGAAAAATTGAGACTTATGGGAAAAAGATTATGATTTTGTGAAATGACTTTCAAGATTTCCTTTTCGTCGTATGCTTCAATTTTTTTTCATATGAAATAATAATTTTATTCGTATGAAATATTACTGAAATATCTTGAACATGTTAAAAAATTGCAGACAGATATTTTATATCGCGAAGAAGGTCAGAATACGGTAACGATAGATTTTTTCTTGCAACTGTAGGCATAAGGAGGATTTCAAGGTCGACTTCATCTTTTTTACAGAATTTCTAGGCCTCCTTCGATTCTTTCTTTTTTTACAACACGAAATTATACGATACCACGTAGTGGCCGGTAAATTGATATCAATATTCCAATATATTTCTCGAAAACATTCAACGTAATTTCGAAAAAATTGTTTGCCTCGCTATTATTATTACTTTGGAAAGCAACTATTAACATTTAGCAAGCAGACTCTCTTCTATCATCTGTGCACATATGATTATCAACGCATAACTTAAAATTGTTTGTTCTTGTGATCGATGATCCATATGCACGTGCACAGCTTCTAGTTGTCTGCTTAATGTATCAACAATATTTTTCCACAACTCACTATAGCAGATTAAAATGAATTTACAATGTATATTCGTAGTAACGGCGCTCAATATTATTTAGAATATAAAAATGACCTGTATATATAATTATATCTGCTTATGTTCAATCAAAAATAGAAATAAGATATTTTATGGAAAAACGTTTCTATAGAATTTCCTTATTAACGAACTTTATATTTTTATTTAAAAAATTGTACGATAAAACTTGTTACATATATCATTATAAATAACTTCAATAATTCCATCTTCTTTTATACGAATAATGTGTAAGATATCTGATCATAATGTCGTTGATTTTTATAATTAGACGTCGACAAGATATTCAATGAAATTGTTCCGATAAGGAATTTGTCGCTCGAGATTATATTCAACGAAGAACAGTAACAAATTATATGATTGTGAAATTTTATTCTTAATATTTTCGCTATATTCTTGGTTTTGAGAAATAAATAAAGTACGAAAGAATCAAATTTTTGAACAAGAGAATACACGCGATAAAAATAGTAGTAGCTACTATTAAAACCAGTTAAGAGATTGGTTACTTAGATAAGAAAATACACATGTCATCGGTAAAAATGTGTTAATGTATACGAATAGTTAAATTCTATTTTTAGTTCGATAAATTGATCTGGATGAAATAAATTAGAAGGGTGCTGTGCTGCAACTGTATTCCTCATATATCTACATACAAGATCTACATAAAGTTTAAAATAGCACCCTCGACATAGTAAAGGCATTATTCACGAAATTACTCACATGTTTGCGAATACAACTGGCTTTTAAAGGAAATATATTCACCTGTTTCAGATTGAAATTCCAGTCGAATTCACAATAATTAATATTAAATGTAACTCATGCACGGTTAACGGTAATTACGAAAGCCATAAGGCTTTTTATTTGATTAAATTTTTTCAGCAATTTTTTCCAAGCATTGATATTTTTAGAAGTATACAATTTAATAATTCGAAACTTTTATTTCGAGAAGAAGAAGCAATTCTAATTGATTGAAAATCGTAATTCGCGTTATACTGTATTAAAAAGTGATATTAAAGAGAGATAAGATAGGTGTATGACAAAAAATAAAAAGACGAAAGCAATTGTATGAGAATATAACCTGAGAAATCGAATTTAACACTATTTTTACTTAGAGAAATTGGCGTTATTTTTTAAAGAAAATTAGAAGGTAACACGAATGAAAAATATTTTGAATACTCGTGTATGGAAGCTTGACCATACTCATTGAATGTTGAAAGTAAGTGAAATGCATCCTTCATGAGTCAGACACGATAATAGTGAACCTCATTATTAGACCGCGGATGTTTATGTATTTGAAAGTGTAGAAATGCGCAGAATAGACGTGTACAAAACTATATAAAATATCCAAAGTATAGTACCTGTTATAAGCTGTAATATTCGGTGAAACGGACCTTTGGTTATCTTCTGTTTAGTTTAAAAATATGAATTTGCATAAATTGAAATGAATTCGCACTCTACCCACTATTATTTATAGTTTGAAATACTTATCGTTTGTAAATAATGAGCAACCGTTAGTAAAAAATATATTAACAACTGCGAAAATATGGCAATGCGAGGAAAGTGATGTATTTAAATAAAAAACAGTTTAGCGCCAAAATGTAAAATTATAATTTTATAATTTGTAAATAATTAAGATACACTCTGCTAACATAAAGCTCATCGTATCGGCAAAGACTGTTCTCTTACAAGAGTAGGGAAAAGAAAATGTAGTAATTTTAATTAAAGGAATGAAAATATTCGCGATAATGAAGTTCATCGGTTAATTTTAAAAAGAATACAACTGTTTATTGGAATTATCAGAAAATTTGCTGATTTGGAAGACAGAGTAATCTTACGTAATGACGCAGCGAATATACTCCACGCGCATATTTTCGTGCACAATATCGGTGTGACGAGTGTAACAAATTTAACACGATAAATAACAACCACACTTCCTACAATTTGCGATATCCTTCAAAATACGAAATTTTCTTGTACATTAGACATACATCATTTCATAAAAAAGAAGTCGTATGAAATTATAGTAAATTAAAAAAATTATCATTGAAAAACTGATTAAATCGTCATGAAATAATCCTTGATTATTAACTTTGATTATCATAGATTCTGATAAAAGTGAGAAAAGCCTCGTATTAATTTAATAAATTATCATCTGTGCCTGGTTCAATTTGCAGATACAATTTTAGAGTTGATAGCTAAATTTTAGTCGGAATTACGACTAATCTACATAAAATCAATCTGATAAAAGCTGGAAAGATTCAAAATAATGATTAATACTTGTCTCCGGTGCCGTCAGTGCCTTGATTTGGTTACACACGCGCTCAAGTCGAGCCAGTGACCTGTTGAATTACCGGCAAGCTATAAGAACGTTTCAAATCTGCATAGAAAAGCGTAAGAAATACGAATTAGCTCAAACACATTACCAATGCGGAATCGCCTCCTGATTTCTATCATTAACTTAGTAATAAACATGGAAATATCGATGAAACCTTACTCTCTGATAAAATCAATTAGCCATCGCGAAACGTTTGATGATGATACACAAGCAACGTTTGAGTTCCGAATAAAATATCAAATTATCCTGAACGTTGATCGATTTACATAGCCATATCACGTAGGAAGCGACGATTTGTTCGAGCAGCGTGCTAACGTCGAAAAATCGCAAATACCGATGGTTCAATGCAAAAACTAATTCTAGCCAAGATTATGCGCTACTTGGATAAGGTTGGGGAGCCGGTGGGAGGCAGCCGCATAATTCTCCCCGCTGTTCTCGGACGGCCAGGGCCGTCCAAATTCGTATTACTGTCCACCCTCTACCGAGATTCCAACGCCGAGCGCTATACTAATTTCCTGGTTCGTAGCGTGTCTGGTCCGCAGACATCGTCACACGAAGCTTTCGCGTGGGCAGACGCACTGGCCAGCCCTGGAGGCGTCCCGCGTGCCCATCTTCGGTAGCGTCGCGTACGCTGCGGATGTTATATCTGGCGTCGC